>NC_136498.1:53335645-53548145 GCF_053919585.1 Euprymna scolopes
AGTAAGACAAAATTGTCTATGCAATTGTTTGAAGGACTTGTGTAGATTAGTTACAAAAGAAGAGTCGTCCAAAAAGGCATAATAACGAACTTGTGATGATAAAGCAAACAAAGTTATCACGATTCAAACTTTATTAGACAAATCGAAATAGTGAAGCCATGAAATGTTAATCATTCAGGCAAGCGTATTGTCCATTGTTAAATTAGCTTTGTTTTCAATGAAATAGACACAATTTCAATAAGTCAAAGACTAATCTCGTTGCATTATTCGCCATATTTATATGGTTTCTGAGCCGAGGCAACAGGAATCTCTTTCCTCAAAATGATTACTACAACATACCGGTAGCTAGTGACATGAATAGCATCAGTATTGCCTTATTACTATCAGATATATATATATATATATATATATATATATATATATATATATATATATATATATATATATATATATATTATAATAAATCCGTATTCCTGTCTGTTTGTTTGTTTGTTTGTTTGTTCACAATGATGTCATAGCATATATGTTATGTATGATATAATAGAAGATGACGTCAAGTATGATGTCACGTATGACGTCATGTATGGGAGCAAAAATGATTCCCTGGGTAACGCCAGGCAGCCTGCTAGTATATATATATATATATATATATATATATATATATATATATATATAATTATTACTATGATCATTTTTAATACCTACAGACACTAGTGTTTCACCTTTCATTAATCATGAGTGCAGGGAGTCAAAATTACCTCCAGACGGGGGATTCAAACCCGATTAAAAAGTCACTTCTAATTCCATTAGCAAGGAATAAACCGTTCGGCCAACTTTAAACGTGATGGAAATATAGTTTAAATCAACATTTATATAAAATGTAAATATTATTCAAGAAGGTCAGGGTGATCATGTGGTTTTCATATTATATATATATATATTCATTCAGGGTGACCCCCAAAAAACAAAAGCTAAATGGAGGCCATCTAGAACATATGCTGTAGAACGGAGAAAAACGGCCTAAGACCCTAGTGTTTTGATGTGATGTTTTGAATATAATAAATTAGTTATGACCAAAGTTTCATTTCATTTGGACAAAACACTAAAAAATGGGGCCTAATTAGAGTTGGGGCCCGTTCTTTTGGGTCACCCTATATATATATATATATATATATATATATATATATATATATATATATGTTGAAAAAACCGAATGAAGTTATAAAATGGTGATCAACGTTTCGTCCCTATTGCAGGGGACATCCTCAGGATATATATATATATATATATATATATATATATATATATATATATATATATATATGGGTTTGTCTTACTGTATACATAGATTCCAAAAAGTTGTCAAAAGACAAATATATAACAAATAAATGTTATCAAAGGCAAGATAAGTTATTTTCTATCTAATGTGATGTGATACTTTTTCTAGTTTTTTTTATTCAATCTACCATGTTTAATCAGCTCGAAAAACATACAGTGTTTACCGGTGTATTGGAAAATTAAACATGTAGCCCAACTTTATCTTTGACACGGTAAGTTTGGGAAAAGAAGTTATAAATAAAAAACTAAACAAAATACTGTTAGAAACTCGCTCAATATAAGTTACCGTGACATAGGCTTACATATATTCGGCGGGTTTTTAACTATATTTTGTATATTTTTTAAATTTTGGACTCCTTTTCCCAAACTTACCGTATCAAAGAGAGAGTTGGGCGCTATTTTAAAATTTCCAATACACCAGTAAACACTGTATGTGTTTTGAGCTGAATAGACATGTTACATTAAATAAAAACACTAAAAACATATCTAGTTAGATAGAAAAGTAACTTATCTTGCCTTTGATAACACTTATTTGTTATATATTTGTTTTTTTGACAACTTTTTCAAATCTATGTGTACAGTAATACAAACCCTGTATATATATATATATATATATATATATATATATATATATATATATATATATATATATATATATATATATATATACAGTAGCGTCCAAAAAGTTAAGGAACGATCGATCATTTTTTTTTAATGGCTTCTAACTTTATCTATGAAAAAGAAAAAAACATTTTTGGTGAATTTTCCAATGTTTAATACTGGTAGTTAAAGAAAAAAAAAATTTTTATGTTTGATTTTAATATATATTAGTTTTTTTTACATATAAATAAATTTGATTAAACTACAGGCGTCCAAAAGTTTAGGAACGCAGAAAATTAATACAAACGTTAACAATTTTATTAACAACAACAAAATGTCGACTTCGAATATTCGAAAAAGGCTATCTGTACAAGAAAAACAGCTTATTTGTGACCATTATGATGAAAAAAAGTCCATAGAGGAGATTGCTAAAATGTTGAAAAGGTCTAAAAGCGTTGTTTTTCGGATTATTGAAAATAGAGAAAAAGGTTTACTATTCACTGAAAGAAAAAATCGGGCCGACCTCGAATAACAACTAAAAGGGAGGATAGAAAAATCACTCGATCATCTCGTTCTGATCGCTTTAAAACTGTGGCTTTGATATCCCGGGATTTTACATCCGAAACTGGACACAAGATTTCCGGACAAACGATCTCACGAAGATTAAGCGAAGTTGGATTATTTTCAAGAAGTCCATGCTCAAAGCCTTTAATTTCCATTAAGAATAAAAAGGCCAGATTGTTATTCGCCGGAAAACATTTGTTTTGGGAAGAAAAAAAATGAGAAAAGGTTCATTTTATTGATGAATCTAAATTTAATCTTTTCGGATCAGACAAAAGACCACATGTCAGAAGAAAAAATGGAGAAAGACTGTCCTCTAAGTGCGTTAAAAGTACAGTAAAATTTGGAGGCGGCAGTATAATGGTATGGGGCATGATATCTTCAAAAGGAGCTGATCCCCTTGTGATAATTCATGGAAAAGTTAATGCCCGAATATACAGAGAATTGATTAGAGAACATGTGGTACCTAATCTTTCTAATTCTGATATCTTTATGCAAGACAACGCACCGTGCCATAAAGCAAAAATAGTTTTAGAAAAGCTAAATAGATCCAATATTTGCGTTATGGATTGGCCAGCTCAGAGCTGAAGACCTGAATCCAATTGAAAATGTTTGGAAAATTATTGGTGATAAGATCACAGAAAAATACCCAAAATATCTTGATGATTTATGGGAATGTATAAAAACATCCTGGAATATTATTTCACCTATAACATGTGAACGATTGGTTCTGTCCTGCAGCAAAAGATGGCATAGTGTGATTGAAAACAAAGGGCTTTTCACTAAATATTGAAAGGATTCTTTATTTTTTCATAATGAATTTCCCTTGTTCCTTAACTTTTGGACGCCTGTAATTTAATTAAATTTATTTATATGTAAAAAAAAACTAATATGTATTAAAATCCAAAATTAAAGAAAAATTTTTCCTTTAACTACCATTATTAAACATTGGAAAATTCACCAAAATTTTTTTTTTCATTTTCATAGATATAGTTAGAAGCCATTAAAAAAAATGATCGATCGTTCCTTAACTTTTGGACGCTACTGTATATATATTAATGATGGGACGATTCAATATTTTTCCCAATTCCGAAACAGTTACTGATTCTGTACAAAATTCCTAATTCCAATGCAGAAATTACTGATTCTGATTTCGACACATTATAAATCTCTAAATATCTAACTCTATGGCTGTTATTTTTCCCTGTTACCATAAAAACATGTGTTAAATGTGCGTATATTTTTCAAACGTAATCACATATTTCCTGTGGAGTGATGAAGAGATTTTTTATTTTACTGGTGGTTTAAAATTAATAAATATTTATTATTTCATTATTACTACCAACAATGAAAGCTTTTGTGTCAAACAAAACCAAATAAAAAGATAAAGGAATCGTTTCTGGCATCGGAAAATGGGCATAAATTTGTCCTATTCCGATGCCTCCAAAAGTCCTGATTTTTCTGATTCTCCATTCCAATGCTGATTACTAATAATTGTTTCAACATTAATATATATATATATATATATATATATATATATATATATATATATATATATATATATATATGCACACACACACATATACATATATATATATATATATGTATGTATATATATATATGCACACACACACTTATATATATATATATATATATATATATATATATATATATATATATATATATATATATATATATATATATAGTGTTATAATGGAATAATTCCAGGAGGAAATCCGGGTATAAGAGCTCAATGTGGTAAACAGAGCAATAACATAAAAATATAACACAGAAATTAGATAATTGCCGATGCAATAATTTATTTCAACCTTATGGTATTTTCAAGCATCTAAACAAGAAAATCATTTATTTCAGTATCAAAAATTGAGTTCTTGATGAGCCGTTCCATATAAGTTATCAAATTTACCAAATTTTCATTACTAATGATTACTATATTGTCCAATTTCTACTGTACACTCTTTAACCCTTATGCTTGAGTGGCCTCTTGGCCTTGATAATGTGGTGATGCCTATGTAAAAAAAAAAGTAATTGTCTAATTTAGATGCTTGAAAATACCATAAGGTTGAAATAAATTATTGTATCGACAATTATGTAATTTCCGTGTTATATTTATATATATATATATATATATATATATATATATATATATATATATATATATATATATATATATATATATATATATATATATATATATATGGAAGTTGTTCCAAAAGTAAAGCCTCTTATTTTTTAACTCAAAAAGTGGAAGAGCTACAAAGACAGGAGTAGTACCATTGAAACAAGCCACCTTTTATGCTCATGAATCTATTTTTCTACATAGTCACCACTTTTTTTTTTAATGCATTCTTTCAACGATGAACGATAGTTGTATGTGGGCGTCCAGAATATATATCGTCATACAGCGTTCATTCCAAAAATAAAGCCTCCTTTTTCTTTTAAACAAAATGTTAAAAAGCTATGAAAACGGTTGTGGTGGCATTTAATTGAACTACCTATTCATTTTTTCTACATAGTCACCACCATTCTCAATGTACTTTTGATCGGAGTTCAGTTGACGTATCTCTGTTTCTGATGCACGTCCATGACAAGGATTGCATCCTTAGAATATCACAACGTCAATTTTTTCAACAGAGAGATGAAACTTTCAGATTCATGACTGCATAAGTTCAGTCATCATAACAATACAATTTGCAAACTCTATGATCCATTCGGGCGGAATGAAAACTAGGAGCCATTTCTTTTGGGACACACCTCATATAGATCTCTACTTTTATATAAAAGGAACTTTGTTAGTGTGTGAGTCCCTATCTACTCCTAAACTTCTTGACCGAGTTTTACGAAATTTAACACAAATGTACTTCATGTGTCTGGCGGTGTTCTTAGATAGGATTTATATCGGAATGTCTATGATAAGCATCGATAATTGAAAAATCTGAAAAAGAAGGAATGGGTGATTTTTACTAAAGTTAACATTGTATTACCCACAAGAAAAAGGTCCGTCATATATAATCAATGTCAGGTTCTTTGATATGAGAGGGACCCGCTTAAAATGAATATTTCCTTTCAGAACACAATGAAACCATGTTACACGAATTTTGAAAATTTAAACTTTAATTTAAGCCCTCGTATAAAAATAATTTTATAATAATCAACAGTAGGTTCTCTATAATGCAATGTAAACTACAATGTATTGTGGAATACTGCACTGCAGGAAGGCACGTGAAACTTCCCCCAAGTTCACTGTGATGCGTCTCCAACTAGAGCAGACAGTTAATTGATTTGATTAAAATTGGGCGATTTCACCGAATTTGTTAAACATTCGTTAATCCTCATTCAATCCCGGACAACGTCGGGTCACCGTGCTAGTATATATATATATATATATATATATATATATATATATACTAGCAAAGGTACCCGTCGTAGACTGGGTTCAAAAACAGCCTACAGAAAATGGATTCTGATTTACGAAAGTATGATAGGTTATGAAAAGGAAGGGTTTTAAAGAGATAGCTTCGAATTTGGGGGTGTCAAAAACAAAGCAAAATATGATGAAAGTAAAAAGAAAATAGATAAACACCATAATTTATTATTCCATACCTGTTCACATTAAAACACTTATCACAATATTTTGTGGATCTATATTAAAAAACCTTGTTAAACTTTGTGACATATTTCCATTCTATGGAGGTCAGGCGCGAACGAACACCCCATAATTTTATTATACCATATTTCTTCAAACTGAAACATAATTATCAAAGTATATTTACGCAGATAGATATGAAAAGTCTTTATTAAAGTTTGTGCCTATTTCCATTCTATGGAGGCCAGGCGCCAACGCAGACCCCACGATTTTATTATATCATTCCTATTTAAGTTAAAACATACGTATCAAAGTATTATTATGTACATCTATATCAAAAACACTTGTAAACGCTTTTTTTTTTAATCTTTAAATTTTTTATTTCCATACTTTGTGGACCAGGCGCGAATGCAGACCCCACACTTTTAATGAACGACCGTTCTGCCAGATCAAACATTCCCATTCCTGTGTCTCGATACATCTTCTATCATTATATGTAATCAGTTTGTTAAAATAGTCAACCATATAAGAGCCTATTCCTGACCACACACACACAAACACACACACACACACATTCAGCTTTATATTATAGATAAACTACCTTGAGATTGATAAAGAAGGAAAAGAATGATAAAGAAAGGATAGAGAAAAAAAGGGAACAATAAAGAAAGGAACGATAATCGTTGCATATACACACATACGTATGCTAGAGGAATACCAGTCACAGAAGAACTAAAATTACTGGCCAAACTGAACAGTTTTGTACAACATAACGTTTATTCTCTTTAGTATTGTATTTTACCCTACAAAAGATGCACCCCCCCTAAGTAATCCAATTTAAAAAATTCCTACTACTTATGTTTACTACGCTATAATCACAATGACTAATGTATACCCATTAACCCTTATCCTCGAGTGGCCTCCGGGCCTTGATTAGTGGTTACTCTTATGTAAAAAAAAAAACCCCTAAAAAACTCATTAGTTTTCTTCCAAATCCAACAACGCAGAGAGAGAGAGAGAGAGAGAGAGAGAGAGAGAGAGAGAGAGAGAGAGAGAGAGAGAAAGTGATCACAAAGGGAGACAATTCGTACTTAACTTTTTTTAAGTAGTAGTGGTGAATTTTTTTTATTATTACATTTTCACTCCAAACAAGGCACATTGCCACTTTAATGTAGGGGGCTACTATTAGGGACACAGGCTACTGGACTACTAGGTGGGGAGTTGGGCAGCAAGATGTCGGTTCACGTTACACTTGAACTTCTGCATGTCAGTATAGTTGGGGAAGCAGAAAACTACTGGAGTAGAAGGCTCTCTTACATCTAGGGATCTCTACTGTGAAGGGGTGGGATTTTACTGCTTGTCGGGTTTGTCGGGGGTATTTACGTAGAGGGGGTACAAGTGCTTGCAGTTCGTTGGAACATTCACCGTTAAATTACTGGTAGAACAAGCAGAGGGATGCTACATTACGTCGATGGGACAGAGGCTGAAGCTTGGATGACAGTTCAAGACCTATTAGGTTGGCGACTCTCTTTTGAACCTTGTCTAAGAGTGAGAGACTAGTAGCAGATGCACCGGCCCAAATATGACAACAATACTCCATACATTGGTGATGGTGGCCTTATAGAGGTGCAGTATACTTTCGAGCGTTAGCAGCTTTCTAGCATGGTAGAGAGAACCTACCTTTTTCGCAGTGGTCCTGGCAATGCACTCAATGTAATTGTTCCAACTCATGTTTCCTGTGAACGTTAGGCTGAAGAGTTTAAAAGATGTGCTTTCAGATAAAGAGTCTTTGGACGTTGCTATTGGTGGCAGAGAAGGTTTCTTGTAGTTATTGAAGGAAACAAGTTTAGTCTTCGCAGCATTGAATGTGACCATCCATTTTTGTTCCCATTCCACTACAGATTGGAGGTCATCCTCTAGTGTTTCTGCCATTTCTTTAGATATGTGTTCATTTGTTTTCCTGTTGTGTCTGTTATAGGACATGGTGTCATCAGCATATATACCTATCTCACAGACAATTTTGTTAGGGAAGTCATTTATGAATATTAGGAATAATAGAGGTCCAAGGATAGACCCCTGAGGCACTCCCACATTTATATCATATTGTTTAGATGTACGACCATCCAGGACAACTTGAATTTTTCTCTTATCTAAGAAGGATTTAATTATGTAAAGTATTCTTCCAGTGATACCATATGATCTGATTTTCCTGAGAAGACCTTCATGTCATACCCTGTCAAAAGCCTTAGATATTTCTAGAGCTACCGTTCTACCCTCCCCTGCCTTTCAAGTGAATTGTATATACGCTCAGAGATTACAGTTAGAATGTCTGCTGTGGAACGGGCTCTCCTAAATCCATATTGTTGGTCGGTCAGAAGTTTAACATCTGTAAGGTGATGGACTAGAGCTTGGTTAATTATGGACTCAAATATTTTGGCAAAAAGTGGGAGGGGGTGAATGGGCGGTAATTTATTGGGTCAGTTCTTTCGCCAGAATTCTTGAAAACTAGTACCACAGAAGTAGTTTTCCAGCAGGCAGGAAAGCAAGATTCATTAAGGCATTTGTAAAGTTTGGAGAGGATTGAAGCTACTTTGGCAGATCACTTTTTAAATAGCACAGCTGGGATGAGATCAGGTCCACACGCTTTTGAAGTGTCAAGATTTTTTATGATAGCATGCATCTGAGAAGGGGTGATTTTCAGATCATCTAGTATGGTGTCTCTCCACAAAGGAAAGTCCGGGGAAGGGTGCGTTTTTTGGTGGTTTCAGTAAATTCTCTCTTAGCTGTCGCTATTTCTTTCTTACAGTTACTTCTGGCTTCTATATACTTCTGACTGTTTGAACTGGATTTATGTCGGTTACATGTGCGGTATGCATGCTGCCTTTGCGCGATGGCAGCTGCACATGTGGAGGTAAACCATTGTTGAGAGTGGGGCTTGCTATAAAATCTCCGTGTAGGAACATGTGCTTCAATCGCCGTTTTGAACCATTCAGTGGTCTCATTTGCGCACTATTCAGCATGAAGTGAAAAGATATTTCCCCATGGGGCGTCTCTGATGAGATCCCTGATGGCTTTCCGGTCAGCCTTTTTATAATATCCTGTGTTTTTGAGCAATCGCTCTTCCATTTTGGCTCTAGAGTTTAGGGCGATTTCAACTATTATCACTACATGATCAGCATTTCCAAGTGGGCTGTGGGCGTTTGTGACACAATCATCAGGAACGGTGGTCAGAAACAGATTTAAAAGTGATGCATGTTGTTCTTGCTCATCAGAGAAACAGGTTGGGGACGTAACCATCTGTGATAGGGAATGAGTTATAGAGGAGCTATGTGTTGTATTACCAGCTGCTTCTTTGTAAGTAGAAAATCCAAGCCAGTAGTTGTGGTGGACATTGAAGTCTCCAAATACATGAATTTGTGCGCTAGTGTCGAGGGAAAGTGCTGTATCTATGCTGCCAGAGACTTTGTTTATTAGGGTAGAGTCCTGGGTCGAGGGAGAGCGGTAGAGAAAATAAAAGTAAATAATATTATGTTGCATGTAAAGTCTAAAGCACATCAAAGCTTGATCGTCCAATTCTAGTTTTGTTTCAGTAGTCAAGGGGAGGGTGTTTCGAATATAGACTCCAAGCGCATGCATATGTCTGTCAGAGTCCTTATGGCAGAGTGGGAGATATCCGGGCATGTTAAAGTAATTACAGGGGATGGAGGAGTGTAGGTTAGTCTCGCTTAGTGCTAAGATATCCGGGGTGTTTGTTAGGAGAAATGCTTCAACATCATTTAAATTAATTCTAAGCCCACGGATGTTCATAAATGCAGGACTCAAGGGAGGAGGCAAATTGATTTTCTTTGAGTTTTGTCCTGGTTTAAGCATAATTTTAGATTGTACTGTCATTTTTTTAAGAGCTTCAATTTAGGTAAGGGGGTGCTGAACAAGTGGTTATGCAGAACACCAGGCATGCAACACAAGTAGACCATCAACTGACCTTCCATCTACTAGGACTGTAGCATCAGGGGATGGGTGCAGGGTCCCTTTCCATGTGCGACATGGCACTACAAACATCCAAATATTATTCAACTGTTGATGGAGCAGTCGCTCTTAGCTCTACCAAAGAGTTAGGACTCCTGTACTATCAGTCAGGAACAGCAGCCAGGAACTGTCAATCCAGTACCCTCAACCCATCAGACGATGGTAAACCCAATCTACTTGTACTGGCATTATGGTGTTCAAGCACTCCCAAGTGCCCAGTTTAGAGAGGGATGGGATGTGTCGGGAGAGGGGGAAAACGGCCTCATTGTCCTAGTAAGGAAATAATATCGACCACTGACGGTTTCTGTCGAATCCCTGTGCTTCGACCTCTATGCCTGGCTAATAGGCAAAGAAGGAGTATGGAAGCCAGGCGATAGACAGTGCCTATCTACTCCTTAAGCAGTTTAGGTTTGCAGACCGGTAATTTGTTTGAGTCACCAGCTCTAGGAAGGATGTCATCCAAGACTGGAAGGGCCTCCCTCCCTTTAGGTTTAGCTTCAGAGTTTTCCTTCTAGATGGACGACCTGGGAAGATCTACAGGTCCATCAGCACCAAGAGGGTTTGTTCCACGCCTGGGTCCTAATCCAGGTATTTCTGCGACCCCGTGTGGGTAGTTAATGTTACTGGGATAGTATGTAAATGTTATATATCTACTGAGAAATTACACTCCTCAAAGTGATTAAGGGACATTGTTATTACATTGTTACTGGAGGTGGGGGTGAGTAAAATTCATGCAGTGGAAGCAGCTATATTTGGAACAGGTTAGTTGGAAGGAGTTAAGATATGGTTTAATATTTTCCCTTTAAATTTGGAATTTTTTTTTATTTATATCTTGGCTTAGGAATAGATTAATGCGTTACAGAATGGCTTTATATTAAGATTTAGTTAAAAATGTGGTTGCCCAATGTCTGGGTATTTTAGATGGCATGAGGGTTAAAGTGCTGTATCTGTGCTGCCAGATATCTTTGATATGAAGTATAATACAAAACAGGTATAACTGGAAGTAAAATTATAAGCTATGGCGTGTTCAGTATGTATAATAAAGTAAATAGATATATAGGCAGATTTCCAGCAGATGTGAATATATGGAGGTTGTAAGTTTAAAGTATGTTTCCACTTCTAATGAAGATATCTTCTGTTTTCGTTTAAAAATCATAAAGTTGTACTTTGCATTACAGAGTATCGATTCAGTTTTTGTATTTATCATTGCAAAACTAAGGAAGAGACAGCTATTGCTATGTAATGTAGATAGCTGTAAATCTAAGTACAGACCATAGCTAATAAGTATCTAGCTGAGTAAGAATAAAATAATGTATGTCTTGGCAGTAGAAATCTGTAGATGTTTAGTGATAGTGACCTCCAATTGCAGAAGGCACCACATATGCTTTACTTAAACTTATAAACAAAAGCAAACAATTACAGTTTTGAATTTTTTTAAATGAGTTAGGATTGTTTGTATTATTTGTATTAGCATGACAGATGTTTTCATCTTGGATGGTTTCCGTACAAAGTTCTCACCGGCAATCCTCTTGCGTTCGTAAATTTAGGTTTGTTAGAACTTACAATTGGTTCATGGATTTAAATAAATCGTAGTCATAAATAATTTAGAAATAATATCCCCTAGTGTTTGCTTGATAATTTTATTGAATTTATAATTTTTTATTTTTGTTTTTGTAAATTTACTCTCAAGTAGAAACAAAAATACGAAACATCGGATTGTAAAGTTAAGCGACTTTTCCCCATTGCCAAACATGGCGACTTATACATCGGAAGAAGCTCGGATGTAACACCGACTGGAAAATTGTGCAGATAACATCTAAGATATGAACAATTATCCGATTTATTTATTCATTTTTTTGTGGACTGTTATACTCATCTTCATAATTGTTGTTATGTCACCACGTTTTAGCCACCCCATTCTCAGACCTTCTTCAGGTGATTCACCTTCAGGGCCCGTGACGTAGTGGATAGAGGCGTTGCCTCTATAGATCCAGGTGAACATTGTCTGCAGATAACGGTTTAAATCCTATCCAAAGCAGGCCAGAGGATTAGTTGGCCAAAATATGGCGAGACAACAACAACTATGGAAGGCAGTAATTACTGGGGATACAGTTACAAAATCCAGCATTTCTATCCCATCGCGGTTAATCATCTTTAGAAAGCAGAGGATGAGTTAGTCAAAACGTGTCGTGAAATAACAACTATGAAGATGAGGATAACAGTCCGAAAATAAATAAATAAATATATACACAAGTTACTCATTTCAAAGGATTCCAATAAAAATAATATCTAATTGTCCAATTGGTCCAAATAATATAAAGGAAACAAGAAAGAAAGAATTATGTGTCAAATTTTCTAACGTGTAAAAATAATGATAAATATGTGTACGCATGTAATAAATATTGTTAGTGTTAAACTTCTTAGAGCATGATTACAAAATATGAATTGTGTTATGAATTTTGCCATGCATTTTGTAGTCTACTGAATGTAAAGATAAATATATAACCAGTTATCTTTTCCGTTCGTTTCTTTAAGAATTTAAATAATAATATAAGAAGTAATATAAGAAGTACGTGCTTCGTTTTTCTTATTTATGAAATACAACCGAATGTGCGTACAAAGGGTATCAGAAAAAAAGGCAGCATTTAGCAAGATAGATAAATAGGTAGATAAAAAAACTAAGGAAAAAAAAAAAAAAAACAAAAAATAAACAAGAGGATTAAGAAAAGAAAAACATTTTATTTTCAATTTTCTTATGTTGCTCTTGGTGAGGACGGGTTATCCTACCTGATACCGGGCATTCACCCACTATCTTATACATTCTAGCTAAGACATCTTTCTTTTTTATAAATTCTAACCTTCCTCTAACTGCAATTATTTTTTATCTTTCTTGCACTTGGTTCACCGTGTATATTTGCCAGTAGTTTTTTTTTTAAATTCTTTTACATGAGTCTGGCTCCTCCCTTAATTATTGGTAAAGTGTCAATCTTCCCAAGATTCCAGTTTCTTTTCATATCGTACATAAGACCTCGGCGTTTCGTTAACTTTTCTCTCAGCTCTGTTTTAACCAACACCATTGGGGACGCTAACTTGTACTGAGGTATCTTCTTTTCTCCGTCTTATCTCATATCACTATGTCAAGTGTTATAGCCTCGTTTTCCAGGCAGGCAAAGGATAAAATTTGACTTTCAAAATCCAACAGAGTGATACGAATATTGACCAAGGGAAGAGGGACGTGTACATAGTCATATAGAGGTATGGTATGGAAGTGAAACCTGGTTAATGAGAGTTGAGAATATGTGTTGCATGGAGCATAAGATTTCAATGATATGGCAATATGAAAAGAATTAATGAGAGTACTTCAGATTAATTGATGTAGAGCAGTTGAGGTAGCAAGTTCAGTTAAGAGGAATAGGCTAAGAAAAACATAGGATGGAATAATAAAAATAGACCTGGACGAACGACGTATAAATAAAGAACTGGCTAGAGTTTGGTTACTTTCGAAGTCAGTTTCGTAAATTCGTTTAACAAATGCTAGAATGTAAAAAGGAGGATGGCTCAATGATGATGATAGTTATTGTTGTTGTTGGGCACCATTCACTCATTTAATATGAAGCAGATGATTATTGTTAGAATTCGTTTAACCGATATCTTTCTAGTTAGAATTATTTCTAGAAAGAGATTAGGTAGTTATGAGAGGTATCACGTGAAGGTTGCCAATATCTCAAAGTCAAAGTGTTTCTGTGGAAGAAACTGGATTTTAACGTAGCATACTCAGTTTGTCCGTCCGTGTCGTTAACTACTTAGCTGCCTTGATGATGATAATGATGATAATGATGATAATGATGATGATGATGATGATCATCATCATTATCATCTCTGATGGTTCAATCGATCTCAAAATAAATCTGTGGAAAGTCAGAGTTGCATTGATAAAAGTCCTCGTGGTCAACCTAACAAAGATGGGTTATATTAGTCATATTAATGGAAAGAACAATAGTAATATTTTATCTAAGAAGCAAAGACAACAGATCAATACAAAATTTATAAAGACAAAGAGAGAGAGAGAGAGAGAGAGAGGGAGAGAAAGATACATATAAAGATAGATAGAAAGAGAGAGAGAGAGAGAGAGACAGACAGAGAAGATGAGAGAAGTACCGAGAGCAAAAGAATGTGAACAAGAAGAACCAATTTAAGAAAACAAGTTATTTGCATCTCATAATATTTTCCGTTCAAATATAAAGAAAGATCTCAAGCACCAATCACAATTTGCTGCCAGGAGCAGCGGGCTAATTGAACAGTCATATTAGTATTCAGAATCCAGCTCTCAAAGAGTGACTAGCATTAATTCACTCTGAAATATACTTGGTATTTTAAAACTTGTGATATTTTACTAAATACACATACTAGCTATCAATTCTCTCCCAGCCTGCATTGTTAATACAATAGCACTCTTAGTTCCTGTGATGCTAACAATTCACATTTATCAGATCCAAGGCGCCTGCATTGCTTTTATTTTCGGTTACTCATTTTCAAGGGATTCAAAACGCATACAACATAATTATGTTTACACATTTGTTTTCATGAGACCACTTAAGTAATGTTGAGTCTAGCCAGTACCAAATGAGTGAATATTTGGAAATACTAGACGCTGTATGTGGGAGGATGGCAAAATTCTCTGCAAAAGAATACAATCATGAAGATGCCTATAGTAAGTGCTTCAGTATAACATTTTTAACAATGTCAGTTCTGTTCTTAATCATGTCGCAAAGCTCTCCAGAGAGAGAGAGAGAGAGAGAGAGAGAGAGAGAGAGAGAGAGAGAGAGAGAGAGAGTATAGCGTTTAGGAATTGTATAAGTGTCAGTTGTTTGTATTTATGGGTACTGATGTAATTAATTTGAGTACATCCTTACTAGAATATGATTGGCTGGTTAAGCCATAAATACCGACTGGTAGAGCCGCCTGGGAAGACATTGAAAAGTAAGCTACTAGCTTCATGCTAGAAGAAAACCAGCTCTGACCACTAACCCTCGTTCAATACGATTCATCAGATTATTACTAGAAACTAGAAAAGCCCACTCAGCTACTTCAAACGAATATATCCCTTTTGCGGAACATATCAGAAACCAACCAATTTTAAAGGCAATATACAATCGTTAAACATTGCTAGTGAGTAGACTCACTAGTATATAATTTGATTAGTTTAAAATTAAAAGGGAAAAAGTTAAGTTATCCTCCTTAGTTCCAAAACGAAAAACAGCCTACCGAATTTTCCTTCCTTAATTTGGTGGCTGAGAGAGTTGCAGGCTCTCGCTACTTTTAAATTGCTGTCCTGAAAAAGAATATAAAGATGAAAGTATGTGCCCAATCAGATACAATAAGATTTAAATGACGTTGGTCCTGACTATATATAACACCATTATTTTAAGAAACTGACTGCAAAATACGATATTCGTTTAAATTGCAATACATATTTTCTACATATATATAAAACTACTTTTTGTGTGTGTGAATGCGCTCCTTGTGGACACTGAAACGACTGGCTCGATGTTTTTTTTTATTTTACCCCAATGTACTTTATGTTTATGAGAATGGTCTTAGATAAGTTTTGTATCAGAAGGCCTCTGATATATATTGACAATCGATAATCAAAATATGGGACTAAAGAAGGCACAGTCAGATTTTAGCCCAAATCAGCCTTATACCGCCTAAAATCACAAGCGCATTTGATAAGTTTTATCACCGCACAAAGGGTCGGGTTATGTATCTTTCATAACACAGAGGAGTGATCGAAATTAATGCTTCTGTTTAGATCAAAATTGTACCATGATATTTAACTTTTGCATTTAACACTTGAATTCAAGCCATTATAAAAAATAATTTTATAGAATCAAGAGTAAATTCTCTACAAGACCGTGTAGAATACAATGTATTGTGAAGTCACTGTTGAGAAGCATATGGCGCTTTCTCTCGGTGCACCGCAGTGGATCCCATATTAGAGCAGACACTCAATCGATTTGATTGAAAAATGGGATATTTCACTGAGTTCAATTACAATAATAGCATTGGAAGTGTGGAATATTCGTTAATCCTCATTCAATCTCGGGCAAAATTGGACCTCCCTGCTAGTAAACAATAAAAGGACCAATAAATTAAATGTAGTATTCGACTTTATATTTATTTTAATTGAAAGCAAAAAGAAATAATGTCGCTATTATATTATGTTAAACATTATTTTGATGTATGGTCGAGTGTTGAAATGCATTACTTTTTACATTGATAGCGTTGTAATATTTCAAATGTCATTTATCGCGTATTTTTATGAAAACTTTTACTATACACACACACACACACACACACACACACATATATATGTGTGTGTGTGTGTGGGTGTGTGTGTGTGTGTTTTGTAGCGTCCATATGTGTATTACTTAAAAAGTAATGCATGATTAGCAATAGAATTTTTATTGAATAAAGATTATAGCGTAACGTATAAATATTATACAAAGGTACACAATTGTACGTAATAGTTTAAAAAATATAATGAAACTTAAATGGGATAACTGAAATAAACTACTTGGAAAAAGTAAATGGACGATGTTTATTATTTGCAAAATCCTGTCATTCATAAATAGGAAAACTTGGTGGAGCTTTTCAACAACAAGTAAACAGTTCATTAATCATTAGAAATTTATGTTTACGCACGAGGAAAATACTACACGAAAAACGCTCTCTTTTGAAGAAAATCGCATTATCGCTTACCCTAAAAAAAGTCAAGTTCAGGAATTCTAATCTTGTTCATAGGTCTAAAAGACTCGAGCATCATGTTACTGGCAGGTATAAAACCGATAAAACTAAAATCAAAACCAACACCCGGTAGACAGACACAATCATCGCAAAAAAAGCATTGTAGAATTATTAGAATCTTTACAAAAATCGTTTTCAAAACGCTGCATCAATTGCCCGTTAATGAAGTGACAGATAAGATCTCCAAGAAAAAGTTTTTACTGGTTAAAAAATGCAGTATTGCATGTCCGTATTCCAACTTCGAAGCCTTTAAGTTCAGAAGAAAGCTAAAGGGCACAGCTGGAGTATGCATGTTGTTTTAACTGAGGAATACGGTTCATTTCAATGACGAATCCAAATTTAATATATTTGGTTCTGATGGCAAAGGTTATGTACGCCGTAGGACAGGTGGAAGAATGTCTTCTGAATGTGTTAAGAAACCAGTTAATTTTGGTTACCGCAATGTGATGGTGTGGGGATTCCTATACAAAACATATCTTAGAACACTGCTAGACCCATGAAGTACATTTGTATGAAGTTTAAAGTATATCGGCTAAGCCGTTTTGTGACTCCATAAGAAACGAACTCTGACACACAACACATACACGCACACACACAAACGTTATCTTTATATAAGTGTAGAGATAGATATATTTTTTATAATAATGTCGTATTTTCGTCTGTCTGTTTGTTTGTTCACAATTTGGTTAATATATACAAAAGATACACTATTTCACAAAAATAATTTAAATACTGAAAACGACTTTGCGTCACATTTTGTTTTAGTGGGGACACAAATAAATACTGGTCTCTTATATACTTATATCGATGCACGATTTCTACATATACTATTTATTCAAAAGGAATACAGATTCAAGAGGTTATCTCATTTGCATATTACGTTAAAGAAACATCTTTTTTACTAATTAGCTATAAATTTTTAATGGAATTTAGTAATAGATTCATGTTAAGTATTCTATTTAGAAATATTACATAAAGTAGATTCATTTAATTTATTTTAAATTTATTTTATATTTCATTTAATTTCTTTTTCATTATTAGTATAACAAACATCAGCTGCGTCAAAAAAAGCGGAAGTATGTTTTCATTTAATATATGAGTTATTTCTATTTAGGCTCTGAGATTTATTTCTATGTTAAAATTTCATAGATGAAGATGACGATGTTTTATAGTTCCAAAAATCCAAAATAAGGTCACCTATTAGGAAAATCATAAAAACTTAGGATATTTGATATATCTATAATAGTATGTGACTGAATACTCCGCCCAGCAATATGTTTTTACCTGAAAAAACGCCGGGTTTTCACTGCTAGTATATATATTATTCAAGAAGAAATAAAATAAATATAAGTATAGATAAATTTATACATCAATTCAATAAGTAAAACACATAGAGATAAGAAATGTATAGGGATCTTTAAACATTAAATTTCGAAACCTAATTCTTGTCAGAAGAGATAAAAAGAGACAGCTTACGGATAAATAATTTGGAACCATCTAGCAGAGGTTACATTAGCTTAGAAATGAAGAATAAAATAAAACATGAAAGCTAAACAATAAAAAAGTATATATATATAGGGGAAATAATAGGGCTAATATATAGTTGTAGGGTGGAGGTTATTGGGAAGGAGTGGGCGGTAGAATTCATCATGTCTTGGTATCAAGAGTTTCTATAACTTTCCTCTCATTTAATGTTTTCCTTATTGAACATATAAATTTACCTATGTTTATATTTCTTTTTTTTATCTTGAATTATTATTACCCATAAGTGTTAATTTCCCAAGATAAAAATTCATCTGAGTTAATTATTCCAACTTATATATATATATATATATATATATATATATATATATATATATATATATATATATATATATATATACACTACAAGGGAGACCAGAGGTGACGTATCATTGTTCAGTTATGTTTTAAACAGAAACATTCATTTCGAACGCTCCCCTGTCCTATCAAAGAACCTACTGTTGATTTTATATGCTTGATTTTTCGGCTTGTGTTAATAAAACTTCTCAGTTGTGAAGTTAGGCTGTGTAAGGCGTTAACTCCATTACAAAATCACCTGCCCCTACTTTCATCTGATTATTTCGATTATCGATTATCGAAGATATTCCGATACAAAACCTGTCAAAGAACACTTCCAGGCACATAAAGTATATTCGTGTGTAATCTCATAAAAATCGACCAATCCGTGTTCGAGTACATAGAAAACTCTCTCTTTCATACACAGACAAAATTCATTTATCTAAGTGAAGTGTGTGTGTATATATATATATATATTTATATATATATATATATATAAATAACTTTATGAATTCACAGAAAATTTTATAAAGCGTTATAATAGTTTATGTATCGTAACTCAGTTTTTACTTTAATTGTGCCCAATACGATGACACAAATAATAAGTACGTTATTAAAATGTATTTATGGCAATTGAGTTACAGTTACGCTTCCGGGTTCATAGCCGTAGGGACTCGTCAGGTTAAAATGCAGAGAATTAGAATGAATCTATTTAGTTTTCGAGTTAGACTAAAAACTAGGCGTATAAGTACACCGCCCATTATTAATCAGCCAGATTATTACATATGAGGGTGATACCTAGACGCCTCTGTGTGGATTAATTACTATTAGTATATTTTCATACATTACTAATATAATACCTTTTTCAGAGAATATATATATGTATGTGTGTGTGTGTATTCTTAATAAACGTATATATATATATATATATATATATATATATATATGTATATGTGCACATTCTCTGACAAATATATATTCTTGAAAATGTTTAAGACGAAAATAAAAGAAATAAAAAATATGTATTTATATCTTTTTCTTTTGGTTTCTTTCAGATTTATAGCGTAGTTACTATATATATATATATATATATATATATATATATATATATATATATATATATATGTCTGGCGCAAGTGTATGTCTGTATGTGTACTTATATATATATACATATATATATTTGTAGATTATAGTAAAACTCACGTAAAATTAAATGAAAATAAGAAGTAAAATATTTGTCGAATATATATATATATATATTTATATATATATATATATATATATATATATATATATATATATATAGTCGTAATAAAAATAAGTACGAAAAAATTAAAAAAAGATTCTTTTTTTCTTTGAGCTTAAAATTTAGACCAGGAAGAAAAATGATTTTCTTAGAATTCAAGATTATAAAATCTTTTTCGACATATTCTAATATGAATTCAGGTCCGTCCATAAAAAATGTAAAAGTCTATCTTTATTTTTTTAATGCATAGATTCACCGCATCCATGTTTAAAAAAAAATAATATTTGCTGGTATACAAGACGCAGCAAATATGTAAGCTCCAGTTTTGTTCAAATTTGTTTTGCTCAAATTATTTGTTGCAAAAAATACAACTTACTTGTTTATTCCTTTCACTTAAAAATATTGTTACGAGAATAAAACAGGACTTGTTTCCTTTTTTATTTCACTTATATATTTGTTTTATCTACTGATTTTCTTATATTTAAATATTGTCTTTGGTGTCTTCCTTGGGTAGCATTGTTGTTATGCTTTGATAATCGGCGGCACCCGGCGAAAACCGGCCGTTGACGTCATGTTCCGAGCAGAGCCGAGCGGCCAGTTAGTTACATCGGGTTCAAATTCTGTACAAATACCAAAATATGTTATAAAGTCTTAAACAGATTTTCGTTGAACAGAATGCGAAAAAAAACCCTGAGATTCCATTCAATTTTTGTAAAGCAAAATTAAGTTGATGCTAAGTGGATTGACAGTTATCACTTTAAGTTTTTCATTTCACTATGAATTAAATCTCATTAAAAATAATGTGACATTTTTAATATCAAAATAAAGCCTTTTAAAGTGCGGTGTTTGTACGTACTTTGCTGACGCCGCCACTCCCGTCACCCCGTTTTATGAGTGACCGTCGGTCGTCTAATCTGTTTATGCAAAACAAGTAAAACTCATCATGCAAGAAAGACACAAGAGAAACGTTCGCTGAGTTTTCTACAAGGATTAATTTGTAGAGAATGAACTTATAATAGAGAGACAAATATTATTGTATCTAATTATTTACTTCTTAAACTTTACGTTCTCTTTTAATGAAATGAGTGTCGTAGACGAACAGACATCGAAATAAAATTCGCCTTAGATTACAAGTTCCATCCATCAACGGCAGTTTCTTGTTCACAGGGATTCCGCCGAGAGTTTGATCGACCCCTGTTTTTCCTACGAGATTTAATTTCCTCAAAGTTACGTAATCAGTCTCCGGGAAAGAATCTGGTTGCTGATGAAAATCATCTAGATATTGACTCATGTTGTATGGATGGGCTGTATATAAGACGAGTGTGTACAGCAGTTTATTTCTTAATGTATATATATATATATATATATATATATATATATATATATATATATATATATATGTATATATATATATATATATATATATATATATAAACGCTAATATGCCTGTGTATTTAATGTATATAATGTGTATATATTGATCAATGCGTCTATTATTTTTTAATGTTTTCGTGTTTGTACGTGTCGATATATACAAAGATACAGTTAAACGGACATAGCATTTACAACAAAAACGGACGAATAACAGTCCACTGGGGCTTTAACATCAGATCAATCGGAGAAACATACCTAGTCTATCTTTGGCTTTGTTGGACGGAAAACTGCAATGATGATTCATCCCAATTAATCAACGAATCACAGCTTGTCTTTTCAGCAACGCATGGCCCTACGTTTATTACATTTGATAGGAGTTGCACGCCTCGCTTCCTCAGGTGTTTCTACCCATTATGAACGGTCGGCTCGACTCTCTATCTCTTTCACATTCTAACCAGTGACTAAATCCTACGTATACAAAACATCTCCCTTCTAATGACGTAATTCACACGTATAACTCATGGTCATCGGCCGATGCCTGTCACATATACTTGTTTATCTAGCTAACATTTCTGTTTGTGTTAGTTATGAAAACTTACATTGCTTTTATATAAAAAAACATACGTATGTTAATCCTAAATTATACAATTCACCCTGAAACAATTTTATACCATTCTATTTTTCAACATCATAATAATAATCGTTGAACCCAAACCAACTACGTAACACCAAATCAAATTTGTACATAAATACATTAAATACATTTGCTATTTGTAATATACAATTTGTTCAAGGTAAGTTCTTTTTATCAGAAGATGAACATTAACATGAACATGAACTGAAGGGTAAAACCGCTATATTGTTTTAATTTTTCGGCTGGTTAACGAGATTGCTTTTATCGAATAAAAATATGGCATACGGTTTCCTCATTCAATCAGAATATGGATAGATTTTTCTTTTTCAGCGATACCATTTTCTTTTGTTTTATTTAATCAAATGTTTATTAGCCATTTGGAATATTCCACTTTCGTTTTAAGGGATGTCAGCATAATAACGGTCGAAACAATAATGATAGAAGGGACAAGAATATTAAAGTGATAACTAGTTGTAAATATGATAATAATGATGAATTCGCAGTCCATTAGTTTTTGTGGGATATGCACAGGGGTTGACGATTGCCTGGACAGTTGCTACTTCAGCTGAGACACCTTTGGTTCAGTTCCTAGTTGAAAGGAGTTACTGCGATTGGATTGGAGGTGGAATCATTGAAGTACACTCTTGGTAGAGAACGTGCTGTACCAAAGACTAGCTCGGCTGGGGAGCACCCGAGGCCTTCCTTGACAGTAGGATTACAGGTAGATCGTCGACCCACCTGTTGCCGTCGTATTTTTTGTGATTGAAGTATTTAAGGTGCGGTGGAATCTTTCTACGAGGCCGTTAGCGTAGGGTTGGTAGGCTGTGGTTTTGATATTCTTAACACCGAGTATCTGAGTGAACTTTTGGAATAGTGCGGAATAGAACTGTGCACCACAATCTGTGATGATTATATCGGGAACGCTAAACATTCCTATCCCTTCGTACTGGATTGTCCTTGCAACTGTGTTGGCTGGAGTATCTTTGATGGGTACGGTGAGTGGCCACCGGGAAAAACGATCGACAACGGTGGGGAGGTATTGGAAGTCGTGACATATCGGAAGAGATCTGGCGATATCAACGTGTATATGGCTAAAGCATGCATCCGGATAGTCAAAAGTTCCAGGTGGGTTTTCTTTACATCTCTGGCACTCAATACAGGTGATACCCAGTCACGAATGTTGGTATTCATTCTGACCAAACAAAACGATTGAAATAAATTTAGACCGCTTTCTTGGGTGTGATAATCTGTGTAGGTCTTCAAAAACTTGCCTTCTGAGTGTCGGTAGTATATATGGTCTGGGGTGGTCCAGGGTCACGTTGCACAGAAAGGTTTTGTTGCTGAAGTGTACCGGGAATTCCTTAAGACGTAAGTACGTGTTGACCAAAACGTCGGGAAGGATTTTATCAGATCCTTGGCTTGCTACCATCCGGTTCTGGCTGAGCGGGCCCTCCCACAATTCATTGATGTTGGCCCATGATAAGGTGTCGGCGATGGTGTTGTCTACCCCTCTGATGTAACATAGGTCGGATGCAAATTTCAAGATGTAATCAAGGTATCTAACCTCGCGAGTTGTATATCTATCCGAACTGTTTAACAGGCAGGTCGTCAAAGGATTGTGGTCGTGAAAATGGTAAAACTCCAACCTTTCCGCAAATGTCGAAAGTGTTTTATGGCTAAGTACATGGCCAGCAGCTTCTTAGAGTGCCAAGCAGACCACATCCCTGTTACCAGGCCTGTTTTGTCAGTCTTTTTAAACTGCCTATTTTGGCAAACGGGTTCGTAAATACAAGCTGCCCTGCAAACATAACACGCCTTTGGGAAACGAATAAACCGACAGGCAGCGACAACAAGCCTAGTCGGTAATGGTTACCAAATTCATCTTTTTATGTGTGCGACCAGAACAATGGCTTAAAATTCATTATTGACACAGACGCAGCTACTCTTTGGTACTGCACTTTCCCTACCAAAACAGTACTTCAATGATTCCACACCCGATATCATCACAGCAACTCCTTTCAACCAGGAACTGAACCGAAGGGTGTCTCAGCTGAAGTAATAACCGGTCAGGAACCGAACAGACATCATCTCCATCGATAGAGTGAAATATCTTCTGTGTCTCTGTAAATGAGTTTGCCAGGACAACCTGAGACAATAATAGTCCACCCTAAAAATAAACTCTGACCAAATATTTGACCTAAAGAAAAATATGCTTTAAAATAATTAACTGGTAAATTGAGGAGAGAAAAATTAATGCTCTTCATTTCCTTACTGATTTAACGTTTGAGAGGTTTAAAAAAACTTGAATTTAACACTCAGAGATCTACGTATATGTCATAGAGATTAAGTGATGACCTCAGAAAGGGACCTTTTGATTTTTGAGAGTTTACGCTGAAATAAAATGAACATAAAATGCGGCAAACACAATGCTAAATTGTCGTAAAGCCACACACATTCTGACAAGAAACAAACATATCACACATTCATATATATTCTCAATTACAATTTTACAGAATATGAATTTTTACGTAGACAATTACGCACATACATTTGTAATATATAAATAGACTGATGAGGATTGATTATTCGTATGATTTGAATTCCTCAGACTACTGTTTAAATCTTGAGTGTTATTTACGCAAGATTTTGGTCGATGTAACCACGTACCTTCTTCAAAGATTTTGGTCGATGTTACCACGTACCTTCTTCAAAGATTTTGGTCGATGTAACCACGTACCTTCTTCAAATGTATCTTGTCGAACACAGAAATCGTTTTTTTTTTGTTTATTGATATTCATATTAAAAACACTTTTTTCTATTTATTTAAAAATAAAATAAAATCGTGGAATGGCATTCCTCTGAAAAAACCTAGCTAATTTCTATATTCTTTGAAACATTCATTTTAATTAATTTCCTATTAGTGATTCGGTTTTCTTATGGGATGCTCATCTTTTCTAACTTTTACGTGTAATTATATTCATACAGATATTCTACATGATTTATACTTGCGTAATATTTGCGTAAAAGCTTATTGTAAACACAAACCTTTTTCTATATATATTTATCTATACATATATATATTCGTTAAAATTTTTGCCTACCAAACTCTCTGTCAGTTGTTGGTCTAGTGACATGAAACTTCATATATAGGGCATTCGAACCCATGCGAAACTTTATATTATGATTTTAGCTAGAGAACCTCGGAGCAAAGCGTGAAAATTAAAACATGACCAATAGCATTACAAATATGCATGCGTAACGTAATAGTTAAAGGTTCATGTTTTAATTTTTATTCTTACAGCAATCATGTCTTCATAGCTTAGGCATTAACATCAAAGGAAAAAGTATATCGTAAGCTACACGATTTGGTTTCGATTCTCTGTAGTGGCGTACAGGTCATTTATTAAAAACATGTTTAAATTATTACTTTTATTGGGTTCAATATAAAATAATAAATACGGTATAATCATGTTTCGGACGGAATTTCGTACGGGATAATTGCATTGACAGACCGGTTCCCGCTGGATCACCGAAGTCATGCAACGTTGAACCCTGTCAGTATTAAATTGGTGAATATTTGGTACTTCTAAATGCTGTATGTGCTCTCTGCTTATTTCTGCATTGATTCCAGTCATCCTGCACTTCTCCTTGCTACTGGACTCAAACAGTGCCGATTCAGGACAATTGTTAATGGTAATTGCGCAACCCTTGCCTCACAATTACACGGGCAGTTGCCCCTACATGTGGTATTCTTTGTCTTTCGAAATTGAACGGAGGCCTCGATATATATATATATATATATATATATATATATATATATATATATATATATATATATACAAGTAAGAAAAGCATTTCATCCAAGGCATGAAAATTGTTAAGCAAAAGGTTTTTACTATAGGCTTTAAAAATAAAGGTACAAGATTCAATTTGAAATTTATTTATCTTCAAAGTGCACTTTTATAAATTTTACAAAGTAAGGTATAAAAATTTAATGCCTTAGATGAAATGTTTTCTAACTTGTATCGTATCTTTTTAAGATTATATTTTATTTAATTTATTAATTTGGATTTTTAAAAAATGAATGTGGTTTTGTATGTATTTTTAAAACCTCTCCTACTCTCTATTTGAGTTTGTATTATTTCCCACACCACAACTCATTTTTGCAACTCCCTACAGATCTGAATATTCTCACTGTTTCAGTTCTTAATTTTCCTCACACTACAACTCATTTTTGCAACTCCCTCTTTGTATTATTACAGGTCTGAATATTCTCTCTGTTTCAGTTTGTAATTCTCCTCACACCACAACTCTTTTTGCAACTCCCTTTTTATCATACATGTCCGATTAATGAAAAAATCTGAATTTTTTTAACAAAAGCTTTAAAATAACTTTTTTAGATTAAATTTTTTAAAACTTCTTTCAGAATAGAAAATCTTTACAATTTAATAAGGAACATATTTAATATAGATTACTTAAAATATTCAGTAGATAACGAGAAAATAGAGATGAAAATTTCAAAAGGACTGTATAATTGGTTACGCTCAATAGTAGTCATCGTCAGCGAAAGTCTTTGATATTGTTATTCTATTATTATTATTATTATTATTATTATTATTATTATTATTTTTATTATTATTATTATTTAAAATATTTTGTGTCCTGCACTTCTTCACGAGGACTAATATATATATATATATATATATATATATATATATATATATATATATATATATATAAGGCAATCCTCTATCTCGAAATAATGACATACGCCTTGATGTTTCAGCGGATTGTCTTTGAGCATCTTCGTATGTAGCTCTGGAACCCTATTTTGGAATGGCAATCTCTTCCGCATGGGCACACACATACCCCCCACACACTCATATATATGTACATAATAATAAATAGTGATATATCATAATTACTAAGATTATACATTTAGAAAACAAAATCGCTTTACGGTTTCTAACATTCATTCCTAAAATTTTCCACAAGTATCCATGCATAATGGATAAAATACTTGTTAAAATTCAGTTGTAAGTTATACTCTACTGGAAGTTGAAGTTCAATCCTCAGTGTGGGCGATACTCAAAATACAATTGCGAATTATTAGCACTTCTACTCAGTTACAGAGCATTCTACCCTGTGGATTAATTAAAGGGTTCTGATCAAAATTCCACGTATTCTTGAAAAAGTTCTCAAATCGACAAGATACACCTGAAGAAGGTCGGAGGTTACATCGACTGAAATGTGAAAATAACACTCAAGTAAGAACAGCAGTCCAAAGAATCAAAGCAATATAAATATACTGTGTTTGCTATGTTAAGAATATATAAAACCTTCTTATTTGTATAACTATACATGTTCAGAAAAAGATATGAAAAATGAGAAAAATATTTTTGCAACTTTCTAAATTTCAGCGCTGTTTCTTTGCATTTATTTCGAAATGTAAACTTATAATTGGCCGAGTTTGCACTTATTAAATTCTTTCACTTGGAAATGTTCTCTTTTTAATTAAAGCATTAAAACTATTTTAGAGAAAAAATCTTTTATTAAAAATGATTTATGGGCATTTTGCCAAATTTTTATTCTGTTCGTGAGTAAATATTTTTAGGAGAGAAATTATAGTTTCACATGCAATCCTGTTGATTAAAAACTTTCGTCACAGGAAAATTACAAATTATGTAATTGCATCTTGATCAATAATTCCAACATTGAGTTGAATAACGCAGGATTCAGACTGGGAGAAAGATAGAGAGAGATTGAGAGAGAACGAGAATCTTAGTTATCAATACGTACATGCCAACACCTATGTTTATCTCGCCCTCAAATGAATTTATTCCTCTGATTCTTGGTCGGATTGGCCCATCTTATGCTTCTAGTATCTTATGCTTACAGTTGAACTTCTGAAATCCTTGCAAACTACATCCTATTCTTATCCTTCAAGATCAGCTCTATAGAAAATAATATGCAAATAAATGATGACCAATTGTTAAATGTATCATTTATGAAAGCGTTCATGCTTATATGACGCCATAGTAGTAAGGATGTTAGTCAATATTTAACATTCTATCTTATAGTTTATAGTGAAGCATGAAGAAATATCATTATATTGTGTGTCTTTTCTCTTATGTATGCATATAGTCAGAATAAAAAGAATTTATGCATGCATATATATACATACATGTTTATATATATATACAGAGAGAGAGAGAGAGAGAGAGAGAGAGAGAGAGAGAGAGAGAGAGAGAGTGAGAGAGATTGAAAGAGGGAGAGATATAGGTATGAAGTAAATAAATTTATGAAATAATCATTTACGTATCCTCATGCTCCAAGAATTCAACATAAATAACAATTTTGTGTACTATCGTTTCTGAGACGATTGATAGCAGATGTGATCAGTAGATCGCAGAATAAACACCAAGATTAAAGTTAAAGCATAGCATCACGACTATGCAGCAAATCGATAATTACAACTTAATTAGAATCTGTTACAAAAAAATTATATCACGCACACAATGGGGAAAACAGACAAAGATGTTACAAATCTTTAGTAAGAACAAGGACCTAATACCACCCGTAAAATAGAGACAGATTCTTCAGCATTACACTTACTTCCTAAGATTCATAAAGGCGGTATTCCATTAAGGTCCATTGTCAGCGCCCAGGGTTCAGCAAGCCATCCATTAAGCGGATTCCTGGTAGATATAATCACCTCAATCATATGAACATTTTCATCTTACATCATGAATTTGACCCATCTCGTAGAAATAATCAACAATGATCCCATTCTATTGCAACCAGATAGTGAGTCTATATATAATGAGCCTGTTCAAGAAATCACCCACTGACGAGACTTATTGTAGTATGGGATAAGCTAACCTCAGATACTATAGTAAAAGAACCCACTTGTATCCTAATTGACAACATAATATCCTTCTATGTAGAAACTACATACTTGGTACTGATATATATCGGCAGGAATGAGGTCTGGCGATGGGATTGACTTTGCCCCAAGTATTCGCCAATGTATATAAGGAATATATTTTTCACAAATGGCATTAGAATCAACATCACTTAAGACAACAATGTAGCTGTGATATATAGATGACACATTAATGCTAAGTAGACATATTATAGAATTTAACACAATATGGGATGGGTAAATTATAAATAATAGATAATATATAGAGTTATAAGTATGTGATCATATATATATATATATATATATATATATATATATATATATATATATATATATATATATATATATAAAGAGCACTGTCGTAAGTAATCTCACCCGATACTTAATTAGCTGAACAATTCTACGCTCGCTCTTTGTTTATAAACAAGCGGTTAGAGCACGGTAAAAGTGGTGGGCAAATGTTTGTTTAAATAGACATTTGGTGAGATAATTAACGGGCGTCACTTCCGTGGGCCGATCGGTAGAACTGCTGACTGTGAACGCGATGGTTCTAGATTCAATCCTCGGCTTGGGAGAGGTGCTAGTCAAGCGGCATTGATGAGTTGTGATACAACGAAGCAGGACTGTATTTAGATGACTATATATATATATATATGTATGTATGTATGTATATATATATATATATATATATATATATATATATATATATATATATATATATATATATATTATTCAACCATTACCATGTTTGAATATATGTTTAAGTGGCAGTTTTAGTCATTTAGAACTGCTTTAAAGCTTCATCGCTCACTTATTTTTCGACCAAATTTCAAACAATTATTACAGTTTATATATCACCTTCTCAGCTATATTGTGAAAAAAAAATCAATTTTCTTTGTGTAAAACAAAAGGTATGATTAATTTACTGACGTTCAAAATCGCGAAAAAACGTAAGGAGGTGAGCGACGTTTTTTATGACTGGTTTCCATAGCAACCACGTCACATCGGCGACTGCTGTTGCTACCAATTCCCCACTCTCGCGAACAGACAAGTAACAAGTGAAAAAAGAGAAAATGAAAGAATGAAAGGGAGATAATTGGGGGATTTTATTGAAAGCAGACGAGTGTCGTACATTATTATTACGTTTGTGTATGTTATGTTTCTGGGGACAAAGAAAATAAGACTGAAATTGAACAAAGAACAAGTGAATTTACTGGAAGTCTGATAAAATCATGGATTACAACACACACACGCACACACCCGCGCACTCGCACACGTACACACACACACACATATATATATATATATATATATATATATATATATATATATATATATATATATATATATATATATTACAACATAAAAACGCAAGCATGAAACGTAATATGTTTAAGCTTAAATATGGGAAAGAAAAGGACAAGATATTCTAGTAAAAATATAACAAATTTATAACTTAAAATATTGCAGCATTAAGAATTTAAAAAAAATCAATTTAACATTATATACTCAATTCTTTATGCTGCAATATTTTAAGTTATAAATTTGTTATATTTTTTACTAGAATATATTGTCCTTTTCTTTTCCAATGTTTAAGCTATACCCTATTACTTTTCTAGCTCGCATATTTCAATTGTAATATATATATATATATATATATATATATATATATATATATATATATATATATGCATATATATATATAATGTGTAGTAATAAATACTCATATTTATGTCTTAAAGACAGAAAGTTGCAGACTCCTATAATTTATACTAGAATTGTTTGCAAGGATCCGTGGGACTTGTTAAAATTCAGTTGTAAAAGTAACATCCTTTTGAAGGCTGTATCTTCAATATGGGCTGCCGAAAATACAATTGCAAATTATTTCTATCCAGTCATGTCTGACAGAAATAATGTATACTGCCCCCGCCAATTAAATAAATGGTTCCATTCGAAATTTCGCAGATTCAAGAGTCCGACAGAAGAATTCTCGAGTTTACCAAGATACATCTCAAGAAGGCCAGAGGTAACAGCGATTAAAACATTGTGAAAACTAGACTCAGCATAAGAACAGTAGTTTGAAGACTCTAAAAATGTGAATAACCAATATTCATCTAAAAAATTCACAAACATATGGGCAGATGCTCCTTATACTGATATGCTATTAGATATGTCGCACACAAACGTATCTCAATTGCGCGCCGGTTATTTGCCTTGTCTTAACTTTAGATTTATCCGACAGGTAGCGTTTTCTGCTTCCTGTGTCGCTCTCTATCGACTTCCGTCTCTATCTATCTACCTTTACCCTCTTTTTCTCTGACTGTCGATGTAAATAAACGCAATTTTCCGTACGCCTCGACCTGCGTATCTTCCTTAAAAGGTAAGATGATGATGTATACACTAACAAACTCTCGTGTACATCTCCACACACATGCACAAGTAGCATACAATGTATACACTAACGAACTCGTGTAAACATCAGACACACGTATTCACAATGAACATATACGCGCAAGGAACATTTTAACTTCAGGCATGTTTACGCTGTACACCCACATACACACGCGTGTACACAACACACTATGTTATTTTCTTACCTTTCTGTTAAAGTAAATATTTCTTGTAGATATTTAACTTTGTTGTATCGTTCTCCTTTTAAATGACCCCTTTAAATGTACATTGGCATCTTGGTTGTATTTCGATGTCAGAGCCAACGTAACGACCCCTAAAAATCGTTTCCTACAATGGGGAAGAATATTTATCTCCCTCCACGGGAAAGACTATGTGAAACAAGGGTCGGAAAGTGGGATGAAAGAGCCGACACCCCCGAAGAGGCCTATAAAAATACTTAGAGAGCCGCTCAGCATTCATATTGCGATTACAAATAAACTAACCACTTATTAAAGAGAGAAGGCAAAGCAAGAGAGGGTGTATCTTCTAGACTTTCACAGAACTAGCAATAGAGCGCAGTCAACAGGGAGAAGGTCATTTAAGAAATAGCATAGAATCTGTTTACTTTGGTGCTGAGGGAAAAAATTCACGGTCGAGGCATAAAATGGAGCAATATGTGTACATTTACATCTATTTCTCATAGGGAAGATGTATCGAAAACAACCTAAGAAGGCCATAATAAATCACGATACATTTAAATAGACCTCAAAATCTAGACAGACATTTCCAAAGAAAAAATCTTCAATGTAGCGACGATGTAAAATAAATCCCACTTACTTATCTGGAAACTATTTGGAGAAAACAAAACGGAATCGAGCAGTATTTACTCTCGATGGGGAAGTTTCTAGGGAATAAATTCACAAGTATTCCGCGATATTCACATGTATATGGGCAAGGGGGCTTACGTAAAGTTGTTAGAGTTCTTGCAACGTGATGTTCATGTCATCTCACATACAGCAGCTGGTATTCCCAAACAGTTATTCATCTAGTACTGATCAGGCTTAACACTGCTTAACTTCAATGATCCAAGAAGAACCTGTGTGTCAATGTGACTATGCCGCATTTTGAGACCAATAGAAAAGAACAATGTAAGGATATTTTGATGTAGGTAGTTTCTCCTAACTGCAACCAGAACTAAGATCTAACAAAACAGAATCAGTCATGAAAATGACAGAAAAAATGTAGAGGCAGGCAGAATACATCTGCCTAGATTAAAGTCCAAACAAGTAAACACCTTATTTTAAATCTTGCATATGCGTGAAGCTAGTCTTTTTGTATTTTATTTTTTAATTTTTTTTACAAAGGGGTTACCAAATATTAATTCCTAAAGGCCACTCAAGGGTAAGAGTTAATGTGTGTATTGTAGTCATTAGGACGGCAGCGTTTTTAATGGAATTTGCTATAATTAGCTTTTTTTTACGAGGACGGTTCAATAAGAACTTGTTTACATTTGACTTGAAGACAACGCTATTGTAATAAGCTGGAAACCACACTGGCGGAATAAAATTCGACAGGCGCACAGTTCTAGAAAGGAAGCTTTGTTCACGGAATTCCTAGGGTATTTATTGATAGTGATTTTCGTGTTGAAGAGTGCATTCTCCGTTATATAATAGGAGAAAACTTTATTTGTTTAAGGTAGATAACTCTTGAATATTCTGAGTCTACAAATATTCAGGCCTTTACAATGTCTACAAATTATCCGAAACTCATATTGATTGATCGGAATTCTGACTTATTCGAGTCATTTTCATTATTTAATAAAACAAAAACTTATTTTTCCAAACATCTTCTATTCTACATGTTTTTTAAAAATTTATTCTTTTCATATCGTTTGGATTCATAGACTACTGTTTTAATCTTTCAACGTTTCGGTCGATGTACTCTCCGACCTTCTTTAGATGTACTTCGTTGAACTCAGAAATCTATTCGTCGAACACGAGAATCTGGACGGAATTTCGAATGAAACCATTTATTTAACCCATCAACCATGACTAGGTAGAAGTCCTAAGTGATTCGCAATTTCATTTTTTTGATTGACCGCATTGAGGATTTAACCTACACCTTCCAAAAAAGTGTAACTTATAATTGAAATTTTACAAATTCAGCACTTTGCTAATCGGTGATGTGGTTGATAAATATAAATAACCAATGCTCACCTAAAAAATTAAAACATAATTCTTCTCAAGTTGACCTTTTGTATTTCTATTTTCCAGACGAAAGGTGGGTATCACTTGAAAAAGTGAACCGACAACAAAATTGTTTATCATTTTGGACGCAATATGTTTAAAAGGTTGATTTCTGCTTGAATACGCTAAACTGAATTCGCATACCTCCACAACAAACCACATAAAATATATGGTGTAGTGGTTTTGATATTTATATGAAATAATTATAAAACAATTTGAAAAAAAATATACAACATTAAACATTTTATTTTAGACAACACACGATTCTTTGGTATTTTAGCAAGGAATATGTTCTACACATCGCCTCTAACTCTGGGAAGGCAAGTAAATAGGGCACACACACTCAATGGTTCAACTAGCTACAACCACCATATATGATTTCCGCCAGTCTCTATCTGTGCCTAAATTTAAATGCAGATTCCATGAATAAAGCTTCCTCTCCAGAACTGGCCGCCTTTAGAACACTGTTCCGCTGGCCTGCTTGCCGGTTGAATAAAACATGTTAGCCTTCAAATACAAATGTACACAAGTTCTTTTGAGCCGTCCCCATAAATAATCAAAATCTACACAACTTACACTATTAACGATTGCTACACTATCACCTCAGATTTATTAACGCTTATGCTCGAGTGGCTTCTGGACCTTGATAAGTAGTGACTCTCAAGTAAAAATACAAAAAATGAGATTTTCAGAGATATATCCAATAACCAGCTGACATTTTTGAGTGAACAGCCATTCTTAAAAAAATGTAGTTGTCCCAAGCAAATTAAAAAAAGTGTCAGCATAAATTCAGTCAGAAAATCTATTCCAGGTAAAAGAAATCAACCAGTCTGGATCACGATAACGTAGTGTTCTTCTCGTGTGAAAACTTCTGAATAATTCAAAAACGATTCCGTATAGTTTATAAAGTGATTTATAAAGTAATCTGATTTGTTCGTTCTTATCACTCGTGGTTATAAATGTAATCCTGCAACTCACTTAATATCGCAAAAGTATTGCAACAGGCATGACAGTGGATGACACGTTATTATTTAAGGTATATGAAGTTCCCTTATCTTAGATGGGATGTCATATACATGCAACACGGGAAAACTAATTGATAAACATCTACAAAATTGTGGTACATGTTGAGTTTATGAGATCGAATTGGCAGATTTCGGCAGGTAACGTAACAGTCCGAATATGATGAAACAATTAACCAATCAGCAACAAGAAGACGACACGTTTCAATGAAAGTGTGGAATTTATTAAAAGAAAAAAAGTCTTTTAAACCGAAAATGAAATGCCGACGTGAAGTTGTTAGAGATGGAGTTGTAGACTTGACAAGTATCGATTGATATATATATATATATATATATATATATATATATATATATATATATATATATATATATATATATATATATATATAACTATTAAATTTACTCACATAAAATTAATATACGAAAGTATAAATTTATGCGTAAACTTTAAGTATTTACTTCAAAAGTGCTCAATACGTATGTAGAGCTAGTCAGTAAGTTATGAAATGCATATGGCGATTAACCTACACTGAATATTCCGCGTTTCATCCACCCTGGGATTCTTCAGGCGCATTAGTCTGAAGAATCCTAGAGTGGATGAAACGCGGATTATTCAGTGTAGCTTAATCGCCATATACATTTTATAACTTACTATATATATATATATATATATATATATATATATATATATATATATATATATATATATATATATATATATATATATCGTCGCCAGGTCGGAACAATGTACGTCATATATGATGTCATCTACGATGTCGTTATCTGCTACGACATTATCTGCTATGACGTCATGTATGACGTAAGTTGTGTACAAACCAACAGAGAGGAATATTTTATTATTATATATATATGTATGTGTGTGTATGTGTGTGTGTGTGTGTGTGTGTGGAGAATAATTGATATAGTATTGGCTTGTTTCTTTCTCTCTCTCTCTATATATATATATATGTGTATATATATAATAAATATAAATATATATTTAATAAATATAAATATATATTTAATAAATATAAATATATATTTAATAAATATAAATATATATTTAATAAATATGTAAATAAAATATTCAAATGTTTAATAAATAAAATTAATCATATATGTATATACACGATGGCCGTTCTAAACCTAAAGCTTCTTATTTTTTAATTAAAAAAGTTGAAGAGTTACGAAGATGAGAGTGATACCATTAGAACGAACGCTCTTTTGTGCCTAAGAATTTATTTTTCTACATAGTCGTCACCATTCTTAATGCATTTTTGCCAGAAATTCAATGAAGCATCTCTGCTGCTGACGCACATCCATCGAATCTCACACCATCAATATCTGCAGCAGAGACGAAACTCTCGGATGATGAATGCATAAGTTTAGTCATCATAACAATTCTATGTGCTATCCACTCTGATTAATTCCGACTGAATAAAAAATAGGCTGCCTTAATTTTGGAACACCCCTCGAATATACATTTCAGATCCAGAGCGTATTGCTTTCGATGAAGCGTAATACAACGTAATTTGCAGATGTATACTATTGTCTGCAAGAGTGTTAGTTTAAGTAAAGTTATTGTCTATTTTGTTTTCAGACTATGTTTTTGTTGTATCGGGCAGACAGTAGGCGAGGAATGCACTGGCTAACCTTTCGCTTTCTTTGTTCCTTTTTATCTTATAACAGTTTAAAGATTCGTATCAAATCTTTTTAAAAGACGAAACGGACTATAAGTAAAATCAAAAGAAATAGTTCACAAACAGAGACCACCCGTTGCCTGCGGTCAAATGATGAGATTTCTATAGTTTCTCACAAGAAACAGTATACACTTGTCCTTTCGAATAATTTATATTAGGGTCTTTTCATATATAACTAGAAGAATATTGTCGAACAGAAGCGTTTTGCACTACTTTTATGCGCCAGAATAATTCTGCGTACATTACAAAGACGGAATTAAAATCTACACTTATCTTACTATATACATATATATATATAGTTTTTCTCGCTCTGTCGTTCTACATTAAAAGCCTACTTTTTTATTAAAAATTATTAAAACGAACTTCTAAACATACTCAGTCGTAGATATGGGAGCGACTTTATGAAGTTTACTAATTTGCATATTCCTCTGGAAAACGAGCGTTAATTAATTAATTAATTAATTATTCATTTTTTTATATGTTTTCTAGGCTGATTTGTCTGATTTTACCATCGTGCTTAATTCGTTTTATGCATTGCTTCGAAATTGTGCATAATTGCATAAACTTTAGTATGGAAACGTTCTAGCTCAGGAGCACCTATATCTTTATATATATGTTTTTCCTCCGCCCTGATATTGATATTAACAACTTTTTTTCTGTTTAAAAAGCATTTAAGCGAACGTCTTAATATACTCATTTATGGATATGCGAGTGACTATATGAAAGTTAACTAATTTGTATGTTTAATTAAAAACGCGCGTTAATTACTTATTCATTTTTATGGTTTCTTATTAGATGGTTAGTTTCATCTCACTATAACTAATATCTATTTCTGCATAGTTTCTACATTCTGCATAATTGCGTAAAATTTAATATGAAAACATTTTAACGCGTGAAAATATTTTCATATATCTATATCTAAATATAATTATGATTAAATAATAATTATTCCTTTTATATAATATATATATAGTGGATGCAATAAGTATCACATACAAAGCAAAAAGTTGATGTATTTTTATTACATGAAAGCAAAACCAATGACAAAGTCTCATGTATTTTTGTATTATAATGACAAACCTCGTACCAAAAATAGTATATAATTACGCATTCACTAGATATCTAAGGTTCAAAAAGTATCCAACACAAAGAAAAAATAGTTTTAATTAGACAACTATTTATTATGTAATGGTCCATAGATTTACATAAATGCAGACAACTCTTGACGACGTACAATTTATTTTGGTTTTATTTTGTCGCACTGTTTATACAATGTCTTAAACTGAAGAATTGCTGAAAAAGACGAAAAAATCAATTATTCAGCTACACATGGATGGTTCAGGGTATAGAAAAATTTCAACAACATTGATTATCCCAATTTCGACTGTCGGTGACACTATTCGTAGATGGAAGTCCTAATAGTGCACTTCAAATCTGCTACATTCAGGGCGTCTTTCTAACGTTTCTAACCGTTTGTTCCGCGAAGTAAAAGGGATCCACGAATAACTCGTTCTGAACTCCAGAAAACATTAGAAACATCTGAGACCCGTGTATGCAAGAATACAATTAGGACAGTGCATCGAAAGAAAGGATTCCAATCGTGAAAACTCCTTTACTAAAGCCGAATCATGCCAAGAATCGTATGAAATTTTCCAAGGAACATTTGAATAAATTTTCAACATATATTATGGTCCGACGAAAAGAAAACTGAGTTATTTGATCGAAAAAGTGAATGTCATGTTTGGAGAAAGAAGAACTCAGCGTTTGACCCACAGAATAACATAGCCACAGTGAAGTTTGGAGTTTTCTTTTGTTGTTTCTTTTCAGCTGGCATTGGAAAACTTCACACCATAGAGGGGAAAATGAATTCTCAAAATTATCGGGCTATACTTGACGATGATTTCTCGAAGTCTGCAGAACTTGCCTAATGGTTGGATACACGGCTAAAGCAACTACTTCATGGTTTCAGACGAAGGAAATAGATGTATTAGGATGGCCAAGTCAATCAACTGACCTTAACATAATTGAAAATATGTGTCGAGAGTTGTTAATGGTACAAAAGAGAGATCCGAGGAATCTGACAGAACTTAAACGAATCTGCCAAGAAGAGTGAGATAAAATTCCAGTTAACATTTGTAACAATCCTGTAAGGCTGTATCCCAAACGTTTGGAAGCTGTTATGACGAGTAAAGGCCATATTACTAAAAACTAATACTATTTTTTCTTTGTGTTGGATACATTTTGAATTGTAGATATAACATCTATGTAATTATCTTGTGAATGTGTAAGTATATATGATTTTTAATACGAGATTTGTATTTATCAGAAAAAGTGCACTAGAATAGCACTTTGTTATTGTTTTTGTTTTCGTGTAATAAAAATAAATCGACTTTTTGCTTTATATCAGGTACTTATTGCACCCACTATGAAAGTAACTCTGTCGGTGTGCGAAAAGTCTCTACCAAACTCCTCTCTGAATATTTTGTCTACATGTAATGAATGTTTATCTTTAGAGCACAACTGAACCGTGATATTTGACTTTTGTATTTTACAGATTAACCTAAGACATTATATAAACATGAATTTTATAAAATCAACACAAGGTTCTCTACAGTACAATGTGGAATATAATGTATTATCGACTAAGCCACTGAGCGGAGGAATGTCAAGCTTTTTTATGATGAAAGTCCGCTTAAAATGCTCTTCGACGCATGCTCAACTATACATGTACAGGTTAAACAACCTTATTTGTTAACATTTTATATGAGAATATGGCTGGAGAACTATAAGTTTTAGTTCCGATTCAAGCTGTTGGCACCCAAGCCATACATTTTAAAAACCTTTGAAATTACTACTGTATATTGGGTACAATATAATAATCCATAAAGAATTAGCTCTATGATAATAAATATGAAATCTACATGAATGAAATTATCATAATTAAGTGTAGTTTTATGACCGGACAACATGCTAATCATATATAAACCAGGATCCATGTTAAATTTTGGTGATCCCAATGGAATTCAAGTTATGGCGTGGATCCTAGATGTATTTGATATTTGAGTGTTTGTATTTTATCAATAGTCATGCTGGAAGTTATAATTAATTTACGTGATAAAATTGAAAAAATGGGCAGAAATTATTGCTGAATAAATAAACGCAAAACGTAAAGCAGGTAAAACCTCAGAGAGTGGAACTCTCAGCACTGGACAGAACTATACCTCAGGTCGAATGTAACAAAGTCAGTAATTGTCAAAAATGATGTGTTGATTGTAGATAATATCGTGAATATTGAGTAATGTTTTTGTGGAAATAGCTACAGACAAAGCATGAAGCCAGTTCATGTAAAGAGTTAAATAAATACAACTTTAAAGTGTAAAATTAGGCAAAGATAAATGTAAGATGGACAGATACCGATCTCCAAAATAGCAATATTCCCCCCTTTGTCAGAAATATCGCCTATGGAATAGGAAGACTAAAAGGCAAAATAAGAGAAATGACAATTATGAGGATACTGAAAGTAAACGCAAGGTACATTTTCTACTTAAATGGAAGGCAATAACCGTTTGTTCTGTTTCTTTTAAGTGTTGAGCTCACTAATCACTCGAAACCTATGCTTATCCTTGATTTTTAAACAACACACCTTTTATGGCAGGTATGCTGCATGTCAGGCCCACTTCCACCGCATGATTCAGGTTTAGTCTGTAATATTTAATGTTTCAATAACATTTTCATTGTAAAACACAAGGAATGCGTCTTAAGTTTGTATTTCTCCTTCGTTTTTATAATTTATTTTTTAAATCTTGACTGGATTTTGCAGTTTAGTGTTCGTCTATGTTTTTGTTTTACCTATGTTACAGTTCATATATGGCCGATTAGCGTTTATAACTCATGCGTTCAGGAATTTTCCTGAAGTTTCGGCCGTTTTTCTTATTGCTATCTGCTGTATCGTCTTAGCCTTTCCCCTGATTCCAATTTTTCCTATTCTTTTTTTTTCTAAAGTTTTTGGGAATTGTTCTTACGATTATTGGTGTTATCTTGATTTTCTTCTTCTTCTTCTTCTTCTTCTTCTTCTTCTTCTTCTCCTCCTCCTCCTCCTCATCGTCATCATCATGATTATTATTAGAAAACAATTATTGAAAAAATTTCAAAACTCGACTTTCTCAGCAGATGTAAAAACGTCAGCACGCCGGAAATTATAAGCCAGGCAACGCCGACAACATTCCACGTCTGATTGTTTCCGAACACGTGGCCGTGTGACTGGGATGAGAGCAGTAAGTGACAAGATAGACAATATTAGCGATAAGGGAATCAAAGGTTCTGCGAGGGTGAAGTCCGTTGCTCTTCCGTTTGGATGAAGCAGCTTCCGTGACAGGAAGCAAAAGCTTGTTGGTTTAATTTCACACTCGGGGGCAGAAGAAATATGGCTTTAAGCAAAGAATGTGTACGTGTTGAGGATATCTGATTTTGCCTCGCGATACCTCAGAAGCAGAACAATGGACCCTGCTAAAATGAGCTGAACAATTGTCCTTCGCATCCATCTCGCTAGCATTTTGTTATAATAGCTAAACTCCAATCTGATCTTTTGTCGTTTGCTTTAAGATAAAATTAAGGCCCCAGCTATTATCATTGCAATTTTCTATGGCTTTTCTTGAGATTTTATTTTTATTTATATTTTCGATTATTTTTTCTATTATTTCTTTTATTTTCTATTTCATCATCTAGTAATATTTTATTTCCCCCTTTTTTACCTCTTTCTTCCTTTTACTCGTTAATTCACATTTTATATTTTATTCCTGTCTCTAATTCAATATTTCATTATTTAACATTATCTAATGGACAGAGCGTATCACCTCTCCAACGTTATGTCGTCTATATTGTGCGTAATGACTAGAGCTATAAAATCAGCATATTCTTTTCCTTGTTTTGGTTCTCAGGTATATATCCATTGCTATCTTATATATTTTGATGTAGTGATACGGTTCTTGGTTGATTAATTGTGTCTAACTATGTCGGATATATACTCGAAAGTCAAAACAATGAAAAGAATATGCTGTTGTGATAGACCTAGTAATGATCATACTAGATATATTATAATATAGGGAGGGAGTTATTCACAGTGGTTCTTTTTTAACTAATCATGAAAAGCTACAACAAACGACGATTGTTCAAACTCCTGCATCCACCACTAGTCGTTTACGCTTACGAGGAAGGTTTTAAAAGTAATGCCTCCTACTTTTATTCCGCCCGAATTGATCAAATTGCATAGTTATGATGACTGAACTCATGCATTCATGACCTGAAAATATATTTATCCCTGTTGCGGATACTGACGGTGTAAGACTCTAAGAAAGCAATCTCTATCATAGATCTGCATTAGAAGCACAGATGCATCATTGAATTCCTGGCAAAGTGCATTGATTATATTGATGAATATTTTTATTTATTTATTTTTTTTTTACATTTTCACCCCAAACAAGGCAAATTGCCACTTTGGTGTAGGGGGCTACTATCAGGGGCAACACATACTGGAGTACTATGTAGGGATTTGGGCAGCAAGATGTCGGTTTACGTTACACTTGAACTTCTGCACATCAGTACTGTTGGGGAAGCAGGGACCTGGAATGGAATTCCAGAGTCTAGCGGTTTTGGGGAAGAAACTATTGGAGTAAAAAGATCTTGTACATCTAGGGATCTCTACAGTGCGGGGGTGGGATTTAGTAGCCTGTCGGGTTTGTCGAGGGTGCTCACGTCATGGGGGCACAAGTGATTGCAGTTCGTCAGAGCATTCACCACTAAAATACTTGTAGAAAAGGCAGAGGGATGCAACATTTCGTCGATGGGACAGAGGCTGAAGCTTAGATGCCAGTTCAGGGCCTATCAGGTTTGCGACTCTCTTTTGAACCTTGTCAAGGAGCGAGAGACTAGTAGCAGATGCACCAGCCCAGATGTGACAACAATACTCCATACATGGGCGAATGGTGGCCTTATAGAGGTACAGCATACTTTCGGGTGTTAGTAGTTTTCTAGTACGGTAGAGAGAGCCCACCTTTCTTGCAGCGGCCCTAGACATGCCTTCAATGTAATTGTTCCAACTCATGTTTCCTGTGAACGTTAGGCCAAGCAGTTTGAAAGATGTACTGTCAGATAAAGATTCGTTGGCCATTGCTATAGGTGTTAGAGAGGGTTTCTTGTAATTATTGAATGAAACTAGTTAAGTCTTGGCAGCATTGAACGCGACCAACCACTTTTGTCCCCATTCCACTACAGATTGGAGGTCTTCCTCTAGTGTTTCTGCCATTTCTTTAGAAATGTGTTCATTCGTCTTCCTGTCGTGCTTGCCATAGAGTGTAGTGTCATCAGCATATATACCCATCTCAGAGGCAATTTTGTCGGGGAGGTCATTTATGAATATCAGGAACAATAGAGGCCCAAGGATAGAACCCTGGGACACCCCCGCATTTATATCATATTGTTTAGATGTACGACCGCCGAGAACAACCTTGATTTTTCTCTTATCTAAGAAGGATTTAATTTTGTTAAGTATTCTACCAGTAATACCGTATGATCGAATTTTCCTGAGGAGACCCTCATGCCATCCCCTGTCAAAAGCCTTAGATATATCTAGAGCTACCGCTCTGTCCTCCCACGCTTTGTTCAGTGAATGGTATATACGTTCAGAAATCACAGTTAGGATGTCTGCTGTGGAACGGGCTTGTCTAAATCCATATTGTTTGTCAGTCAGAAGTTTAGCATCTGTAAGGTGATGGACTAGAGCATGGTTAATTAAGGTCTCAAATATTTTGGCAAAAAGTGGGAGGAGGCTAATGGGGCGATAATTTGATGCGTCAGTCCTTTCGCCAGAATTCTTGAATACTGGTACAACAGAAGCAGTTTTCCAACAGCCCGGAAGATTCATTAAGACATTTGTTGTAGAGTTTGGGGAGAACTGGAGCTACTTCGGATGAGCACTTTTTTAATAGCACAGCTGGGATAAGATCGGTTCCACATGCTTTTGAAGTATCAAGGTTTTTTTTGTGATAGCATGCACCTGAGCAGGGGTGATTTTCAGATCGTCTAGCGTGCCGTCTGTCCGCATAGGAAATTCAGGTAGGAGTGGTTGGAAGGGTCCAGTGTGGAGTTTGAGGCAAACCGACTGGCAAGCAGATTAGCCTTGTCGGTTGCTGAGGAGACAACCTCGTGATTGTTGGTTAGTGGGGGAATTGATGATTGCTCATTATTTACTACACTGTTGTAGATTTTCCAGAAGTCTCGAGTTCCTAGTTTTTGTGCTTCGATGCGTTTTTAGTGGTTTCCGTAAATTCTCTCTTAGCTGTCGCTATTTCTTTCTGAACGTTATTTCTAGCTTCTATATACTTCAGTCTGTTTGAACTGGACTTATGTCGGTTAAATCTACGGTATGCATGCTTCTTTTGAGCAATGGCAGTTGCGCCAGTCGACGTAAACCATTGGGGAGAGTGGGGCTTGCTATAAAATTTCCGCATGAGAACATGTGCTTCGATGGCAGTTTTGAACCAGACAGTGGTCTCGTTTGCATATTGTTCAGCAGGGAGAGAAAAAATATTTCTCCATGGGGCATCTCTGATTAATTCCCTGATGGCTTCCCAGTCAGCCTTTTTATAATATCTCGTTGTTTTGAGCACTGGCTCTTCAGTTTATGCTCAAGAGTTTAGGGCGATTTCAACCATTATCACTGCATGATCAGCGTTCCCGAGTGGGCTGTGGGCCTTCGTTATGCAGTCATCGGGAACTGTGGTCAAAAACAGATCTAGAAGTGATGCGTGTTGTTCTTCCTAGTCAAAGAAACGGGTTGGAAACGTAACAATTTTTGATAGGGAGTGAGATATAGTGAAGCTATGAGTTGTGCTGCCCGCTGCATCTGTGTAAGTAGAGAATCCAAGCCAGTTTTTGTGGTGGACATTAAAGTCACCAAGTACATGTATTTGTGCGCTAGTGTCGAGGGACAGTGCCGTGTCTATACTGTCAGAGACTTTGTTTATTATGGTGCAGTCCTGAGTCGAGGGAGAGCGGTAGAGAAAATAATAGTAGCTAATATTGTGTTGCATGTTTAGTCTAACGCACATAAAGGCTTGCTCATCTGTTTCTAGGTTTGTTTCTCTAGTCAGGGGGAGGGTATTACGAATGTAAACTCCAAGTCCGTGCATGTGTCTGTCAGAGTCCTTACGGCAGAGTGGGAGATATCCAGGCATGTTAAAGTGGTTAGAGGGGATGGAGGAGTGTAGGTTAGTCTCACTCAGTGCTAAGATATCCGGGATATTTGTTAAGAGAAATGCTTCAACATCAGCTAAATTAGTTCTAAGCCCACGGATATTTGTGAATGCGAGCCTCAAGGGAGGAGGCAAGTTGAATTTGTTTGTCACTAAGCCTGGTTTAAGCTTATTTTTAGATTGTACTGTCGTCATATTTTTTTTAAAGAGTTTCGGTTTAGGTAAGGGGGAGCTAAACAAGAGGTTATGCAGGAAATATAGATCCTGACACAATAAAATCGATCGTTTTCATGGTACAACTCCCGTCTTCGTATGTCTTTATAAGTCTTCAGTTTTATGAGTTAAGAAATTGGAGACTTTGCTCTTAGAACGATCATCGTATGGCAAAGCGTACTTCAGACGTCTATGCACAGCCATCCTTCATCCCTGACAAAAGTACATTAAGAACTGTGGTGACTATGCGGAACAATATATTCTTAATCACAAAAGATCACTTGCTTTAATGGTACGACTCCCGTGTTTGTAGCTCTTCAACTTGTTAAGTTAAGAAAAGAGTTTTACTAGAAGCCATTGTTGTTTACAATGTAGTTGTGGAGAAGCACGAATAAAATATTTTGTTGTTGAAGTCTCATTATTTCACATATACTTATTCCATTAATTACACATTAACAAAAACGATTTTGAAAGTAAGTTTTATAAAATATGTTTTTAAACTGAAAATATAATTACAAAAACTCTTGTCTAATGATACTATCAGGCATTTTCACACCATACTTCAAAGAATATTTAAAGAAACGAAAAGAAAAGAAATCTGGTTCCTTTAAAAACTGATTAAACCATTTCATTTGCTAAACAGCTTCTCTTGAAGATGACTGATATTGTATAGGTTTGTTTCCATGTAAAATATACAAGAGGTGATATTGGAAAATTCGCAGACCTAAACAGAAAAAGTACATCAGCCATGTGACATAATTGATGGATTGTTTGGCAAAGATCTTTATGCTTCACTTCGCAATTCGTTTTCAACATTTTCTGGCACTTTGCCCATGTTTAGTTGTGCTTCGCACTTGTCATCCATTGTTGATGCACACACACACACACACACACACACACACACACACACACGCACACACACATACACAAACACACGTACCACATACACACGTACCGCCCAAGAATCTGTATGAAACCTAAAGAAACCTAAAGAATATTTGTCAGGAAAACATCACTTCAGGTTGCAACTTATATCGCATATCTTCAACAAACGATCTTTCTGATATATCTGTGTAATAATATTGAGATGCTGGTGTGTAAATATATAGAGCTAGCATAGTAAATTGACCCCTTCCCGAAAAGAGAAGTCTTACACAAAATCCTTGGAAACATCTTTTGATAAAACACACACACACACACACACACACACACACACACACACACACACACACACGCGTCCCACCCAAGAATCTGTATAGAACCAAAAGACCTAAAGAATATTTGTCTTTCTGATATATCTGATATATCTGAGATGCAAGTGTATAAATATATAGAGCTAAATCTGTTTTATATGAAATCGTTGGAAAAATATTTGATGCACGCACACGCGCGCACGCACACGCGCGCACGCACACGCGCGCACGCACACACACACGTCGCACTCAAGAAACTATTCACCCAAGAATTTGTATGGAACCTGAACATTTATTAGGAAAACGGTACTTTAGATGAGCAACTTATACCACATATCTTCAACAGACAATCTTTCTGATATATCTGCGTAATAATATTAAGATGCAGGTGTGTAAATATACAAAGCTAGTGTAGTAAACTGACCTCCTCCCCATCCAGAAAAGACAAGTCTTACACAAAATTGTTGTAAAAATGGTTGCATCATTTTCCGACTCCAGAAAGTATCTAACTCTTAGTGCAGTCCTCCGCTTGTACAAGGTGTAACGATAAATGTGTCGCCCTAAAACAAAACAACACTACAGCTTTATTTTAAAACCTTTATTGAAAAATATCAATTCAGATAACTTGATTATGTAGTAGAGCTGACATCTATTCAATATATCCGCCTTCGATCTCAATCACCGCCTCGATACTGGTCCGGAACTGGGAGCATGCTTTTTCAACAAACACAGGCGGTAGTATAACAAATACTTGGCGGATGGTAGCGATTAGGCTAGCTTTGGTATTGTAGAAGGTCATGTTGTTGATGTTCTTGACGTATGACTAAACAAAGTATTCCAGCGTGTTTAGGTCGGGGGTAAAGAGAGGCCAGTGGCAAACGGGTACGAAGTCGCAGCGCTCCTTCTGAAGCCAGGACTTTGAAGTCCTGCTGTCACACCTTATGGTTTGCCAGCGGTCATCTGATTACACCAGGGGATCATCACACTCTTCAGCCCATCCAGGTACAGTTTGGTGTTGACTTTCAAGCCGATTTTGTAGATGCAAGGTGGCATGATGTGGCCCTCACTTGAAACAAACCAAAGACCACGACCGTGAAAAGAAACTTCAGTGAAATCAAGCATTGAACCGTCCGGGTTTGCATTTTGAAGGTGCTGGCAATTGTCGTTTTGTCATAACTTGGATCAGTAGGAAGCATAAATTTTGCAGTGGCACATCTCCAATCTCGCTTGTTGAACATTGTGCAACTTTCAGACATGATAGAAGGCTTCTATCGCTCTTGGGATTTGTACAGAACTGGTCAACTTGCAAATTGTCTGCAACAAAAAAAACAACAAAAAAAAAACAAAAAAAACTAGAAAACCGGTTTTTATCAAACGGAAATTGAATCATGTTTCTAGGGCGACACTTTTATCGTTCCACCCAGTATAAGAGTCAAATTCGTCTCAATAATAGAGCACTGCTGCCAAGTATAGGGTGGGATGATGCAGAGCACTCTTCTTTGCGATGACAGAGTACAAAATCGATTTCACAATATAGTGGGTAATGATGTATTCTCTTCTCTGCTGGCACTTTCTCACAGAAGAAACATTGTTAGTTTTTCCTTAACTCGTACAATATATATGTTATGTATCTGTAGAAAATGTTATTTATCCATTTTCAGTATTTACTTCGACAGTGCTCAACATGTAGGTAGAGCTGGGTAGTAACTTTTGAAAATATATACGGCAATTATGCTACACAGAATTTCCCACGTTTCATTCTCGTGAGGATTCGTCAGGCAATTTCATAGACTCAATGTTACGCTGTGTTCTTATATGCTCCCTAGGTACTGAATTTGCTAGCAAGCCATTCAGATTCTTTGTTATTCATACACATATTTACCTTAGAAAATACATGTGCATTTATCAGGCAAAGGTTCATATTGCCTCAAATACCCTTATTTTTTTGTTCTTTTTGACGGGTATCTGGTTTCTCTTTTTGCTGGGAAGTTACTCAATTTAAATCTGTATGTTTTCACTTACATTTTATGTTATAATAGTGTATTTGTTTATTTATTAATTATTATAATTAGAAATATCATTTTGTTATTGCTGTTGTTATTATCATAATTATGTTATTAGTGTGTGTCGTCATCCTAAGGTAAAGTTTATCTTGAGTATACATACGTTTGATTTTTCACTCCTGCAGTTTAATAAATTTGTTTTTTTTTAGAGTTTAGGATAGCTAATTGCTCATTCAAACCTAGTATAATACGGGTCGTATACATTTCTATATGTGTAACCTGCCGTATTATTTTCCATTCTACTATAGGCGATAGACCACTTTCCTGGAGCTCCCCGTAGTGGTTCTCTAATACTGTTTTTAATCGGCATTTTTCGTTGTTGTAATATATAAGAATGTTTCGCTGAGTTTGATTTTTTTCCATTTGCTTATAAGGCGGCATATATCCAATTATATTTCTTTTGCGTTCATTTTAAAACTTTTTATAACTATTGGTGTTCTCTTATTTTTATTTGATTTCGATATTATTGTATTTTTAATGTATTTTTAAAACTGTGTTATAGATTTCTTAAATATACGTTCGCCGTTAGAATTTCGATAGAGTCAGAACTCTGTTTTATGATGGATGGGGGTTATCTTTTCGATTTAGGTATATTGGAATAAGGATATTTCTTAAGTATAGCTTCTAAGTATTTTAATTTAGGTTTATAATTACATCTATGAAATGGCACATTTTTATGTTAGCCGCTACTTCTACTTTTAGGCCTAATTTTGTCATTCTCCTATGCCTAATTTTACCCTGCTTAATGTTGTTCGAATCTTTTAGTATAGCCAATCTATCATATCTATATATACCGATATCAGTATTATAAAATATATTAACGAATGTATATAAAATAAATAAGCTTACAAGGTCCAATGCCTCTGCAGAATCAGAACGACTCATAACTAGATCAAAGGATTTTGTCATTTTTATAAATTCATTGGTTTTTATTATTGATTAATACTGATAATCTACATTCATGGGTTTATCGATATATATCTCAACAAAAGCCAGGATAGTGTCAAAGGTTAAAGGGTTCTTCGAAAACAGTTGAACAGAAGTCCACGATGTTAAATTGTAAGAAGGTGCATTTCTTTTTGTTTTCGATATTTTAAATTACTTGTTTTCTCCTACAGTAATCGACCAGTGGTTTAATAGCAAGTGTTTTTATTATTTTCTTTTTTATTCAAGAAAGGAGTTTTACTTATTCGACCTATTTCGGGGTAGTCAAATTAATTAGATGTTAAAATCATGTTTATGGGTTTTAGTTTACTTCCTCTGTCGCTACTTTTTAGTTTATCGGTGATCTATTTATTTTCAGCATTTATTATATAAACGTAACTTAATTCATTTGCATCTAGTTTTTTTTTGTAGCCTTTGTAACAATACGTTTTACGTAAATTTCTTGATCAATTTACGTAATTTGCAATTTCCTGATCAATTTGTAATTTCCTGATCAATTTACGTAATTGGTAAATTTCCTAATCAATTTACGTAATTGGTAAATTTCCTAATCAATTTACGTAATTGGTAAATTTCCTAATCAATTTACGTAATTGGTAAATTTCCTGATCAATTTACGTAATTGGTAAAAATAGTTTCTTTCTTTAACGAATATCACGTGTATACATTAATTCTGTATAGTTACTATTTCATAGCTGGCTATAACATAATGATCCAAACTCTCACGGGTGTTGTTTGTTATACTCTTGTTTATCTATTTTATTAAAAAGTTCTAGTTTTATCCGCTTTTCCGAAGATTTCGCCAGGGTTATTGTGTTGAACAACTTTTTTTTTGTCGAAGTGCAATTGTCTTTTTTGTTGGGTTGTTTGTTGAACATGAAATCCTGAATTACATTCAAGAGCTAATTTTAGAAGTTAACCATGAGTTCTATTGTTTTTGCGTTTTTAAAAGTTTTTGAATCCGAAGGATTCTTTTGTGTCTAGATGCTCATGTTTGTTGAGAAGGAAATGTGCTCACCATTGTATTCGGCTTATTATTACGTTGTTTTTCTTTCCTAGTTTTATAATGTATACATGCTTACTAAGTGTTTGGTATAATTTAAGCAATCTTTCTAACGTTACCTTTTCCATATTTATTTCACCATATGATTAAATAAATTCAATTAGAAGTTCTCAATTGTTGGGCAGATAATATTATTTTATTTATCTACATAATAGGTTATGTATCTATTTTCACTATTTACTTTTGCAGTCTTCGATACGTAAGTGGCGCAAGGTAATGAAGTTTGAAAATTTATATGGCAATTAAGCTACAGGGATTTTCCGCATTTTATCATAATGAGGATTCTTCAGGCTATTGTGTTCAATTGATGTTAATTTGCGCTTTATATATGTTCCAGTGCTATTGGATTTGCTAGTAAGCCAATCAGATTCTTTGTTAAACGCACACAAAAACAATTCTAAATAATAATAAGAACAACAATGACAAAATGATTTCCATGATTATAATAAGTAATTAATAAACAAATACACAAGTATAAAATTAAATGAGGGTGGAAAACATACAAGTTTATATCAAGTCACTTCCCAACAAAATGTAATAAAAGACAAATTGGATCTCCGCCAAAAAGAAGTAAAAAACAGGTGGATTGGAGGCCAAGTGAACCCTTGCCTGATAAACCCACGCTCATTGTCTACAATAAATGTGTACGCGAATAACAAAATATCTGATTGGCTGACTAACAAACTTAGTACCACAAGAACATATAAAAACACGACGCGACATCGATTCCACGCAATAGGCTAACGAATCCTCATATACGATGAAGAAAATTCTGTGTAGCTTAATTGATATATATTTTTAAAACTTACTACCATATATATATATATTATATATATAATATATATATACATACATATATATATATATATATATATATTTCTGTGAAAATATTCTTTATTCACACACATTTCCTTTTTATATATGCCAATCGTTTCTATTTCTTCTAATGAGTTAAGCGTAAAATAGATTCGCTGATTGATATGATAATTAATTGATTCATTTTGTTCTACAGAACAGATACTGTCAAGAATTGTAAGTGACAACTGAATTAAAGGAATAAATTGTAACATGGCTAAAATCATAAAATTTGGAATATAGACTTTTGCCATTCATTCATTCACCCGTGAGCGTTTGGATCATTATGTTATAGCCAGCTATGGAATAGTAACTATACAGAATTAATGTATAAACGTGATATTCGTAAAAGAAAGAAACTATTTTTACCAATTACGTAAATTGATCAGGAAATTTACGTAAATCAGGATTTTTACGTGATCAGGAAATTTATGTAAATTGATCAGGAAATTACCAATTGATCAGAAAATTTCCAATTACGTAAGTTGATCAGGAAATTTACCAATTACGTAAATTGATCAGGAATATATATTTTGTTACATAACAGAAACATTCGTGTGAAAGTATATTAAAATGAAAAGATATTGATAGATAGATTTTTCTGAGTCGTTTCAACATTAAACCTAATTATATTCCTAGTATATAATATATATATATATATATATATATATATATATATATATATATATATATATATATATATATATATATATATATATACAGGGTGACCCCCAAAAAACAGAGGGCATTCAATTGTTCTTCTGAGCATTTTACAGTCAACGGAGAAAAAATGCCAAAGACCCTAGTATTTTGATGTGACGTTTGTAATATAATAAACTAGTTATGACCAAAGTTTCATTTCATTCGGACAAAACACTAAGAACCTGGGCCTAGTAAGAATTGGGGCCGTTTTTTTTGGTCCTCCTGTATATATATTTAAGTTTCGTGGTTCAATTTTAAATTCTGAAAAATCAACATATAGAGACATATATTCGATTTAAGAATTTGTTGCTTGACAAAGGAATATATAGAAGGGGTTATTTTAATTTCCTTAATCCAGTGATTTTCAACAATGGCTCATATCATCAGAGGAAATGAACTGCAGTTACCAAAATGTTCAGCTGCGAATGGACGCTATTTTGCTTTTCAGCACAATTATTGAAAATAGTTTCTTGAGTGGTTGTGGATAATTATATGAAGAAAATTATACGAAAAGAGAAGTTGATACAACCTGTGTAGTCCATTATCGGAAGGAGTCCAATGATATTCGGGGTTATAAATCCGGGTGGGCAGAAAATAGGCCCATGGGAAAAAGTGATATTCCCATATAGCGAAAGCGTACTGCTCCTTATTTATATTTCGAAAAGTATACCAGGCAGCCTTATTCGTTGTTGCGCTGATTGTGTGTTATTTGCTTTGGTCCAAATGCTTTCTCCGTGTTGACAAAGTATATCCGAAATTGGGTGGATATACCATTCCCTTGTAATTATCCCCATGAGTAATAGAATTTTAGCATTGAATTAAGTGTGCAATGGACCTCAGAATCAATAGTATAGTTATCAAAATACCAAAGATGGCAAAATAATCCTGGTGATGATATTCGGAAGAGTACGCTGGAACGGCTTGCTTGAGGTATGCGTCTTTCTTTCCAAACTGGAGACGGAAAAAAAATGGCGACTGTTCGCACTAACTATGGAAGACGCCAAGCGCCACTTTATATAGAAAAGCCTTTCGATTTCAAAAAATTTCACTTTTATAAATATCTCATTACCTTGACCGCATTAAAGATATTAGATGACGCAAAATACCTATTTACAGTCATTTGAAGGTTTCAACTTGAACTAATCAAAAATAAGATATTTGCGTCATAGTAGGACAAACGATTCTCTAATGGTACAATGAATTTTGCTAAATGCATTTCCTCTGATGATATGAGCCATTGTTGAAAATCACTGGATTAAGGAAATTAAAATACCCCCTTCTATATATTCCTTTGTCAAGCAATAAATTCTGAAATCGAATATATGTCTCTATATGTTTTTTTTTTTTTCAGAATTTAAAATTGCACCACGAAACTTATATATTGATCTATTCTTAAATATTGAGCTATTCCTTTTTGGCTAAGATCTCCTTGAAAGTATTACTTAGAGTAATATCTATCAAGATTTTTCACCTGAATTTTTATCAGTGTCTTATATATATATATATATATATATATATACATTAATTTACTCACATAAATTAATATACGAAAGTATAGATTTATGCGTAAACATTAAGTATTTACTTCAAAAATGCTCAATACGTAGGTAGAGCTAGTTAGTTATAAAATATATATGGCGATTAAGCTACACTGAATATTCCGCGTTTCATCCACTCTAGATCTCTTCAGGCTTATGCTCGAATTTTGTGGTTGTCTGTCGTTTTTATATACCCAACTTCTATTGAGATTTTATTTAGTAAATCAGCTTTCTAGTATCCGCCGCGCCCTTTCTATCAGCCAATGCACATGCACTTATTGGAAAAAGGCATATTTGACCCCTGGCCGACCTATTCCTTTGTGTGTGCTATATTTTGCCTGGATGTCTAGTTTCTTGACCTGTTTTAAATTTAGGTTATTTTTTTATGTTAGTTTATATATATATATATATATATATATATATATATATATATATATACATATATATATATACAAATAAATAAAATAATTTTAAAACTAACAAAAACAATAGAAAATAAACACATAAATAAATTAAATAAACATGAATATACATTAACTATCACATATATATATACATATATATACATAGATATGTGATAGTTTATGCATATTCATGTTTATTTAATTTATTTATTTGTTTATTTTACATTGTTTTTGTTAGTTTTAAAATTATTTTCTATCACTATCCTAGAGTAAATTTTATTCTCTGAACACAATTGTTCGCTATTTCTATTCTACATTTTAACAGATGTTGGGGTTCTTTAAAGTACAGGAGAGCAAATTTTTAATGAAGGCATAATCTACATGGATCGTCTAGGTCCCTACATGTAGTAGTTTGTCTTATTATTTTCCATTTGAGTACCGGCGAATGTCCGCTTTCCTTGAGTTCCCAGTATTTATTTGCTAGTGTTGTTTTCATACGGTGCTTTTTATTGTTGAATATACTTTTTTGGTCATAATCTCGAGTTTTGAAATCTAAGGAAGTCATACCTACGTAATATTTCTTGTTATTCGGGTTTTCTTTCGCAAATATTGTGGCCTGGTAAACTACGTTTTTGGTTAGGCATTTATTTTGAAGTGGGCAAAGTGTGTGGTGTCTACAGTTGCATTTATCTTGTTCGTTATTAGTATTTTTATTTTTATTTTTGTATGGTTGTTGTTGTCCGGGGTTGGTTTATTATTATTATTATTATTATTATTATTATTATTGGCTCACATGGGGCTTTCACACAAGTCAACAAACGTTCTGATTGGAAACCTGTGGTATTCTCTGGAAGCTGAGTGGCAACAAGTCTCCCCAGACGTCCAGCTCTCTCCACCTCCTTCAATAGCATTTGCAAATGACTTTGCATCATCGAAACAGCCGCTTACCATTGATTTCTTGCTGGTAGTGGCCATTGGTTTATACTGGAATTTGAGTGGCACTCAGCCTCCCCAAGGCCCCAGTTCTCTTTGCGCTTGTCCAGCCGAGGTCTGGTTGGCGCTCGCTCCTCGGTCTTTCAGTCCTTATTGACCCTTCTCGGCCCTTTGATATTTTTTTTTGGGGGGGGGGTCGGTGATGAAACAATGGGGGGATGCATTGTGGGGGGGTGTAGAACTTGTAAATATGCAGTTTCGGTGTTCTTCATTCCCTGTAACGCTTATTCGTTATATTGTCTTGTATTATTCTCCGCATTCAAGGGTTTTCCTTAATATTTCAGTCGTTTTCATTATCGTTAGTCGTTGTACTTTTGCAGTTATTCCTCTGATTCCAATTTCTGACATTCTTTTTTCGAAGTTTTTCGGAATTGTTCCTAGTGCTCCTACTATTATCGGTACTATTTGGACTTTCTTCATCATCCAGATCCCTGTTAACTCTCTGGCTAGCTCTGTGTATTTGCTTCGTTTCTCCTTTTCTTTCATACTCACCGTGTGGTCAGCTGGGACTGCAAAGTCCACGATTTGACAGGATTTTTCTTTCTTGTTAATTATTACGACATCTGGTCTTCTTGCTTGGATGGGTTTGTCCATCTGTATGTCCATGTCCCATAGAACTTTGTGATTCTCGTTTTCGAGTGCTGTTGCAGGTTTATGCTTGTACCATTTGTCTGTACGCTCAAAATGTAGTCGTTTACACAATTCCCAGTGTACCACCCTCCCCACTTGGTCATGCCTGTTTTTGTATTCCTTTTGGGCAAGTTTGCTGCATTCGCTTACTATATGGTTTATCGTTTCGTCTCTTTGTCCACAGAGTCTGCATTTGCTGTTTTCTTGTGTTTTATCGATCCTTGCTTTGATATGGTTGGTTCTTATCGAGTTATCTTGTGCTGCAGTTATTAGAGATTCAGTTTCTCGGTTTATATGTCCTTTTCGCATTCATGTCCAGGTGTTTTCGTTATTCTCATCTTTTGTCATTCTTATGAATTTTCCGTGGAGTTGTTTTTCTTCCCATTTCTCTTTTCTCGCTTTGTCGTTTGTCTCTCTGTTTTCTGTGTTTTTTTTTCCGTGTCTCTCGCTGCCATAATTATCCTTTCAGTGTTTTGCATTATATATTTTTCTAGTCTTTTGTCGTGTCCTTCTCACAGTCTTCTATAGAGATCAGTCCCCTCCCACCGACTTTCCTTTTCACGTAGAGTCTGTCAATATCGTCCTTTGGGTGTAGTGCATTATGCATGGTCATGAGTTTCCTGGTTTTCTGGTCGAGTTGTCTCAGTTCTTCTTTTGTCTACCCTATAAACGGTCCAGAGTATCTTACTATTGATACTGTATTAATATCTTTTATTAGGTTTCTACTATATAATTTAGTTTCCAGGAGTTTTCTTGTTCTCCTGAGGTATTCCTTCCAACTTTCTCTTTCATTTCTGTTGCTCTGATGGTGTCCGCTTCCAGAATTCCCAAGTATTTATAGTCGTCTTGTTTCCCTAGTGCCCTCATTTCTGTATGGTTGGGTAGTTCAATGCCTTCTGTCGTTTCCAGTTTTCCCTTTCTTGTAACTAGTTGTGCGCACTTTTCCATTCCAAATTCCATCTGGATATCTTGGCTGAAGATTCTGGTATTGTTTATTAGTGTCTTATTATTATTATTGTTGTTATTATTATTATTATTATTACTATTATTATTATTTCTGCTAGTCTTAGTTTTGATTTTGTCATGCTGCCAACTTTTTATGGTTTATTTTTTGTTGTTTACATTGTTTTTATTTAATATTTTGTTATTATGTGCTTTAATTATCATCTCTAAATTTTCGCAACAGCTGTAGGATAACTTAAAGTATTTTTATTGAAAATTTTGTGTAAGGGGTTGGTTGCGGGGAAGTGTTTTTCAATGAGCTCTAGAAATTTCTTACAAAAATATCGATATCAAATATAAACAACAAAATACCAATAACTATAATAAAATTAAAAATAAAAGGAAAAGAACTATAATTTTGTATACAGCCCCATACAATCAAATGTTAAAAACAAAACTTGGCAAGACATTTCTAGATCTCATTGAAAATCACTTTCCCGCAAGCAACCCCCTACACTAAATTTTTAATAAAAATACATTAAGTTATCCTACAGCTGCTTTGAAAATTTAGAGATGATAATTAAAGCACATAATAACAAAATATTAAATAAAAACAATGTAAACAACAAAAAAATAAGCAATAAAAAAGTCCACGCCATGACAAAAATAAAACTTACACTTACAGAAATAATAATAATAATAATAATAATAATAATAATAATAATAATAATAATAATAATAATAATAATAAACCAACCCCGGACAACAACAACCATACTAGAAATAAAAATATAAATACTAATAACGAACAAGATAAATGCAACTGTAGACACCACACACTTTGCCCACTTCAAAATAAATGTCTCACCAAAAACGTAGTTTACGAGGCCACAATATTTGCGAAAGAAAACCCGAATAACAAGAAATATTACGTAGGTATGACTTCCTTAGATTTCAAAACTCAAGATTATAACCACAAAAGTATATTCAACAATAAAAAGCACCGTGGGAAAACAACGCTAGGAAATAAATACTGGGAACTCAAGGAAAGCGGACATTCGCCGGTAGTCGAATGGAAAATAATAAGACAAACTACCATATGTAGGGACCTAGACGATCCATGTAGATTATGCCTTCATTAAAAATTTGCTATCCTGTACTTTAAAGAACCCCAACATCTATTAAAATGTAGAATAGAAATAGCGAACAATTGTGTTCAGAGAATAAAATTTACTCTAGGATAGTGATAGAAAATAATTTTAAAACTAACAAAAACAATAGAAAATAAACAAATAAATAAATTAAATAAACATGAATATAGATAAACTATCACACACATATGTATATATATATATGTATATGTATACACACGCATATATATATATATATATATATATATATATATATATATATAAACTAACATAAAAAACTAACCTAAATTTAAAACAGGTCAACAAACTAGACATCCAGGCAAAATATAGCACACACAAAGGAATAGGTCGGCCAGAAGGCAAATAGGCCTTTGTCCGATAAGTGCATGTTCATTGGCTGATAGAAAGGGCGCGGTGAATACTAGAAAGCTGATTGGCTTCTAAAATCTCAATAGAAGTTGGGTATATAAAAACGACAGACAACCACAAAAATCGCGCATAAGCCTTAAGGGTCCTAGAGTGGATGAAACGCGGAATATTCAGTGTAGCTTAATCGCCATATATATTTTATAACTAACTAACTAACTAACTAACTATATATATATATATATATATATATATATATATATATATATATATATATATATATATATATATATATATATGTGTGTGTGTGTGTGTGTGTGTGTGTGTGTGTGTGTGTGTGTGTGTGTGATTGTCTTCACTCGATTTCATATGCATAATTAAAAATTATTAATCGACGAAAGTTTTCGTGTTTTTCTGTTGCGATAATGTGCACCGAACAAAGTATTATGGTATCCGTTTGACGCACAGTTATAAATTAATATAAATTACTCACCACAATATCACATTACTCTATAAGCGTTGCGGTTTTCTTTAAGAATCGTACACCCTTAAAACCATTCGGCGGTAGTTACGTTAGACACATTTTAAGGTACGGATGACCAACACTGTACATAAAGTAGCCCTTTTTTTAAAGCAAATATAAAAATAGAAGTTTTATTTGATCTTTTAGAACAAAATTATAAACTTTATAATAAAAATGTTTATGCCCTGTTTTTTTAATCAAACATCACTTGGTGGCAAGTTTTTTTTACATCAAAGATAAAAATAAACTGTTATAAAAATATTTATGAACTGATTTTTTTATATACGTATGAATTGTTTTTCTCAATAATATGTTTATGAAACAAGAAAACACTTCATAAATATTTAAAAAAAGAACAGTTCATATATATTTTTAACAAAATCCCGTTGAAAAAAAAAAAGCTAAAATATGTTTAACAAAATCTCGTTAAAAAAACAGTTCATAAATATTGTTTTTCTATAATAGTTATATCTTTATGTCTGATAACAAAAAAATACTAACACCTCTGATGCTTGATACAGCTCGTAAACATACTTTTATAATAAAGGTTATACTTTTTTTTTATAAAATTCACATAAAGATTGTTTGAATAAAACTTCGGTAATTTTTTACTTGGTTTCCACCTTAACATTTTCTCTTTTAAATAGCAGACATATATAAGCTTTCTTTTATGCTGAAAACGAGTATCGCATTAAACATTTCCGCAAATAAGTAGTTTTCCGAATATTAAGCAATGTAATTCCTTATGTTAAAAGTAGTGGGCTCCTATATGGTTGACTATTTAAAAAAAACTGATTGCATATAATGATAGAAAATGTATCGAGACACAGGAATGGGTATGTTTGATCTGGCAAAACGGTGGTTCATTAAAATTGTGGGGTCTGCGTTCGCACCTGGTCCACAAAGTATGGAAATAAAAACTTTAAAAATAAAAAAAAAACGTTTACACTTGTTTTTGAGATAGATGTACATAAGAATACTTTGATAAGTATGTTTTAACTTAAATAGGGATGGTATAATAAAATTGTGGGGTTTGCGTTCGTGCCTGGCCTCCATAGAATGGAAATAGGCACAAACTTTAATAAAGACTTTTCATATCTATCTGCGTAAGTATACTTTGATAATTATGTTTCAGTTTGAAGAAATATGGTATAATAAAATTATGGGGTTTTCGTTCGCGCCTGACCTCCATAGAATGGAAATATGTCACAAAGTTTAACAAGGTTTTTTTAATATAGATCCACAGAATATTGTGATAAGTGTTTCAGTGTGAACAGGTATGGTATAATAAATTATTGGGTTTATCTATTTTCTTTTTACTTTCATCATATTTTGCTTTGGTTTTGATACCCTAAAATTTGAAGCTATCTCTTTAATGCCCTTCCTTTTCATAACCTATCATACTTTAATAAGTCAGAGTCCATTTTCTGTAGGCTGTTTTTGAACCCAGTCAACGACGGATAATTTTGGTAGTATATATATATATATATATATATATATATATATATATATATATATTGGTGGTTTTCCAGAAATCTCCCATATAAAAAAAAAACAAAAATACAGAAAAAGCTACCTGTAACTAAACGAAAAGATTATACAGTAGAACCCCTAGATACATTGACCCCAGGATACGCTTTCCCAGGTTAAGATGTGGAATACGATGTTTTGCCGGCCCCTGATCACGGTATTTGCTCTGCATTAAGGTGTTATTTATAATGTTATTTGATTATATGCATATGTATTATATACTGTACTGTATTTTGTTACTATTTTTTAATGACGTATCCTGGGGTTCTACTGTATTCCAAAAATCACTTGATGAAGTAATTTTTATATAGAATTTTTTTTACTATTTTAAGCGATTAATCAGTAAATCGTAGCCATTGCAAGGCTGAAAAACAAGCAGAAAAATTTTGAAAGTTCAAATTGAGTTACTCCCTGTATTTATTTAGGATGGCAGAGCGAGACACTCTATCCTAGCTTCCTCATAAAATTGTATTTTCTCTTTAAAAACATACTTGATCGATTTATATGATTTTTAGAATATGGCAGTTTCGTCCCGTCACGGGTACGTACAGATCTTTCTTAATTTCTTTTAATATGGAAGGGATTTTGAGACTAAGAATTTTTTCGTTTATCACAGTTCTTGAAAAATCAATCATGTGTCCATTGATGATTAAAGTAAAAGAGCGTAATCCGTACGATTCATCTTTTGATTAACATGATTTTAGTTTCTCAGTATCTTAATTATAGAATCAAATATTTACATGAATGAACTGATAGCACAAAAGATCAATGATTGGTAGCGTGGTCGCTGGCTTTAGTATATAACGTTGCACACGTTTACACATGCGTTAAAATTTAGACATCCAACACGTTGTAAAGGACCTGAGAAAAGAAGAGGGAAGAAATTAAATACGCTGTTTAAGGTTTTAACAAAATATTTTTTTGTCCATCCTTTTCCGGCCACGTCTGATTTCTCGTCTCGTCTTTGACGTCACCCACGTATCTAAAACCTGATCATCGGTCAGCGCCATGTTCTTTTTTATGCCGTGACATCATCCCGCACACGGCTCAGTCATTTGTATACAACTGCCATACACGCGGCCGCACTCTGTTACAGGTAGAGGACGACAATAGTGTTTTTAGTTAGGGCCAAGAACCAAACCGACATTTAATATGAATTATCATATATACATATATATTTTAACAACCAGTCCGGCGTTTCCCGAAGATTCTACTTTAATTCTTGTCCCTCTACATGACGTCATATGTGACATCATACATGACGTCATCAGCTATGTATTATATATACTGTGACGTCATTGTGAACAAACAAATAGACATGGATATTGCTTTATTAGAAGATAATGGCCTGCATATGAAAATGAAAATAAACATTGAGTAAGTTGAAGGGTCATTATGTAGCAAGTGCTAAAAATATGAACAGAATTTTATAAATGAAAAATTAAGAAACACAAAATATTATAACAAAACATTTTTATAGAAAAAATAAGAATATAAAAGTTAGTAAATGTTAGTAAATGTTTCTAGCGCAACGCGTTTTTTTGGTAGAAAACAGCCGCAATGCTTCAAAATGCGTAGTTTTTTTTATGTGTTTGTCGGCCATGACTTTAAGAATGCTTATTTCTTTCCATCTGTACAACTAATCTGTGAAACGCAATTCCATAAGAAATATCGAAAAGGAGAGAGAATTTCTAACGCGACACCTTAGCTGTTAGCTCACACCTTTTAAACCGTTGTGGCATAAATCATAAGAATGTTGCAACCATCTCGAGTTGCCGCCATCTCCATTACTGGAATCTGCCTGGAATAAATGGCTTCGAAAGAAAGCCGACTTTTGGGATATTAAGCTATTTACATTTAATCAATGTTTTCAATTTCAAAAAAGGGAGGCTTGTCTTACATTATAGAAATGTAATAGAGCGTGACCGCTCGTATAGAAACTGTATTCAAATGACCGAGATGCCGTCCCAGCAAAGAAAAAGGAAAATGATATAAAAAGAACGTGTGCATAGACCGTGGAGGACAATCACGTTAGAATCACGATCACGTTAAGGAGGCGGAAATAAAATATCTGCTGTTTAAACCTGAAACAGCAAGTTGAAGTTCTTCCCTCTTCCTCTCTTATATTCCTTGCAATGGCGGCTACATGTGTTCACATGTGTATAATGTTACATAAAGAGAGAAAAGGGAGAGGGATGAGTTATTTCGAACAAACGTTTGGCGAAACACTATAACTCGACGATTCAGAGAAAAAGAAAACGGCAATAACACTTCGCTCGGTGTGATTGCAGAGTTAATACTTTATTTCTGTTTGCAAACAACAACTAGAGCCTCGCACGGAACTGGCAATAAGTGCAAGAGATCAGACATCAAAATAGCTCTTTTTGCTTTGTGTTTTAAATGTTTTTGAAAACCTTTGAGCCTGGACTTCAAAATTTGTGTATAATTACATGTAGAGGTTATCCTAATCACTATACTCTCCCTTAAACACGTAAATTGGACTTATATTAAGTACATTACTTTTTTTAATGGAGAATAGACAATGCATTGTGAATGCGTTACCGGCAGTTCCCGTTACTTTCGCTTCTCCTTATTTGTCACTCAGTTCTCATTTATAATGAGTGATTTTTCTGACAAAGGGAAAAGAAAAAGCTGCATTGTAGCTTTGAAGTATCTTGCGTGAACAGTCGTCAGAGATGTTGGAATTTCCTGTTTCTATGCCTATCTTTGTGGCCATGTCACTAGTAAGAGTGCTGGAAGTAAACGTTTTATCTGCGCTGACGTTGTCCGCCTGATACTCAAGGGACCCAAACCTTGGTTTAACCACTAAGGAGGCTGTCCTATCAGCAGGGGCAAAGTACTAGGGCTGCTGTATTGCCATTAGCTGAATGAATTCTGGACCATGCAGTTGTAGCACATGATTGGAAAATCCGTAACAATTAACCACTAATACGTCATGGTGGAGCTTCTCGATGCCGTATTACTGGTTAATTGTTACGGCTTTACCTATCATGTGCTACAACAAAATGTTTCTTTTTCTCTCTTACCTTCCTTTTCTGTCTTGCTTTAAACAAGTTTGTCGACCTATTCCAGAAATCCCAAAACTCCATCAGAAAATGTTTCAAGAAACAATACACGATTAACCCCAAATCTTCAACTTCCAACGTAGACTCCTACTACCATGTCTCTTTCTCCAATATCAGGGGTCTACGTTCCAACTTTCCAGGGTTGAAACCCAATTAGAGGAGACTAAACCAGACCTAGTATTTCTTAGCGAAACAGGCATTGGACCGACTATTCCCCAGAAGAGTTCGTAATTAAAGGATACTAAAACTTAACATCTTAATCTGACCTCAAGATCGTCATGCGCATGGAATATGTGCCTATATTAAAGATGGCTTTCTATGTGATAGGAACATTTCCAGAGAAGATCCTGAATTTATATGTGCTTCAGAGTTGCACTTGCTCACACGACTGCATTTATATTTGCCCTTTATCGCCCACACAACAACAAAGTTACTATCGTTAAGAGGATATCTGATAAAATTGACTACTGTGCAACTATCTTCCGTTTACCTGATTTCCAGCTGACTAAAATATATCCGTTTTAACGTCCAAGGTAAACAAGTTCTTGATGAGCCGTTCCCCTTAAGTAATCCAATTTACCAAATTTACACTTCTAACGATTACTATGATGTTGTCCTTTAGACCACTGTACACTGTTTAACCCTTATCCTCGAGTGGTCTCTGGGCCTAGATAAGCGGTGATTCCTTTGTAAAAAATTCCTAAATTTTCGAACTGTTATCCTCGTCTTCATAGCTGTTGTTGTTTCACCACTTGTCGGCAAACTTATCCTCTGACCTTCTTCATGTGATTAACCGCGACAGGATAGCAATGCTGTCTTGTAACTGTATCCCCAGTAATTACTGCCTTCCATAGTTGTTGTCTAACCACGTTTGGGCCAATTCATCCTCTGGCCTGCTAAGGTAGGATTGAAACCGCTATCTTCAAACAAGGCTCATCTAAAACCATATGAGTTAGACAGTCTGCAATAAAGGGGCGACCCCGATGAGAATAAAAAGACAACCTAGGACAACTTTAGATCAAAGTATGGACACTTATGTCCTAAAAGTAAAGCATAGATATAACTCCTCTTCCGTCTGAGATACTCTAGCCAGCCTTAAATGTATTTCCTATTCCCTTCCTCCTTCACGCTCTATTTCTCTCTCTCTCTTCCACATATTTACTCCTAACCCAACCTACCTGTCCTTCGGAACCATACCCCTCCCTTTTCCAGTGTTTAAGTCATAACCACGATATATATTTTTGTATACAAAATGAATGAATATTGAATTTTGGCTCCTTTTTTCAGTCTGATGAGATGGGTTTCTGAAAATTGAGATTCCTCTAAAACATATTTGCAATAATATTTGTACAAGAAACATACTATGTATAACTGCTCTGTATCGATGGAGCAATCTTTAATAAACACAGGTTTCAGTCGTTTTTATTTAATTTCCTTTTATTTTAGTCATTTCTCCCTCAATACTAGAGTATATAATATATTTTTAAATTTCTATATATTTTAATAATGATAACATTCTCTAAAAACAATTACATAATAATATAGATGCAAACAAATACATAATAATATAGATGCGTCCATATCAATAGGTTGCTCATTTTATATAAAACTTAAGTAAAAAGAAAAAAATGATGAATTTAATGAACTGCAAGATTTCACCTCCTTAAGTATCTTTTACTCGACTAAAGGTGTTTTGTTCGTTTCGATCAAATACCAGTAATGCACCGAGACAGTATTGTATGCCATATTATGCGTTGAGAATGTATGACCATAGCATATGATTTTAAAAGATATTAAGGTACTACCTATGTATAATTATTCTATTTCTGGCTTTTCCTCGGTGTATATTTAAGCTTAGTATGCCATCGAAGATTTTTTTTTACATAGGCATCACTACTTATCAAGACCCAGGGACCACTCGAGGATAAAGGTTAATGAGTGTACAGTAGTCAATTGGACAATATAGTAATTGTCAGTAATGGAAATTCAGTAAATTTGTTAACTTAAGGGGCAACGTTTATTAAGAACTTGTTTACATTGGACTTAAGGACACAATATTGTAATCAGCTGGAAAGCAGGAAAACGGAAGACAGTTCCACAGGCGTGCAGTTCTAAGATAGAAGTTTTGTTCATGGAATCTACGTTTAGGTTTAGGCACAGATAAAGGGTGGGGGGAATTATTGATAGTGTTTTCAGATAGACGAGTGTTTCTTGTAAAAGTTTAGCGAGGGAGGACCATAAATTGAAGTCTAGTCGAGCAATTGTCACGAAAACAACGATAAAGCAAAGATAAACTCTCTACATCTCTTCTGTTAGATAGAGGTTGCAGGGAAGAAAAAAGGACATCTCCTATGAGGCTACGAAGTCTATTTTGAACTCTATCAAAGCAGGACAGGTCCTCTCTAGCAGCTCCTGCCCAGATGCGGCAACAGCTCTCTATCCTTGGGCGAACTTGGCTCTTATATTGATAGAGAATTGCATCAGCAGTGAGATATCTACTGGATCGATAGAAGGATCACACCATTTTTCCAGTAGCTTTGGCAACAGATGACCATAGTTGTGAGGCAATTATTATTTAGCGGGCATTCACTCGGTCTTTGGCAATTACAGTTACTGTTGTTACTATTAACATTAGTGTCTGTAGTTGGATTATTTCTTCTTAATATTTTTATTGTGTTTTTTATGATTCTTTCTCGGTTTTCAGTACAACAACAGCTCAGGGTTTTTGTTTATTTAATATACTGCCTGGTGGGAATATTTTATAAATAAGATGTAGAAATTTGTTTTTTACTTTTTTAGCATTGGGTTGAGGGGGCAAATTATCTTTCTATTTCGATTTGTAGATCTTTTCCTATTTATATTACTTCTATTGTATTCAATGTCGGGGTTTTGTATCCGCTATTTTTAAGTATGTTATAATAGATATTTTTGTCATTATTGAATGTTTCTTTATTACATGAGTTATTATTTATTCAACGTTCAATTGATGCTGATATGTGTCTAATAATAAGGAGTGGGTAGTTAGATAGTAGGTAGATATATGTGGGGTTAGCGTTTTAGATAATGTATGGTTTGTAAATCAAAAGTGACGCCCAGGAAGTTTGATTTTCTTAATATTACCATTTATTTCGACCTTTAGATTCATGTTGGACATATACATGTCATAAAAGAATAAATTAATTTTATCAGTAAAAGATAGAAAGAAATATTGTGCCAGATTAAATGTAGTAAAAAATGAAATAGACTGAGAGTTTGCGATAAATTTAAATTAGATTCAAGTATAGACATGTCTTAAACTAAAGTATAGCCATAACCTCCCCGAGATACTTAGGCAAGCATGCAATGCTTCTTTATTTCCCTTTCCTTTATGGTTTAGTGTTGCTTTTTTGTCGAATGAGTTGGGTCTCCCTAATTTAAGAGTACACTAAAACATGTATGCATATATGTAACCAATAATGTTTGTATAATAAATATTCTATATATATATATTTATTTATATGATCTGAATGTTTTACAAGTACTTTAATGAAATGATCCCCAATAAATTCGCACAACTTATGCCGCTCGACCCATATACTCTTGAAAAACCCAACAAGCAGCAAAATCCCATCCTTTCATTGCTGAGGTGAGTAGATGCTGTAAAGCCTTCTATTCTAACAGTTTATTCTATCAGACTACTAGACATTGGAATTTCCTCCCTGCTCCCATGTTTGTTCTAATTTGCAGAAGTATAACTGTAATATGAACATACATCTCACTTTTCAACTCCTCACAGTCCCCCCTTAGACACGATATCAAATAGTAATCTCCTACGTTCCAAGTGGAATTGTGTATTGTTTGGGACGAAAAAGAGTAAAAAAAAATGAAATTTGTTTCAGTATGCCATCGTTGTTATCATGGCATATTTAGTTGCAGAGTAGACCTTGCTACAACACAAAAACTGTTTACTTTCCCCCTATGAGAAGATATGAAGCGTCACTTAAAAACTGTCTTCTCACTCGATCCTCTGTTGTCGAGAACCAGGGGAAGGAAGAATTGTCTCATGAGCGCTCTTTTGACACGTTTATCCCATATCGTGTCAGCTAGAAAAGACGGTGAATATTGTCAGGCAATTTTGGCTGTGATCACGACATCTCGTCGACCATCTCTTTCATTATACAACACCGTTATTGACAAAGCGAATTCGTTGCTATTTACAGAAGGCGTATTTTGTCTTGAAATACATTTAATCATTAGTTGTTGTTTCTTTACTTTATGTGAGCCTGAAAAGCAGAAAGAATATATACCTATAATGGAAAACATTTGATAACTACAGATATACATTTCTCTTATTTACGGTTATGTACAACAAAAAACTGTAGCAACAAAACGAATCGTGTATCTACAAGGACCCATCTGCTGGGCACCAAAAATCAACAGAGATTCGATCATTTCTTTAATGATCCGGTTCCTGTTTTTTTTTTTTTTTTACACAGTGGTCACCACTTATCAAGGCTCAGAAGCCACTATGGGATAAGGGTTATTGCAAGTACATTACGTTAGTGTGGAGATTTGATGAAGTGTTTACTTAAGGGGGCGGTTCATTAGGAATTTGTTAACGTTGGACTTGAAGACATCCAAGTTGTAGTCAGGTGGGAAGCACCAAACGGAAGAGAGTTCCACAGGCGTGCAGTTCTAAGAAAGAAGCTTTGTTCATGGAATCCGCGTTTTGATTTAGGCACAGATAAAAGGTGGGGGAAATTTTTCACAGTGGATTCAGCTAGACGGGTGTTTTTTGTGAGAGATTGGCGAGGGGGACCAGAGATTGGAGTTCAGACGAGCACCTGCCATGGAAATAACGATAAAACAAGGATAGGCTCGCAACGTCTCTTCTGTGGGAGGGAGATTGCAGGGTAGAGAAAAGGGCATCTCCCACTAAGCCACGAAGTCTATTTTGTACTATGTCAAGGCAGGATAGGCTATTTTTAGCAGCTCCAGTCCAGATATGGCAGCAGTATTCCATCCTTGGATGTACTTGGCTTTTATATAGATAGAGAATTGCATCAGTAGTGAGATATCTTCTGGAGCGGTAGAAGGATCCCACCATCTTTCCAGCGTTGATCTGCGTTGAAAGTTCACTTCTGTGCAGTTCTAGGAGCTCCATCCTCCCATGCCTTCTCTTCTCTCTTTTAGAAGGGATAAGTTTTTTGTTAATCACATGACACGTCGTTGCCTAGGAATGTCGACGCGGCTGTTCAAACACCTTTTGCATATCAGAGTGACCCGCTGACTTCTCAATCCCACTTCGTGACCCTAGTGTCAAAGTTTCTGTAGTAAGAGAGAACTAAACATAATTCAGTTGTAAGCTACACACTTCTGGAAGTTTAAGATTCCAAATTCAGTGCTGTCGATACTCAAGATAAAATTGCGAATTACTTAAGACGGAACAAGAGCATGACATCCCGTGGATTACATGAATTACTGTAATTTTCAAATGTATTTTGGAGTGTTGCCCGCGCTGAGAATTAATCTTCAAACCTCCAGAAGAATGTAAGTTACAACTGAATTTTACCAAACACTTTATCCACTATGCCACGAGTCCTTGTGAAATTCGACAGAAAGATTTCAGATTTCAGAGTTCGATGCAGTACACCTGAAGATGGTCGGAGGTTTTATCAACCGAAACGTATTGAAAATAAGACTCAAGATGAGAATAGTAGTTCGACGAATCCAAATAATACGAATAATCAATTATCATCTAAAATATTTAGAAACACAAAGCAAAGAATCGATCAAAAACAATTAATTCATCCTGAATTAACCCATATTACTATAATACCCTTGCTAATCGAACATTATGCCAAAAGAATCTGCCGTAAGCGACAAAAAGTTGTTTGAGCAGCTTCTCCGCATTGATTATGCATACACAAGCGCCACGCAAGCTGTTAAAACAAGCTTTTCTTATTTTTCTTTTATTGGTGTGCAGCAAGAAGTACCGACGCGGTTTAGTACTGTTATGTTCGGTTTAATCTTGAGGAGTCACAACCTTTCCTTTATGTAAATCTATCTCTTTGTTTTCTTCTAAGCCGTGAAAACAGATGGCAAATCCATCATAAGTAGCAATTTGCTCTGATGGATAATCTGCTCAGCTGCGCTTATTATAAAAGTATAAGAGATGCTGAAAACAAACATTGGAAAAAAAGGAAAACCTAAGGAAAACGAACTAGATACGGTAGAAGGAATATATATATATATATATATATATATATATATATATATATATATATATATATATATATATATATATATATATATATATGGGAAAATATGTTTATTCAATTATATTGCACTTTTTTTATTCATACCGATCCTTTAACTATGAAGTTCGATGTAACTACACAGCATATAACAAATAAATCACAAAATGTCTATATTCCAAAGCTCAAGATGTTGATCATCTTACCATTTATTTTGTAAGTACGTTAATATACACAATTCTTGACGGCACCTGTTTCGTAGCGCAGAATCATTCATATAATCATTACATCAATTCCTGAATTTATTCCGCCCTTATTTCATCAAAAGAAAAAGCACTTATCATCATGCATTTGTTTATTTTATAAATTAATAAGTGCTTTATATTTATTCATGCAGAAATGTACAGGCTTTGCTTTATATTTATTCATACAGACATGTACAGGCATTGCTATACTGGCATGCTGGGTGATATATTAATTATTAATCACTATATATATATATATATATATATATATATAAGTGGATTTAGTTTACAAACAAATGGCTACACATAAGCATACATGTTTCAGCGAAAACCCAGTAAGGGAATCGCTTCGTCAAGCCAAGGACAACTCTGGCTGTTTCAACTCAAACATTGCCTATTTATAACTAGGACTCCATCATATTTAAGTGTAAAGGGGGAGACAGGACCTAAAGAGAAAGTATATACATTAAAATGTGATCATCCATTATGTTAATTATATTAATTAATTTATTTTTTTATTATTTTCTTTAATTTATAGTGCGTCAAGAGTTTTCAAGTAGAGTTTCAATATTATCAGTAAATTCCTAGTTCAGTAGGTAAGTTGTGTAGAATAGGAACCCAAGTTTTAAAAAAGGGAAAGGCTGTATTCAACTGTAATATGTACATCATAAGTATAATTATATATTAGCATTAATATTAATCAGTTAAATATATATAGTTATGTGAATAATTCATTAGGCCACTATTTTTAGCACTCTTTTGGGTGACACACTTATATATTTTGTTTTAAACAAACAAATAATTACTACCAATACAATATATATATATATATATATATATATATATACATATATATATATATTAATATATATCTATTTCTGTAGAAATATATTTTTCTTATTATATATCAATCCTTATATAAGAAGCTCAATGTGAATACAAAGCAATATATAGAATAAATGATAAAAACGTTATATTCCAAAATACATGATGTTGAAAATTTTTATATTTTATTCCTTTAAATCAATTGATTTGTACGGTTCATGGCAGTATCTGTTTGGTAGCGCAAAATGAATCACTTTATTATTATATAAATTAGTGAATCTATTGTGCCCTTAACTCATCAGAAGAAATCGCATTTTTATTCCTTTTGGTGGATCGATTGTTGCGATTCCTTCTGATGAGTTAAGGGCACACTAGATTCACTAATTTATATTATGATAAAGTAAGTGCATTTGTGCAATTTAACCATATAGAATGAATCTTTTATAAGAAGGTGTTTGAGCATTAAATATTCCAGAAATTGTTGATCCGTTGTAAAATAGACACGATGGACTTTTTAATGTGTTTCTACGTTCGAATAACACAAAAAATTGTTTGCACTTGTGATTAATTCTTGGAATTATCTTTCAAGGTTAGGATAGGAACCCAATAAAGAAATAAAAACATGTTTACTTATCTCCCCCCCCCTTTTTCCTGTTCCCCTCCTCTTTCCCCCATTCTCTCACTCCCACACTCTTCTACCCCTTCTCCCTCCATCTCTCTCTCTCTCTCTCTATATATATATATATATATACATATATATGTGTGTATATATATATATATATATATATATATATATATGTATATATATATATATATATAAAGTAAAAGAGAGAGATGGATAGATAGAACAAGGTGAAAGGGAAAAGAGAAGAGTGAGAGATAGAGGAGGGGGATTGGGAAACATTTTAAAAAAATTAGAGGATGGATAAAAGATTTACCAAGGATTATTTGGAAGAAGTAGAAACGAAAATAAAATCAGGAAAATAAGAAAATAAAGAACTTTATAATACATGAAATAAGCACAAAAGAAAGATTCCAAAAATATTTGTTTAGGATTAGGAGTAGTGAATTTTAAAAAATTTGGAAAGGAAATATCTCAAGATCCAGTATGACGATGTATCGCAAAGAAACTTGAAATAAAATAGAAAACTTAGTGCTTCGATATGATAATAGAAGATTTATTTAATAAAAAACACGCACACACATATGTAATATATGTGTTTGTTTGTGTGTGTGTTTGTCCATGATAAAAAAAAACTCAGTTATAACTTGGATATTCTTATGTGAGTTAAACATTAAAATGACTGTATACATGATAATTATATGCATACGTACGTGGCAATTGTTTGGAGTCCTTGAGGTAGTGGCCCAGCAACTGGAGAAAAAAAAGCGCCTTTGTGGCTGAGTTCGAATCTCATGACCGGCAGGAATTGTTACCCTATACCGATACTTGCGTTAGAATAAAACACTAGTGTCTGTAGGTTCAAATAAATAACTCATATTTAATTATAATTATCAACTGCTTCTTAGAGGCGTCAAAATTTAAAATAAGATAAATCACAGAAAAAATATTTCCTTTGGACAAACATGGATTTTTGGCATTTATAATTTTAATACAATTTTCTGGATATAGCCCTGCGGGTCGCGCGTATATGGCATGACCATAAGGTTCCATTTTCACAAACTCTGCGCATTAAATTAGGATGTATTTCGGAAAATAAACTCGTCAATTGTTATCTTCCAAGTGGTCTTTTGTGTCTGGTTTATTAGCATAAACATGAGACTTTACATACCCCTCCCCATAATAATCTACTGAGATAAAATTTCCCAAACAATTTGACCTGTTGACAGGTCTATTTCGTGAAATTATTACTTAATCAAATGTTTTCCTCAGTAAATTCATTGCATCATTTGCAATTCCCAAGCGCTGCTGTGGTGTCAGTCTCTTTACGATGAATTTTCGAACGAAGAATTGGTGATAGTTGCCCAATCAGTATAAAGTAATACAGAAAATAGAATTATCAATTTAGAGTTCGCTACCTCCAAAAGACAAAACAACGTAAATATAGTATATATATATATATATATATATATATATATATATATATATATATATATATATATATATATATATATGTGTGTGTGTGTGTGTGTGTATAATCATTAGGGCTAGGAGAACAGCATATTCTTTTCATTGTTTTGACTCTCGAGTGTGTATCCGTTGATAATTTATATGCTTTTATACAGAGTGATGTGGTTGTCGGTTGTTCGATATATACTCGAGAGTCAAAACAATGATACGAATATTCAGTTGTCATAGCCCTTATAATCATGTAAACAAGGAATGAAGCGATTCGACGTATAGGAATCAGTGTCGCCGTTTCGGCTTGGCCGATTCGGCGGCGTGGCCGATTCGGAGAAGTGTCAATTTGGCGTCGACCACGCCAGTCACATTTTTATAAAGATTTTATACCCATTTTCTTTTTTTTGGAAATGTAGAAATACAATAAAAAATATAAACATGTTAAGAAAAATCATGTTTTCGAAAACTCTTTTTTCTTTTTTCTTATTATTTTTTTAAGTAATTAAGAATTAAAAATACATTAAGAAAAACAATATGAAAATATAGTCTCCTTGCTGACGACTGAGTGTTGTCTGTTTTTGTGTTGCGTTTTAAATAAACACGGGTATTTTTAAGTAATCTTTTAATTAAGAAAAACAATATGAAAATATAATCTAGTTGTTGATGACTGAATGTTTTTGTGTTGTGTTGTGTTTTAAATAAAGGCAGTTCGAAGTTTTGGCACCTCCAAAATTCAACACAGAATAAACTCCCCTGTATTTAGCAAGATGTAACTTTATTATGAGTTAATATTATTAATATTATTAATATTATTAATATAACTTTTGTACCATTTAAAAGAAGAAGTGCAAAATAAACTAGTAATAATTTAAAAATTATTTTTTAATCGGACGAAAATAATTAAACTGCGAGACGAAAATCGTATTTACATAATTGACTCTTTAAAATACCGTACCCATGTAGTAAGCATTTCGAACGTAAAAACATACCTGTGTTTAATAAATCTAGCAAAAATTAATTAAGAGTCATATTTTCCTGAAACTTTCGATACTTATTCATTTTAGAATGAAATTAACTATAAAATGCAGGTTCCGTATAATATATGAGGGTAAGTATTTTTTTAGTGCGTGTCATCCCATATTTATTTTTTCGAAATTCGAACAAAATATATTTACATGGATCCAAATTTCTATTTATGAAACATAAGAGTTCAAATAAGTAAAAAATACATTTAAAAAAAGTTTAAATACACGTATTGAAAAAAAAAAACTTACTTTGAAGTTGCAATTAAAAAATTGATATACATTTAATATTATGTTTTTAATAGCGTTTTTTTCTAATTAATATATACTATTATCGGTTGAATTGCCAAGAAAAAGAAACTTCCTAAAAATTAATTAATTTTAATAGATTAAAACGATTAAAATTAAATTATTTCAAAATGTGCCGTTACAACATGGATTTTTAATTTATTGTGTACATTTTTAAAAAAATAGTAACTGATTAAAACCGATTAAACATATTACTGCTAAACTAATAAACATTTTGTAGACCCACTCTTATATTTTGTTTATCTCTTTTTACCAAACAAAATAATGGAAGCTGGCAATTAATCAAATGAACACGCGTACATATTTAGTAAAACCGTATTGCATATTTAATATACAAATGTTTATAATATTATTTATCATTAAACTGTGTAAATCTTAAAACCTAACAAAATTATAACAAAGATTAATTATTAATTGCAGTTTGAAGAAGATAAACAATGATTTTAAAAAATCAGCACAGCTAATACAATATAATATATATAGTACATTATATATTGACCCAGAAAACACGGGTAGTCTAGTATATATATATATATATATATATATATATATATATATATATATATATAATTATTGTTACAGTCGAACCAACGTCGCGGCCCAACAAACCGGAAGCCCAAAACTCGAGTTTCGCCCTCATCAGTTAGACACAGCCGAACTCAGGATTTGAAACCCGAGCCTCCTGCATGCTAGGCGAGCACTCTATCTGCTACGACGTTGGTTCGGCTGTGGAAATAATTATATATTCTCTCACACTTTCTGAACATTATTTATATATATATATATATATATATATATATATATATATATATATATATATATATATATATATATATATATATATATATATATATATATATATATATATATATATATATATATATATATATATATATATATATATATATATATATATATATATATATATATTCAACAATGTGAATTTTTATGAAGAAGTGATCAACTTTATAAGAGGATATTTCTGTTGTTTATGGGCCTACAAAGTTCATTCATATATAATTTTAAAGTACTTCAATAAATTTATAATTTTTTCTCGGAATATTTTTCTCAAGGTCAAATTAAAAAAAAAGTTGATCTTGACCTTAACTTTTAACCTTAATTATCTCAAAAATGTTTTTTTTCAATTTTTTGTAAATTTTGACAAATGTGTCTATCTTATGGCAGTATATATTCCAAATTTCATGATGGCCCTTTCACTAGAACTATCATTACAATCGTTCTAAAGAAGTGGGCAAATTCAAAATGGCGGAACATAGTACCTGCGACTTCATATAAAACATTTTGATATTTCCCAATATGGTCAAGTTTGACGTATTTGTAAAGCTATTTTTATGCTGATTAATATTTACATAAAGACCATGGTCAAAATGTTTTTTAAAAAATTGTTGATGAAACTGAATTTTCTTCATATTTTGTATTTTTTGTTTTGGTTTCTTTAATGCAAACCAGATTTTGTTATGGAAAATAGTGATATAATTAATGCTGAGGCAGTTAATCAGGATCTAGAATATCTAGAACTTTTTTAGATATCGAATCAGAAAACCTCTATGTGACAAACCAATGAAAAGTAGTATTTCAAACTTATGTGACAAAACGATTCCAAAAAATGTGAAACATTTACTTTGCTTGTATTAGAAGATAATATGTAGAATATATATTTTTAACCTACTAGCAAAAATAAAAGCTAAGAACATAAAAATATCATGTAGATTTATGTTAGCTGTGTTAAAAACCCCATAAAACATGCCTTTTTTCCCGCCCAGTCCTTCAGCATTAACAAATCTGACAAGAAAGTGCTAAACGATATTAAAATAATTTGGTTTTTCAGTAAGTGAAACTTTTATCACCTCTATGTTAGACATCTTTTATTTTTTTAAGTCACCGTCCCTTTACTTGAGACTACTGCCTGTTATAAAAATAAGTTTTCAATATGTGTAGTAGAGGGATTGGTGAAGATAAAAAACAATAAAAATTATAAAATATATTATTGAAATCCTTTTGCCAGTTGAGTTTGACTTGGAACAGATAAGACAAGAAAATTCATCCTACAAGATTGACATTTTGCCAGTCACCATAAAAATGTAAGTTCTCTATTCATTAATTTTATATAGAATTTTAGTAGATATTTTAATAAAATGGTGAACCTGTAGGAGCGTCACTCCTACTAAAAATATGTTTCTGTTCGGTTTCTTGCTTTTTTTCAGTGGATTATTATTGAATGGACACTTATATGCAAGATTATTAAAGAAAAAAATTAAAAGTTAATATTTCGACATTTGTAAGGGGTGCTCACTTTTTAGTTACGAGGGTATAGAAAATCGATACCCTATTTTGTAAACACGGAAATGAATTTGTTTCTTTTGCCTAGTTTTTGTACTTATGTATTTTAGGTACTGTGCTGAAATAATGTTATTATTTCGGAAGCCATTCTTAACATGGAGAAAGGAAGGATGTTTTGTAGGGACCTCCAAATGTTTGTGAAGAATTTTATACATAATCTCGTGACGTCAGACTTGTGTTTACTTTACGAAATATGGAACGGCAGAAGCGACTTAATGCTTTTTTAAAAAACATTGTTTATCTTCTTCAAATGGCAACTAATAAATAATCTTTGTTATAATTTTGTTAGGTTTTAAGTTTTACACAGTATTAACTATAAAATACGGTTTTACTAAATATTTACGACTGTTCCCTTGGTTAATTATGGATTTCCATACTTTATTTCGTAAAAAGGGACAAACTAGAAACCGTAGTGATCTTTGAAATAGTTAATTTTTCGCACAATAATATTTTTCAATCGTCTTTAATCTGGCGATGAAATAGATGGCAGGAGTCGTGTTTATATTATAACGTAATATTAAAATAAAAGTTAAACACAGTTTTTTTAAAAATCTATGTTGTAATGAAACATTTTGAAATAATGGATTTTTAATCTTTTAAAAATTAATGAACTTTTAGGAAGTTTTTTTTCTTCGCAATTCAACGGGAGAAAAACGTTATTTTAGAAAAGGATTAATTTTTCAAATTCAAAGTAAGTTGTTTGTCCAATTTGTGCATTTAAAATATATTAAAAAAATATTTTGTATTTATTGGAACTCTTATCTTTCATAATAAATAGTAATTTCGATCGATTTAAATATATTTCGTTAAACTTGTGAATGAGGAAGGAATCTTATCTTTGCCAAATACACGAAAAACTAGATTTCCACAAGATATAATTAATAAAGTAAAGCAGTTTTAAAAAAGTGAAGAAGTCAGTCGAGTGATGCCTGGGAAAAATGATTACAAGACTGTGTTAAAGGATGGGGAACGGGTTTAGGAACAAAATATCTTGTTCTCTGTAACTTGAAAGAGGCATTTAAATTATTCACATCAAAGCATTAAGAGAAAATAGGCTTCTCTAAATTCGCCGAGCTTAGACCAAAAAAATGCCTGCTAGCAGGTGGTGCCGGAACTCATACTGTTTGCATTTGCACAATCCATCAGAATATAAACTTGTTGATTACAGGATCTCATCTGGCCAAACTGACTGAAGGTGAAAATCATCATTTGACAGATTACAACCAATGCATACTTGTTGTTACATGCAGCGAAGCATCGACAAATTGTTACTTGGGTGACTGCTCATCTTGCAACAAACTGATGAATGATTTTATTATGCTAGATTTTTTTCAAAAAAACTCAATGGTTTTGTATACAAAGAGTGGTTACCAACTGATAGAACCATTTTACAAACTCTATCACAATCTACAGAGGAATTTATTGAAACTTCCCATGCAGGCCTTCAAAAATTGAAGACGCATAATTTCATTGCCAAAACAATCAAAATTTTGTTCTGGTAGAAAAAGTTCTTTAAAGTTTGGGGAAGTCTTAACAATAGCAGGTTTTTCTGAGAATTATTCATTTATTTTGCAAGATTCAGCTCAAGGATTCCACTGGAATAATGATCAAGCTACATTGCACCCATTCATCTGCTACTATAGAAATAGAATTGACCGTGAGCATATTAATTTTGTTATAATATCTGATTGTCTTAAGCATGATGCAGTAGTTGTCCATTTGTTTCAGCGAAAAGTTATAGAAAAATTAAAAGAAATTATACATTTAAATGTACAAAAAATGATATATTTCTCTGAGGGGGCTGTTACACATTATAAAAAATTTAAAAACTTTATAAATCTGTGCAACCATAAATCTAATTTTGATATTGATGCAGAGTTGCACTTTTTTGTTACTTCTCATGGGAAAGGACCATGTGATGAGTTAGGTGGCACTGTAAAAAGGTCAGCAGCAAGACTAGCCTGCAGCAACCCTATAATGGACAAATAATGACGCCAAGGCAGCTGTATTTTTATGCAATAAAATATTTCTGGAATACATTTCTTATATTTCGCAACTGTAGAATGGACAAAGGAAGCAAAAATTTAGAAGACAGATTTAGCAATTCCTCCACGATTATAGGAACACAAAAATTACATACTTTCATTCCTGTCTCTCAGAGAGCAGTGGAAATAGAAACAGTGTCAACACAAAAGAAAGGAAGAGTACGAATCACAAAACGGAACAATATGGAGTTCAAAGACATTAACAGATTTGTGACAGTACTTTATGAGAGGAATTGGTTGTTAGAATGTGTACTTGATAAAAATCCAGATAATGGTGAGGTGAAAGTGACATTTTTACAACCAAAAGAACCCTCTCCATCTTTCTATTATCCATCACATCAAAATATATCAATTTTGAAATATTCTGATGTTCTTAGCTCAGTTGATCCAATAACTGAAACAGTAATATCTTATAAACTAATTTAAAAAAAAAACGGTGCTTATGCACTTTTTGAACCACGCTATTTGAGTGATAAATGACCACCGTCGGTATTTGTGTAAAAATTATCTAAGTAACTCTTCTTTAATTATTTGATTTCTAGAGTTGAACTTTGATATTTGGACGTTTAACAGACTCTCAATTTGGTTTTTAGCTGTTAAAATTGTTTCTTAGGGGTCAAAATTGAAAAATAAAGCATTGACCTTCATCTGGCATAAGTCGACAATATTCTCTGCGCATGCGTTAATTAAAATTTATAGGTTAAACAACATTATTTTTGGAGGTTTTGTATAATTATAGATTTAGGTTATACGCTAACCGATAAAACTGGAGAGGTATATGTTTTCGTTTTGATTCTTGCTGAGTGCAAACAAATCTGTTTTTTTTTTTAATTTTCCAAATCATTGCTATATATTATGTATATAAAATAATCTACAAAGAATTGGCTCTATAAACAAATACGAAATACGCAAGAATTAAATATGATATTTACGTATATTTTATGACCAGCCAACGCTGGATAATCTGCTAGTTGAAGTATATAGAATAATAGTATATAAAATCATGCTGGAATAAATGTTTATGGAAGTCCGTTTTCTGTCTGAAAATTAATGAAACAGTTTACATTTTGTATATATTAATTAAATTGAGATCAAAGAAACACACGGGAATACGACTTTATTTATTTGTAAAACAGTGTACTTTTTGTACATATAATTTATAACATTCACTGTATCTTCTCCATTTTCTCAAACTCTATCTCCTTCGAAAATAAAAATCATAGAGCGGCGCTATGGTCGTCAAATGATTAGATTTAGGATTTATGAACCCTTCTTTTATAGGTTTTAGCGGATTAAAATAGTTTATAAGGAGTCAAAATTTATAAAAAAAAAGTCGTTAGATATTTTGTACATTCATCTTAGTTTATTTTTAATCCGTTCATTTGCGTGTCACCTTGGTACAGTGGTAACGTCGTCAGCTTTGAATGCTATATTTTTCTTCCGGTTTCGATTCTAGCTTATGGCAACCAAATATCTTCTTTTTTTACTTTTTAAATCACAACTATAATATTATATACGAAATCTGAACAAATTTAAATATCATATTAAAGGGCATTTCACGACCGGATAAAGCCCCTCCTCCAATAGTATTAATTAAATTGTGAACAAAAAAAACAAGCAGGCTGAAATTTTTTTTTTACACAGTGATCACCACTTATCAAGGCTCAGAAGCCAATCAGGGATAAGGGTTATCGCAAGTACATTACGTTAGTGTGGAGATTTGATGAAGTGTTTACTTAAGGGGGTGGTTCATTAGGAATTTGTTCGCGTTGGACTTGAAGACATCCAAGTTGTAGTCCGGTGGGAAGCAGGACGACGGAACAGAGTTCCACAGGCGTGCAGTTCTAAGAAAGAAGCTTTGTTCATGGAATCCACGTTTTGATTTAGGCACAGATATAGAGTGGGGGACATTTTTCACAGTGGATTCAGCTAGACGGGTGTTTTTCGTGAAAAATTGGCGAGGGGGGACCAGGGATTGGAGTTCAGACGAGCACCTGCCATGGAAATAACGATAAAACAAGGATAGGCTCGCAACGTCTCTTCTGTGGGAGAAAGGTTGCAGGGTAGAGAAAAAGGCATCCCCACTAAGCCACGGAGTCTATTTTGTACTCTGTTAAGGCAGGATAGGCTGTTTTTAGCAGCTCCTGTAAAGATATGACAACAGTATTCCATCCTTGGACGTACTTGGCTTTTATATAGATAGAGAATTGCATCAGTAGTGAGAAATCTTCGATACGACTTTATTCATAGAGATTGCTAAATGTTGAAGCAATAAATGCTAACTCACATTCAGTACATCGATATATATTTAGATGCAATGTCGCAGTTTTCCAATTATTTTAGAATATGTTTGTAACTAATTGTTTTTTTAAATTACTTTTTTAAGAAATGTTTTCAAGGAAATTTACTTTTAACTTTTGAATTTCTTAATATTTTTGTAATATTCATTTCTTAATACTTTTTACAGTTTCACTTCTCGTATTTTAATTTTCGTTTTCCCCTGTTGAGTTCCTTTATATGTCTGGTTTCTTTGTTAAAATTAATTCTGGAGCACAAACTGTCGCTTGTTTTAATGGCACGACTATGTATATATATGTGGGGTATGTGTGGGTATGTGTGTGTGTGTGTGTGTGTAATACGTATTCCTTACTGTCTGCTCGTTTATTCACTATGACGTCATATCTTATACATGTATATGTATTTAGCATGGCAGATGACGTCATGTATGACACCAGCAAATGACGTAGTAATGTGCTATAATATCATAACGGATGACGTCAGATATGCTGCTAGTATATATATATATATATATATATATATATATATATATATATATATATATATATATATATATATATATATGTACAAGAGATTGTGTATAACGTTAGTATACCAATTGCATTGGTCGTTGGATAGAAATAGACACTAACTGTGCTAATTAGCTTTAACTTGGCAAATTCGCGATACTCACATGGCTGTGCATAACTAAAGCCAGATGAGAATCTATATTCAGTTTTCTCTCCCATTTCCGTGCACAAAAATCCAATCATTTTTTTTTCTTGTTGATTACAGCTGTGCAGTTGATAAAAGCCAGGCAGCACAACCGCGAGTATCAATCATTTTATTGTGCGCCATTTTTTCTTTGCAATGGTTAACACAAGCGCATTATTTTCCAGTTCAGTTTCTTCAGCTGTTAACCCCCTCGATCGTTTTTTTTTCTATCAGCGATTTATTTGCAATACATATAGGCAATAATTTATCTGATATAAAATAAAGTACGCCAATTACAATTTTATAACATGTGTATATATATATATATATACATATATATAAAATATGTACTTACATATTTATATTTATAAAGAGAGAGATACATATATGTAGATAGGTAGACACACACACACACACATATATATAAATAGATAGGTAGATATAGATATATGTATATACATGCATATATATATATATATACATTTTGATAGATAGGTAGATATATGTACATATACATAAACGTATATGGGAAATATGGAAATAGTATTCCGGAAAAATAGAGAAATAAAAAGAAACAAACCGTATTATGTGTTCATCAACGTTTAGTCTTTATTTCATCCAGAGGAAGTCTCAAAATAAAGACGAAACGCATAATACGGTTTATTCCTTTTTATACATGTTATATATATATATATATATATATATATATATATATATATATATATATATATATATATACTAGCATGGATGCTCGACGTTATCCGGGTTGAATGAGGATCAACAAATGTTCCATTCTTGTATACTATTATTGTAATTGAAATCAGTGAAATCGACCATTTTTCATTTCAATCGATTGATTGCCGCGGTGTAAATGCAAGAACATTTCCGTGCCTCCAGTGACCTCGTTTACAATATATTGTAGCCTACATTGCACTGTCAGAAACATTATGTTGATTTTATAAAATTATTTTTATATAATGGCTTGAATTAAATATCAAAATGCAAAAATCATGTATGTCGTTTCGATTGTCTGTAGAGGAATAGGGTAAAAATGGATGGTAACGTCCAATGCTGCCAAGACTAAGCTCGTTTCCTTTAATAATTACAAGAAACCTTCTCAAACACCAATAGCTATGGCTAAAGAAACATTACCTGAAAGTACTTCTTTCAAACTCCTCAGCTTTACGTTCACAGGGAACATGAGTTGGAACAGATACACCGATACCATTGCCAAAGTTGCGACAAAGAAATTGGCTCGCTTTACTGTGCTAGAAATTTACTTACGCCTGAAAGTATCCTGTACCTCTACAAGGCCGCCATTTGCCAATGTATGGTGTATTGTCGTCACATTTGGGCTGGGGCGTCTGCAACTAGTCTGCCACTTCTGGACAGGGTTCAAAAGAGAGTCGCCAACTTGATAAGTTCTGAACTCTCATCTAAGTTTCAACCTTTATCATATCGAAAAAATGTTGCATGCCTCGGCCTATTTTACACGTATATGAATAGTGTATACTTTTACTACAAGCGTGTACCCACTCGACGTAAATATCCCCGACAAATCCAGCAAACAGCAAAGTTCCAGCACTACACAGTAGAGATCCTGAGATGTAATAAAGCTTTCTACTCCAACAGTTTGTTCCCCAGAACTGCTAGAATTTAAAATTCCCTTCCGGATCCCTGCTTCCCCAACTATACTGACATGCACAAGTTCAAGTATCGATGTGAAAAGATATCTTGCTGCTCAACTCCCTAAATAGTACCCCTTCGACTTATGTCATTGATGGTAGTCCCCTACATCAAAGTGGCACTGTGCCTTGTTTGAGGCGAAAATGTAATAACGAAATAATTGTACTTCATTTCAAACGCCCCGTATCCATTTCGAACGTTCCTCTGATTTGTCAATAACCAACTCTTGATTTTATAAAATTGCATAATGGTTTGGATAAAAATTGGACTACCTTCTTTAATCAGATTTGTTCGATTATCGATTTTCGGTACTTATCGGAGGCATTCACACATAAAAACAAAGAATAGCAGTCGTGTATTTGCTTAGAGAGTGTAGATACACGGCGACTAAGCCTTTTAATGAAAGAGAAGGAAAAAGTACAGAAATAACAATAAATAATGCACGTGGGAAGAAGATTGAATGAGGATGCAGAGCGGTATATGATTTATACCGATGTTTTTGGGAAGAAAAAACCCACGATTTCTATGTCGTTCTGATTTTTGTAGCAGAAAGGAAGACTGACACCGAATCATTTTAACTGTGTAATAGGAAGTCATTTGGAGAATTTCATGGAAAAACGTGAAATAATCGTTTACCTGAGATGAGTTTTTAAGTATTTAAACTCTCAAGTATTTAAAATATCAATTATTTAAATTATAAAGTAGAAAGTAATTTGGCTGGAGAATTTATATAGAAAAGGATGAATAATAAATAGCTTGGAAGTAGTGTTGAAACATTTAAGCTGCCGAATAGAAAATGATTTAGTCTGAGAATTTTCATGCAAAAAAGGAAACAATAAATTGCTTGGGAGTAGTGTTAACAAATTTCAACTATCGAGTAAAAGATAATTTGGTCTGAGAATTTTATAGGAACAGATGAAATAATGATTTAGTTGAGATTAGTGTTAAAGTATTTGAAATCTTGAGTAAAACGCCAGAAAAAGATCGACGAAATGTATATCATTCAGATTTTTGTAGTAGAGAAATAGGACTGTGATCGAATTAGTTTACGGATATTACAATAAATGTGGAAATCTGACTTGACTGTGCAAAGTTTGGTCGGAATTGGTGCAGTAACCAGAATACCACATCTAATCCGTTTCCATTTTGTAGGTTTCGGATGTCCACATAAAGGTTAAGCGGGATATTTTAATAATAATTTTTAAAGGATAAACCGTAACCTTGGAAGGGAATAATTAAGTATACAGATGAACAGCTTATTGGTTACGCGGAAATACGAAAAAAAAAAAGCAGCAAAGTTATAAGTGGTTTATCACGTTAGTGATGAGTTCGGGTTTCTGGTTGGGTATCCTAATGAACTATGAGGTGAAAGATTTTATTACGATCGGTTTGATCAGTGCACTGGAAAACGTTTGTATGTGTGTGGGGTATGCCTTGAAACATTTGTCGATGCTCGTGGGAGAGAAGGGAAGGATCGTCTATTTGACGACAGATCGTAAATAATTGACGAGAAATGTTGTATTTGCAGTACATATAAGCAATAATTCTGTTTACTTGCGTCAACTATATAATGAAGGTTTGTATTGCAATGTGTCTGATACGTCTCGAAAATCGATAATCGAAAAGATCATATTATTGACCGAAGTTAAATTCTGACCAAAGCTGCAAGTTTAATTACTACACAAGCAAAAAGGCCAAGTCTATAAAATAAACTGTGAATTCTTTTATACATCAGAGGTGGGTTCGCAATAGGTTTGTTTTAGAGCACAATTAAACCATGATAACTGACTTTGTTTTATAAAATCAACAATCGGTTCTTTGTTAAGACGGGGGCGCATTAGAAATGAATGTTTCTGTTTAGAGCACAATTGAACCATGATACTGGGATTTTTCATTTTAAACTTCAAGTGAAGTCATTATTTACAGATAAATGTATAAAATCAACAATGAATTCTCTTCAGTGCAATGCAAACTACAATGTATTATGGACTAAGTCATTGTGGGGAGGCATGTGAAGCTTCCTCCTTGTACATTGCGGGAGGGAGTCCCTAATTAGAGCAGGCAATTAATCTATTTGATTAAAACATGGGCGATTTGATCGATTTCGATGACAATAAAAGTATGAGAGGGTGGAACAAATGTTAATTGCAATTTAATCCCGAACAACGTCGGATCTCCTTATTACGTTATAAATAGTTTTGAAACTTTGAGATCCTAAATTGTCTTCCTTTTTCTGAGTAGAACTCTTAAAAAATAAACACAAAAAATGTCTTTAACAACTAAAATGACAACAGCTCAACCAATGTCCACGATTATACAAAAGGTGCTAAAATTCAGTCTATTTTTTTTTACTAGGCTGTCACCACATATTAACATCGAAAAGTCATTCGAGGATAAGGATGAAACAGTTTCAAAAAGCAGAAGAGATAACACCGTGATAATTGGTAATTGTGTAAACTAGGCAGAATTTTATTATTCAAAAAGATGGCTCAATATGAACTTGTTTGTATTAGACTTGAAAACGACCCTGTTATACTTAGCCTGCTTCCCTCCGGACTACAACTTGGATGTCTTCAAGTCCAATGTTAACAAATTCCTAATGAACCGCCCCCCTAATAAAACACTTCATCACATCTCCACACTAACGTAATGTACTTGCAATAACCCTTATCCCTGAGTGGCTTCCGGGCCTTGATAAGTGGTGATCACTGTGTAAAAAAAAAAAAAAAAAAAAAAAGCTGAGAAGCATCTCTTTGCTATTGTGTTTCATAAATGGGTAGTTTTGGGAAAGTATCTTTCCTCATGAATGTGTTGTTTATTTTTAGGCTGAGAGAGAGAGAGAGAGAGAGTGAGGGAGAGAGAGAGAAAGGGAAATTATTGACAGTAGCTGTAACAAAACGTGTTAATGCTCATTTTCGAAATATCACTTTTAGATGTATTTTTTTTTAATTGATAGAACGCCTCATCAACGCCTCCTTCTTTGTTTCTTTCTCCTCTCTCTCTCTCTCTCTCTCTCTCTCTTTCGGCTGCCAACACTTGTTCCCCAGTCCTCTTTAATTCATGCTTCTTAGCGGCACTGATGAGTTGTGAAACAACGAAACAGGTCTGTATGTCGATGACTAAAAATATATTTTATAAAGAATCCATCTACAAACTTATGCATTTCTTTTCTTGCTTCTCCTTCAACGATCCCTTCACCAAAGAGATGCGCTACCGCTTGTTTGAGTACTATCTAGTACAAGACGTCCCACCTTATGTGGAAGTTAACACTTATCTATTTCCACTCACATTGCCGAGAGAATAGTAATATTTTCACCTCCTTGATTTGGTTTCTAAATCTCACCTTTTTTGCTTGACAAACAATTCTCACATTTATAAATTCTGAGTGTCACCCGACAACAACTTGACAAATTACATTCTACCCCATCTGTGTTTCTAACTCTCAGATGACATACCAATTTTTGACATATCAACAGATTCACACATTTCAGTTTACATATTCATCATTCGCACCATGAGACAGCCACATAATACATTATATATATTTCTATTACAAGATATTAAAAAAAAAATCAATGTTTCTACTTTGATTTTTTTAAATAATATTGCTTTACAAGATATTTAAAACAAACGTTTCACAATAAAGGTTTTAAATGCATTTTTATTATGTTCAACTATTCTGAAAAAAATTAAAAATCATCGAATAGATGCGCACATTTCAATTCAATATTCTCGTCACTAAATATACCTATCACCATTCAAGCAATCATAATACATAAAATATATTTCTATTACAAGATATTTCGAAAATTTCAATTTTAGGATAAATAAGTCTGTTTTACAAGATATTAAAAAACATTCTATAGCAATTTTTTCATGTGAACTTTAAAAATATATTTGTTTTGTGTAAAACCCACTCTGAAAAAAAAAATCAATCTCAATATTAAACAAAATACATTTCAAGTAAAATACATTTTATTAAAAATTTAAAAATTTCCCCAAAATATTTCTGATGATAATATATTTTATTAAAAATTTATAATACCAAAAAATAATTTGCTTATAACAAAATTTATAAAAATTATAATAATGACAAGAATATATTTTGAATATAACACATTTTAATAAAAATTAAAACAATTCCAAAAATATTTTGATTATAGCATATTTTATAAAAACTCAAACAATTAAAAACATATTTTGATTATAATATATTTTATTAAAAATAAAATAATTCCGAAGAAGGGACGATTTCAAAGTAAAGACCGGGCATTTTTAAGTAGAGTCTGAAATTTCAATTGGAATTACGCAAATATTATTCGGAAGGAACTTTTCCTCGATAAGACGTTTGCCAAACAGAAAGCGGAAGTTGAAAAGAAACTACTTCAATACAAATAACCGGGATTGACTTTACATTGCGTATTCATTTAACCAGACTTTTACGTCCTCTTTTCTGTTTAATGTGTGCATAATAGGTAACAGATATTTAGGTGATTTGCTTAAATTTCCTTAATAATAATAAATCAAAATAATTAAATAATAAGTAACTAAAAAAAATTAAATAATTAATAAAAGTATGCAATCTATATTGACTAGCCAACTTATCCACGCGTGGATTTATTCAAGAGGACATTACTCTACATTAGAAAGAGTATTCATTGACAAACACTTCAGTTTATCACAATATATGCTAAAACTACAAAGTCTTTCATGAATGTGTTATAGCTTTTAGTATTTGTATATCGCGAATCGCCTGGCATTGGAGTTCTCTTTTTAGAACAATTCTATCTGCTGTGAGTTTTCACAAGTCAGGCAGCAATTCACCGTCGCCTGATGTAATTTTATTTTTAATTCATAGCATGGATATCCCAATTGTTCTTGTCTGAAATCGTTTCCGTGTTGCTAACCTACTCTGCCCTTACTCTATCCAGATTTCTGTCTTGGGCATTATTTAATTCACGACACATTTTCTATCTCCCGATGGATCCCATTTTCTCTACTATTAATATTGTAATTGATCTTTAAAAAATCCTGCTTCTTCCTTCCTTACGAGGGGCGTGCAATAAGTAATGCCCCTAACCCACTTTCAGTTGTTTTATCATGCTGAAAATTTGCATGTGCAATGATTTATATCTCTACGGGATATGTGGCAAATTACAGCCCTGAACTAATTGTGGTTTCTGTTTTACAGGTCTTTGAACTGAGTCAAGTGTGAAATGGAGCCTATTGAATGTCGAGCAGTGATCCGGTTTTTGTATTTGAAATGACGCACACCACAGGAAACTATTGATGAAATGAAAGAAACTTATGGTGATAATGCTCCATCATATGACCGTGTAAAACGCTGGCATCGTGAATTCAAACATGGCCGGAAGTCTGTGGAAACAGCTCCCACATTTGGTCCCCCCTTCCGCCACTGATGAGGAATCTGTCCGAAGTTGAGGCTGCCATTTTAGAAGATCGGCGCATTACTATTCGCCAAATAGCCCAAGATGTCAAGATTAATACAGGGTCTGTGGAAATTATCATTCATGACCATTTGCATATGCATAAGGTGTCTGCCAGATGGATTCCCATTCCAGAAGCGAGAATGCGTTGAGGGCTGGCGGATGAATTTGGAGATGTGCCAAGAAAATGAATCAAAGTTTTTCAAAAGACTGATTACACAGGATGAAACCTGGGTCCATCACGATGATCTAGAGACCAAAGCCCAGTCAATGCAGTTGAAGCACTTGGACTCACCACCCCCAAAGAAAGCAAACGGCGCAGCCCTCCGCTGGCAAGGTCATGCTCACAGTCTTCTGGGACCAGGACGGAGTAGTGATGACAGATTTCCTGGCAAAGCCTACCACAATTACAGGAGCCTATTATGCTTCACTTTTGAAGAAATTAAGGGAAGCTATCAAAATCAAGAGGCGGGGCAAGATCAGCAAAGGTACTCTCCTCCTGCATGACAACGCTCCGGTCCACAACTCGCATGTCGCCAGAACAGAAGCACGGGCGTGTGGTTATGTAAAATCCCTTATCCTCCCTACTCTCCTGACCTTGCACCCTCTGACTTTCACTTCTTCCCAGCCCTGAAGTTGTTTTGACTCAGTTTTTGAAAGGAAAGCGTTTCCCAGATGATGCAGCCTTGATTTCTGAAGTCACCTCGTGGTTGGAGGTCCAACCTGGTGTGTTCTACAAAAACAGTCTTCACAGCTGCATCAAACGATGGGAGAAATGCATAACTCTGGGTGGTTCCTATGTAGAGAAAGACTAATAACTGTGCGAAGTTTCGTTGCTCTACTCCTATGGAATGTGGGTCAGGGGCATTACTTTTTGCACGCCCCTCGTAGTTAATCCGTACGTTTTGCTTTGAAAAAGGTCAAATACAATTTTTAAAGGCCAAACTGCTTCAAAAAAGGCCAAACTCGAGAAATTTGGCTTTAAACAAGCTAATCAGCGACCATGGATGACATGCAGTTGTTCTTCACCAAAGAAGGATTCCATTGAAACCTTACCTAAAAAGAGAACATTCGCAAGAAACAGGAAAAAAGAACATTGTCTGTAAAAAGGTGCTGTGCTGAAAGCGTAAATTAAAGATTGTCTTTACAATGTGCTTTTTTTATTTGTATTGAACTATGTAGCATAATATAACTTTTTGAGTAATTATTAGTACTTATTTATCTATCTCAGTTTTATATTTAAAATAGAATGGACACTATTTTTATAGGAATGTTAATGCACACATATTCGCTGTGTGTTGTGTTTTTTCTGCCCCCAAACTATTTTTTTCACTATCTGTAAAAATATCAGCGTTATCAAAACATATTTGTTGATTAAATATATTTCTCATTCCATAAAATGTCATAGGCATTTTAGATTCAGACAACTTACTTATGATGCACAGAAGATCGATTGGTCTCTACCGAGATGTAAAGACTTGATATCCAGTATTTTTAAGTACTGTGCAAACTGTTAAAGTTTTCCAAAGCGCTGTAAGCAATTCTCTTTTAAACAACTTTTAAACATATTTGCAAGAATTTGAAGGAAATCTTCTAGGCCTACGGCTAGGTAATGTGAGCTATTTTTAGTGTAATTTAGTTTTATACAAATGGGGACAAAAAGATGGAAAAATTGTGTGAAAGTAATTCTAACAATAGGTATAAGACATTCTTCGAATTTTAGTTTCTTTGGGGCATTTTAAAGTTTTTAAAGGCAAAATATTAGTACACCTTCCAATTAAAAAATTCAAATATTTCAGATTTGCATTAAATTTGATTTATAATTATCATACAACAATTAGTGAAGATTCTTTAAATTTCAATTTCTGCTTAGAAACGCTTACACATAAGCCTTTACACTGTGTATAAAATTTATTTTGTAGAGAAATGATTTTACCCTTAGTTTTAAAATGACTGTGAGCTTAACTTTATCTTGTATGCCAAAAACAATGTACATGCCATTTATAACATACAAGTAAAATATATTATTTTTTATTGGAATTCTTTGAGATGAGTGGCCACTGACGTAGTCGATAGAGGCGCTAAATCTTTATCGATTCAGGTGAGCATTGTCTGAAAGATAGCGGTTTCAATTCTACTTAAAGCAGGTCAGAGGATTAGTTGGCCAAAACATAGTGCAGCAACAACAACTATCGAAGGCAGTAATTACTGGGGATTCAGTTACAAAATACATCATTCCTATCCCATCGCGGTTAGTCACCTGAAGAAGGCCAGAGGATGAGTTGGTCAAAACGTGGTAAAACAACAACAACTATGAAAATAAGGATAACAGTTCGCAAATAAATAAATGCATAAGAGTAAAACTATAAAAAAACAATTGTAAAATTTAATTAATTCGCATGTTGGTGGACATCTTCAATTTAAAATGGGTTGTCCATCGGCTTATGGAAAATCGTCATTTTCTCATGCACATATCTGTCAAATCATCTGAATTTTTATGCATATTTAGATATTATGTTTTATATTACAAATAAAACTATTTTCAAATATATCGTCTGTTACTAGTAGACTTGTTGCAAACTGATACAGCCGTCCTACGAGAAGATTCTTATGCATTTTCTTGAATCAAAATAATGTAATGGATTTTATTAAAACTTGAAATAAGGATTCTTAACATAAGGTTAATAATTATTACATATTGCTTTGTAAAGAAATATAAAATTAGTGCAAAACTGCGTTGTATGTGGAAATAATTTTACCTACATTGGGACGTGTATTCTAGTATTTCGATAAGATAATTTAAAATATAATTTTAGATGTGTCTGCGCTTCTCTAAAAGGTCTTATAATCAGTATTTTATGCTTAGGTTTGAAATACCATTTTTAGTTGTATATATACCCCTCTATAAAATACGTTATAATTGGCGTCCATTTATCTGACTTAGTTCTGCGCCTTGAAGGGAGAGGCTGGTCCCGGGCGGTGCAGTCGTAATTTGCAGGACACACACAGTTTATCATAACCTCACTTGAGACCGCTGGTGACCTGGTGCTTCCATAGATGGCGTTAATCAGCAATTGGCTTCCATCTGTAACTGTTGGTCTCTAAAAGTTAAGTTTAAAATAATATTTTAGATGAGCTCATGGCTTATCGATTGGTCTTATATGCATCAGTTTTAAAGTAATGTTTAAATATGTCGCCATTTTTTTGCCTTCACACGGAGGCAATATTATATGTAAAGGTCGGTTTTTAATGTCGGAAAAATCTAGCTCCTAAAAAGAGGCACTTTTGGCTGGGTGAAATTTTTTAAAAATGTTTCAGTCTAGACAAATGGTTCCGTCACACACCGAAAATAGAACAGATGAGGTGAAGTATTAGAAGAAATATTACATTTTGCTTAGTGTCCCTATCATAGGCCATCAAACGATCTCTGTTATGCCTAAATCTTGAATACAATTTTTACATTTTTTATGCGTCTTTAAAGCGGCTGTATCAGTTGGTCTGTTGTGTTTACGTTTGAAATACCACTTTTATAAAAGCAAAATTATAAACGTTTTTTTCATGTGTCTGCGCATCTATTACTAATACAGATTTGGTATTAGTACATCTGAAGGTGGATCTATACTATTAGTTATATGTATCATACATATGTAGTAATAAATTGTGATACGTTATAAGACTAAATATCTAAATATAGACTAGGTTTAAGTGCTCCTTAAATTAATACTTAAAATGTCCACTAGAAATAAAGTACATCAATGATAAATCAATTTTAAGTGTGGGACTTTTGGCGTTTTAAGGTACAATTTTCAGCATCGATCATGCTCAGAATACAATCACGAATTACTGAAGACTTTAATCTTATCATGGCTAATAAAATAAGAGCAGACATTGATTAAATAAATAGTTTCATTCGAGATTCTGTAGAGATTCCCAAGTTTGATATAAAAAAGTCAAATATTACTTTAGCGAAAAATTGGTGAAAAATACATCTAAGACGAGAACAATAGTCAAAATAATAAAAAAAATACGCAATTACAATCTTTCAATGTACAATTCGACGGGGAGAGGTGGAGTGTAATCTACGTATTAATACGATAGCGTGTGTGTTATTTTCTGTGTCACGCTTACATCCGGGTCGTTTAATTGCCACGTACTTCGATTTCTTGTCATAAATAATTTTACGAAGAGTTCTTCATAAGTTTTAGTTTCGGTTTCGATTATAGCTGATGGCACTTAAGTTGCCTATATTTTATAAATAATTTTATCATGAATTCTTCATAAGTTTTGGTTTCGGTTTCGATTTTGGCTGAAGGAACCCACGTTATATATATCTGTTTCATAAGATTTTTTTTCGGTTTCAATTTAGGCTAGTGCACCCAAGTCATATGGATATATTTTCTTTATTTTTGAAATCGCAATTTTATAATATATAAAAATCGATAGCACATTAATTCTATAATAATATATACGAAATCTGCAAGAATCAAAATATCATATTTAAGCGTACTTTCCGACCGGGCTTTGTCGGACGTTCGTGCTTGCTTAGAAAAATACTTTTGCAGTTTTATCAAAAAAAAAAAAAGCTACAATAATATCAGAGCGTCTCCCTTTATACTGAACTGCTGCAGAATGCCAGCATTAATATATTATATATGAATGAGTCTGTGGAGTTTCCAGAAGTCCCGCTAGTCTTATATTAAATTGTCATGAGACTATTATTCAAGGCATTATCATTTTCTCCTTTTGTCGGGGGTAGGAAAGGAAGTTGCATAGCATCTGTTCTGTTATCATGAAATCATCCCGCAGGCGATACCCTTTCTTTAAGTAGGTTGTGTAGTATATATTTGTTTGTCAAAATACCATCCCCACACGCATTGCCTTCTCCTCCTTGTTTAGCGTTGCGGGGTACACAGAGACGAGGTGAGACCAAATACTTGGGAAGTTCACATTTATAACAGAAGAGATAGAAGGAGCAATTCTTAATACAGTGGAGCTGAGAGATAAGTGTGAAAATAAGTGAAATACAAGTTTTTTAAACAGGAGGGAGATGCATTATCGAAGTCAATCTTTGGAAAGGCCTTTCAAACAAATTTCTTTAAACAAGACGATTAAGACAAAACACTTTACCTTTCAGTTGAATTACGAACGAAGGATAAACGGCTTAGATAACAAATACAAGATGTTTATTCATCCAGTTGGTGATTGGAATTCGATATCTACTAAGTTGCTACATTGTCATCTTTTCCTGAGCTTAAAGAGTTTCGGCTAACTCTGTCATTCTCCTCGGTCTGCTCTGCCAGACTAACAACTCCTCTCTTCCCGACTCACTTGGACTCCTCAGACTGACTGTTTTCTAGTCTAACTAAAGTGTATATATTAATTCTATATTTCTTTGTGACGTTATCATGCGGGCCAGCATGTGAATCCCATGCACATGCTTCCAACACGTGCCCTGACAACACAAGTCCCAGATTTTCTCTAATCCCATTGTTTCATTATTCCTGCTCCAATCCAAATTCTGTTTATCCACATTCTTTCTAACTTGAATTCCTCACTAAAATGGATAATTCACTGCATTCCTGGAATCGTATCTAACTAAAAAAATGAAATCATTTTAACTTTTAATAACTGCGTTTGATTCCAGAATTCTTCTGTAATAATAATATTCGGTCCAAACTACTTCTAACTAAAAACCGGGAGCTTTCCTCTTCAATATGCAGCACCCGGTTAGCAAACTTATGGGACCATAGGGAACATACATTTACTTAATTCTTATAATAGGTGTTATTAGTGATTTGGTTATGCTTAATTTTTAAAGACCATTCATTTTATGCGTTTGCACATTTTTTCAGCAATATTTTCAAGTATTTAATGGGATGAGCGGGAGCTTGGCGAATACTCTGCGGCTGGCTTCGGTGTTGTGGGAGGTCATGTTAGCGATGTTATCGACGTATGACCAAACGAAGCAATCTAGCGAGTTAAGGTCAGAGGAGGAATGGACCAGTGACAGAGAGGTACAAAGTCGTAACACTCCTTATAAAGTCAGGCTTGGATCTCTTTGGACGGCGCCGAGCCCTGCTGCCAGATCTAGGGCCTGACAGTCGCCATCTGATTGCACCAGGGGATCACTACACTTTTCAGCTTATCTAAGTAAGCTTTGGCGTTGACTTTCAAGCCGGCTTAAGATGTGAGGTGGCATGATGTGGCCCTTACTTGAAACCACACCAAAAGACATAAGCTCTGACTTCAAGTATCGAACCGTCCGGATTTGCATTTTAAGGCTGCTGGCACTTTGTCATAACTTAGATCAGTAGACAGCATGACTTTACACCGGCGCATCTCCGATCTTGCTCATTGAACACTGTCACTTTCAGACATTGTAGAAGCTCCTATCTCTTAGGATATGTACACAACTGGTCAACTAGTAGACAGTCTGCAACAAACAAAAGGAAAACCGATTTTCATCAAACGGAAATGGAATCATGTCTTTTATAGGGCGGTAATTTATCGTTTCACCCTATTGTTGAAAGGATATTTAGATGTAATTCAAAAGACATGATAACATAAGTAAGAATCTGTAGAAAAAAATTCAAATTGTAATTCCGGGTATGTTAGAAAGAAAATTTCAAGTTATATGGTATTCCATGTGTTGATATAAAAGTTTTTTTTTTCTGGGAACAATTTTCCAGAAAAAAATATATACATGGCCAAAATGCACGACTCAAGGCAGATGTATATATTTTCAACAAAGGCAAATAAATGAATATAAAATTATTTACATATGTACCAGGAAGTTAAAATAATAACAATATTGTATAGTGTACGGTCGTTTCAGAGACAATATCAAGTTTATTTAGATACAGTTTCCTCATCAGCACTAGGCGGGTTTGACACCAGATTAACGATCATTTAGTAACATCAAGAATATATTAACCCCACATCTAATCACGAAGAACTGAAAGAAAATAATAAACAGAAATATATAGTCTGCTCAAGTGAAAGTATGGGCTACGAATCAGAGAATGCAGAAACAGTTTTAGGTTATTTTGGAGCATATGGGTGAATCATTCTCTTGTTCGTTTATACTCCACTCAAAGAATTTTATCTACAAATTTTAATCGGTTCGTCTATTTTGCTTGAGTTTAAAACGCCATTTGTATTACCGAAGGCGCAGATGGAACGGACACATCCTAAGAATATCCGGAGATTTATATGTATTGGATCCACCATTTTCTTCAATGTATTTTATACTTGCTGATTTATTCTCAGTAATATTTTTGCAATTTGTCCAAAGATCTTATCAGGATTCTTCACTCAACGGATCAGTGCTTAACATTAAAGCAAACAATAAATAAGTAAATCTCCGATACAAAAAAAAAAAAAAGAAAGAACAGAACGAGAAATAAATCTGTAAATCTGAAACCGATTTCAGAAAAGTGTGAGCAATTTAAAAAAGGAAACTCCTGTAAAAAAAAAAACAGACTCGACAATGTTAGAAAAAAGATTTAAAACAAAAATGAACACATGCGGAAAAAAGCAAAAGCAAATAAAAGGATACTCTCTCCCTTTCTTATCTCTTGAGAATACAACACTAAACACACGGAACGGGAGTAAAAATAAAAACCATATAAACGGTAGAAATTAACGTTAACTTGCGTAAAATGAATAAATGGTGAAATGAATTTCAGTAAACAGGAAAAAGAGAGAGAACAGATGGAAGAACCAAGACATAGGTTACAATAGAGAGAAAAATGCAAAAGTACATACAAATAACAAATTGGTGTTGATGAAATCATATATAATATAAAGGGCATGTTTTTTTTTAAATTTTCTTATTAGTTTATTCAAGCTGGGGATGGGGCATCCTACCGGATGTCAAACATTCACCTGCTAACTCAGATATTCCAGCGGAGTGATCTTTTTAAGATTCTGACCATCCCTTTAAGAACAATTGTTTGAATCTATCTTGCACTTGCTTCATCGGGTATATTTGCCAGGTAGATTTTGAAATTAGGTTTAACGAGTCCATATGCCCCTATAATGACTGGAATGATAGGGATCTTCCTAAGATTTCCGTTGATTTTTTTTGTCATACACGACCTTGGTATTTCGTTATCGTTTCCTTCCAGCTAAAACTCAAAACGGCAAAATAAATACACGCACACTTAATCGATGTTGCCAAGGATGAATGATATCTTACATTTAGAAAATTTAGAAAATAATATTCATTCTGATATCCTTGAAAAATAAACAAAGTAAGTAGAAGACCGATAATAATTCAGAAGGAAGAAAGAAAGAATAAAACAAATAAATAACACGTTGTTCGATAAGTTTCTAAAAAGAAAATAGTTTGGCAAACTGTTGTGTTTTATTTAAATAAATATCCGTATTTTCGCATATTTGTTGAGAAAAAATATTGCTTTCAAAAATAATTAATAGGAGTATTCGTAAACATTTTGGTGCTTCTTCGTTATTGTAGCGACATTAGGTAATCGCAGTATTGATGTTCACGTGAAACTAGAAGTATCTAATGAATTGCCATGTTGCGGTAATGAAAATATCCAAAAGAAAAGTTTTTGAAAAAGCAGAAATTTGAGATATTTCCCATGTGTTTAATGCACATATTACATGTCAAATCATGGAAAACTTATCTAATTATGACATTACAAATAGTTAGATACCATTCTTAATTCGGAAATCGAAATATTGATGTTTATGTGAAACAAGTAACATCTAATGAATTGACATGTCGCAGTAATGAAAATATCCAAAACTCACGAAAAACGTAGGTATAAGATTATTATGAAATAAAATTGTTTTCGAAGAAATTAGAAATTTTAGCTATTTCTCTTGTGTAAACGGCATATGTCCTAAGATAAAACTAATATTTTCGTTTAATCATGACGACTTAACTACTTGTGATATGACAATTAGGGAGATAACATTGCTTTTTGTTTAAATTGACAAAAATGTAAATAGTTATCGCTGTGTTTTTAATTAAAAATCAATGTTTTGGCTGTCTGACTTCGTTACAATAACGAAGAAGCACTCTTCTTATCGGCCGACCAGTACAACGAACTACCCGCATATGTTTTTGGTACTCTTGCAGAATTTTACCCGGATCATCGCGATTGTCCATCAGCAGTCACCGGATGAAACCGTCCAAAAGAACCGACGAAGAGGAATTTCGAAATTATCTAACTGAAAAAAATAGAAATAAAATAAATGCAAAGTAAAAATCTACTGTAAAGTTGCTGAATATATACATATATTTACTTTTCCCATTTTGTGTTGTTTATTTACAGTTATATTTTTTTGCAATTTTTTAACAACAAATTAAGGGAAGAATTGAATTCAGAAACATGTGAATTTTCAGGGCTCAGCTAATCAGAATCAAGGACTTATACGAGGGAGCTATTATTATTATTTATGAATCGTAAATTAGAAAGATTGTGTAAGTTATATATATGTATTAGCCAGTTACAGTCGGACAAATCATATAATCTGTGGAACCTGTAGAATTTGTACCGATGACAACCGGTAGCAGTGGTAGGTGTTAATATTTATAGAGAAAATTATGGACTCTTTCCTCTAAAGATGTTGCAGTTGTGATGATGTTGCTCGTAGGATGCAATGTAGCATTTTTAAATCACGACTGAATGATGTTAGAGCGCTCTATGAGATAGTGGATATAGTTGTATCTGGAAAGGGACAAATCCTGGTAATTAGAGAAACGAAGACAATAGGATCGAAAATAATATTTAATAACGGAGAATGCTAAAATCTAACAGTGATCAAAAGTTAAAAAGAATACACATTGCTATTTAGGTGCAATTCTAGGAATGTGGAGAATATATTAGAAATGACTATATAACTATTTTGGGCAGAGAGGTAGAAACGGACAATGTAAATTAAGGAATGTATTTGTGTTGTCAAAAACTTGTTAGAGATATATGTAATATGTAAAATCCGCGTGAAAAAAGATTCGTACGTTTGAGCACGTTCTGGCGTCACAAAGAAAAATGAATTCAATATACCCAATAAAGTTAGAGGTCTTACTTAGTTACAGCAAGTTGATTTGAAGAGTTGAGTTCAGAACAGCCAGAGGAGGAGAGTTAGCCTAAGCCCTTTCGGAAAAGAGACAGAGAGGAGAGAACAAAATATAGGAACATAACGCGGCGTCGAATACCTGATCATTCTCATCACCAGTTGAAATAAATGTCATCATGTTTTTGTAACCCTTTTTCTTCGTCGTCATTTTAACCGCAAGGTAATGTGTTTTGTCTTCGTCTTGTGTAAAAGACCTTTACAATAAATCCCCTTCAAAAGTATCTGTCCTCTTTTCAATAATTTATCTTCCTCTATGTTTAAAAGGAACTATCAGTTACACGTCACTCTCTCTCTCTTTTAACCTATATCAGCTATTATTAATAATATGAACTCAACAAGTAATTGTCATCAAGTTGGCGTCGCTGTGCACCCCTTTATATGTCCTGTCTCCGATATGTACCCCTCTACACAACAGACACAAATTTGGTAGCCATTATTCAATACTATTAGGCTAAATGTAATGAATTTGTATGTGGGATCTATCGTTGCAAACCTACGATACTTTGGTCCAGAGGAGAATTTTTGCAGTCATTTTATTATATATAGAGATAACTGATTTCTCTGTTTTACGCATACATTGAATTCGACATATAAAGTAAATCATGTTTTCATAAAAAAAAATAATGAAACATCGTTCTGAGAATGCAACCATACACAAGTAATAATATATTTAGATGGAGGCCAGATAAATCCAAACGACATCATGAAGTAAGCAAGAATCCATAAAAAAGCTTTAAGTTGTGGCTCCGGATATGTTAAAAAAAATCACATTGTAAATCCGAATATTTAGAAGAATAAAATCCAAGTTGTAATATGGTATTCCTTGCGCAGAGGGGTTTTCTGGGAACAAATTTTTCAGTAAATATATATATATATATATATATATATATATATATATATACTTGCATTACGTAGATTACGGTTTTAATATATATATATATATATATATATATATATATATATATATATATATATACCAAAATGCACGACTCCAAGGCAGGATGCTTCCAATGACAGAATGAAAATAAAAGCTAAAAGTGCGACTAAACATAATCAATCTACATTTAGACAAAGGAAAAAAGCAGTATTATAAAATAACTGTCAGAAAGACCCAGACAAATGCAAACAATAACTTTTTTGTATATATACACATATATATATATATATATATATATATATATATATATATATATATATACATATATGTATATATATGTATATATATATATACATATATATACACATATATAAATGTATAAAAATATAAAAATACCAGCGGTGGTTGACGTTATGTTTTGAGAAAAATAGAAAAACCGAATGAAATTATTAAAATAATCAACGTTTCGTCCTTATTTCAGAGGACATCTTCAGGATATTGAAGTAAAAATGCAAGAAAAGAAAAAGTCATAGATCATACGAAAAAGAGAACAGTTTTTGAATCCTACCCATGTCGGGAAGAACACACATGTGTGTGTATGGGAAGGTTGGGTTGTTCGATGTCTATATATACACTTTTAAAAATGCGTTAAATAAATATGTACATTTTTTTCCTCCTGTAAACTTATTAATTTTGTTGAAATATTTAAGGAAAAACGGTTAGCCAGGATCTGTTTTGATATTTTGTTCTTTGATTATTATTTTCCATATGCTAGGGGCTAAATGGTAGAAGCCTTTTCTTTGCGTAATAGTATTAGTAATTAATATTAGTGCTGATTCCAAAAGTCTTCTTTTAGCTCTATCTATCACGTATTTAATAATGTACGCTTGTTGACAGTTGTATATATGATATATATTCATTCACATGTAACAACTGTCAACAAGCGTACATAGGTGAAACACAGCGAAAATTGAAATTAAGACTTTACGAACACAGAAGAGATATAAGGAATGGTAACGCCCTAAATGCACTCTTTTGCTATAGTGCAGAACACGATCACTCATTTAATTTAAATCAAGCGAAAATTATTCTATTTTTCTCAAAACATATATATATATATGTATATATATATGTATATATATATGTATATATATAAAGAAAAAATAAACACCCATATTAACATTAATAATGAAGATAACTATCAGAGGGTTCCGATAGACATACACGAGATAATATTGATTATTTCCCCTCTCTGATGAATTGTAATACCAATCACCTAACAGTGAAAAGTGGAATTTCGATGTTTACGGTGATTTCACATTAATTAATTCATCTTCATATTAACTAAACGTGAGAATTCTACTGCATCTTCGGTCCGTATTTTATTTAAATGGTGATATGTGGTAAACATATTTAATCTGTTACACACCAAAAAACATGCCAGTTAGTGTAAACGATCGATGTTTCAAATTGTTATTTGTACGGCTCCGACTGCTGTCTGTCGATGAAGGTAGCATAAACTTTAAATATGAATGACTTATATTTGTGTGGTGTTTTTTTTTACTTATGTACATCTACACAATTTGAAAACAGCCCCGCATGATTGATTAAACCATTAATTTCGTCATTTGTTTTTCTTTTATATTCTACGTATAATAAATAAAATAATCGTTTTACATGACTAAAATACAGCATAACATATATATTTTTTTAATTGATTTTTAATCCTGATAAATATTTTTATTGGGGTTTTAATCCGATGAAAATCAGAAAAACTATATAGAAAATACAGTTTAACTAATTTACTTACATACCTACATATTATATAAAAGCAAAAGTTGATATTTATTATATTATTATCAGTTTTACTTGAAATGGATACGTGATAAATCATTGCTGAAAATCTTTGCATAATATTAATACACAAAACACAGCTACCTTTTTACCTGGTATTTGGCACATTAACTGCTTTACCGGCCCACTCGTCTTAGATAAGAGATGAATCCAGGTTGTCCTCGACGGTTGTACATCTAAACAATATGATATAAATACAGGAGTACCTCGGGAGTCTGTCCTTGAACCTCTATTATTCCTAATATTCATAAATGACCTCCCTGACAAAATTGTTCGTCAGATGGGTATATATGCTGACGACACCACGCTCTATAACAGACACGACAGGAAAACAAATGAACACATATCTAAAGAAATGGCAGAAACACTAGAGGATGACCTCCGATTTGTAATGGAATGAGGACAAAATGGATGGTCACATTCAATGCTGACAAGACTAAAATTGTTTCCTTCAATAATTACAAGAAACATCCTCTACCACCAATAGCAATGGCCAAATACTGTTTATCTGAGAGTACATCTATTAAACTCCCTGGTCTAACGTTTACAGGAAACATGAGTTGGAACAATTACATTGAGAGTATTGTTAGGACCGCTGCGAAGAAAGTAGGTTCTCCCTATCGTGCTAGAAAGCTACTAACGCCCGAAAGTATTCTATACCTCTATAAGGTCACCATTCGCCCATGTATGAAGTATTGTTGTCATATTTGGGCTGGTGCTTCTGCTACTAGTCTCTCGCTCTTGGACAAGGTCCAAAAGATAGTCGCCAACCTAATAGGTCCTGAACTGGCATCTAAGCTTCAGCCTATGTCTCATCGATGAAATGTTGCATTCCTCTGCCTATTCTACAAGTACTTTTACGATGAATACTCTGACGAACTGCAAGCACTTGTACCCTCTCGACCCAAATACCCCTGAGAGTCCCGACAAGCAGCTAAATTCCACTCTTTTACAGTAGAGATCCCTAGATGTAAGAGAGCCTTCTACTCAAGTAGCTCCTTCCCCAGAACCGCTAGACTTTGGAACTCCCTTCCGGGAACCTGCTTCCCCAACTGTACTGACATGCAGAAGTTCAAGTGTAACGCAAACCGACATCTTGCTGCCCAACTCCCTACATAGTACCCCGTTAGCTTATGTCCCTGACAGTAGCCCCCTACATCAAAATGGCAATGTGCCTTGTTTGGGGTGAAAATGTTATAAAAAAAAATTATTAACCTACTCCTAACCAATTACCTATTACTAAATATATCCATAACTGAATAGTGTCGTTGTTGAATATACAAGAATTACAAAATTAAAGTACTTCACAGCGTGAAAACAATATATTCCATCATAATAGATACTATTTTCGTTCTCCTCTGCTTTCCCCTCTTTCTCTTTCAAAAGTTATAATATACCCTCTTTCCTTTTTGTTTTTCAATCCTATTTTCTCTATCGCGTCTAAACCATTTCATTTCTCTAAACGCGTCTTTTATTTTATTTTATGACAAGCTGACTTATTTCCCTTGCCTTAAATTGACTGTAAATTAAGGGATCTCAATTTTTAGTAAAAACATCAAAGAACGTAATTGTAGATGATTTTTTTATATAAAATTTACATCTAGAATATTTTCTACTCAATTATTTGTCGCAATTCGTTGAATTTATACTTATTAAAAAATGACATGTAAGTACGTAATAATGTTTTTTTTTTCCTACGTTCGTTTAAAAGATCACGAATCTACATAAGCACCATAATTTCTTTAATTTTTTAAACAGACACAAAAATATTTCCGTATTCTTAATATTTTTGTGATTAAATATAAGTGCACAGATTCCTTATTTAGAGATCCGAGCAGAGAAAAAGAGTGAGAGACAGGGGGAATATAAGAGAGCTAGAGAGAAAGATATATATATATATATCTATAATATAAAGCTGAATGTCTGTGCGCGTATGTGTGCGTGTGTGTGTGTCTGGTCACGAATAGGCTCCTATATGGTTGCCTATTTTAAAAAAACTGATTACATATAATGATAGAAGATGTATCGAGACACAGGAAAGCGTATGTTTGATCTGTCAGAACAGTGGTTCATTAAAATTGTGGGGTCTGCGTTTGCGCCTGGTCGACAAAGTATGGAAATAAAAACTTTAAAAATTAAAAAAAATTACGTTTACAAGTGTTTTTGATATAGATGTACATAAGAATACTTTGACAAGTATGTTTTAACTTAAATAGAGATGGTATAATAAAATTGTGGGGTCTGCGTTTGCGTTTGGCCACCATAGAAGGGAAATAGGCACACACTTTAGTAAAGACTTTTCATATCTATCTGCGTAAGTATACTTTGATAATTATGTTTCAGTTTGAAGAAATATGGTATAATAAAATTATGGGGTGTTCGTTCGCACCTGACCTCAATAGAATGGAAATATGTCACAAAGATTAACAAGGTTTTTTTAATATATATCCACAGAATATTGTGATAAGTGTTTCAGTGTGAACAGGTATGGTATAATAAATTATGGGGATTACTTATTTTATTTTTACTTTCATCATATTTTGTTTTGGTTTTGATACCCTCAAATTCGAAGCTATCTCATTATAACCCTTCCTTATCATAACCTATCATCTTTCATAAATCAGAGTCCACTTTCTGTAGGCTGTTTTTGAACCCAGTCAACGACGGGTACATTTGCTAATATATATATATATATATATATATATATATATATATATATATATATTACACAGTGATCACCACTTATCAAGGCCCGGAAGCCACTCATATATATATATATATATATATATATATATATATATATATATATATATATATAGGATAAATAGAGAGCGGATTATTTTTTGACGCTAGACTTATCTCCCTCATTTTACTTGTTTTGCTTTTGTAAACTTTACTCGTGTATTTTTTCCTTAAGATTTAACGTATTTTTTTTATTTGATCATGTTTTTGTACATTTTTACCGCGATTGTTTCCGCTTTTATACTAAGATTTATCTCAGGCGTGGCAACAGTCGGGAATCAATTGTTATTGATAAAAATAAATTATTTGCGACTCCCATTGGGCAACGGTGAATATCCCTGCTTGTACAAAACAATTAAAAAAAAACACGTTGATATCACAAAATAGATAGCGACATTATATATATATATATATATATATATATATATATATATATATATATATATATATAATCATTGTTAAACTATTGTATAACATCTGTAATACTCCTAGGAGAGAAACAGACGCTTTTATGAATATCTTCTTTTTTAATATCTCACAATTAGAAAAAGCTATTTTCACACGTTTGCTGTGGACTAGAACAGAAAGTACAAGTATATTTTGAGCCGCAAATTAAGAGAGAAATGACAAAACAGAAAAGAAAAAATAAATGTTACGCCGAATTCTGCAACAGGCGTTTTCTCCGCGGTCTTTAAGTGATTGCATTTCTATAACGGTTGAAAAAGAAAATGAAATTCTTCTTGAAAAATAACATTTTAAAATATACATTTACTCGCATTTCAGCCCGGTGTTTCCCGGGTGTTTGGATGTGCATGTTGAGCAAAAAAAGAAAAACAGTGGTAGTAGGAAGACAGGCTGCAACCCGTACCGCGAAGGAGGAAAAGAACGGGGGAATAACTGACGTCTTTGCTGTTACGACCACGGCCTAACCGGAAGTGACTTATGTTTAAATTAAGGCTAGACAATCGAAAGGACTTTCAAAAATATCGGCGAAAAAAGTCCCACCCCTATAGAAAATTGCCCCGTTGAAGATGAAGATATTAATATTTTTAGCCAATTTTTCGATATTTGTCGTCGGAAAGGTCGGACCTAAAAACTATACTAATATTGGTAAAATCCGTCGCCTCTGTTGAAAGTTTAGGCAGACATGGAAACATACATGCATACATTTATATATTGGTAGCTCAAATTTTCGACCCAAAACGATTAAAAAGCTTGCCCTATCTCTGAATACCCTTTATGTAAAATTTCAAATATTTAGACATGAAATTGTCTGAGTAATTTGATAGAGACCGCAGAGGTTCATTTTTTTTTAAATTTGACCCCTATGATGACCCCTTAACATTTACTGTTTAGGGCTCAAATCAAGTTATTAAGTTAGATCCATGTCCAAGGAATCTATATCTAATATTTCAAGTGTTTAGACCCAAAAGTGTCGGAGGAGTTTGGTAGAGTTCTCAAAGGTCAAATCGTTAAACTTTGACCCCTTAACAGCGAAATTTCTGTCCGAAAACCGACCACAAAGATTTTCCCAAATCTCAGTACCCTGTATATCAAATTTCGAGTCTGTAGACTTAGAATTGACAGAGTTATTGGGTAGGGACATGTACAGACACACACAGATACACAGACACGTTCACTTTTATAGATATATAGATAAACACACGTCTCCTGGACACACATCTGCTGCCAACATAATTATTGCGTTGTGAATACGCTATGAATATGTCATCAGATGTTAGACATTGCACTTAATATTTAGAAGGTTTTTAACACAGTTTGCAGGTGTGAAATAAGTTGCTGGTTTCTGTTTGCAGGATGAAGGAAAGAAAAGTTGAAATAAACACGCAATGAAAAATATACATAGTACAGATATATAGGTATTGAAATTATACTACAAAAATGTATTTCACAGAGTGTTTGAGGAATAATTAAAAGATGAACTCATCTGACACCATTTGCAGGATTAAATTAACACATACAGGCATATAGTTCTGTAAGTTTTGTTTTTATTATTATTCAATTTTCACCCCAAACAAGGCACAGTGCCACTTTGAAGTAGGGGGCTACTATCGGAGACATAAGTTGCAGAGATATTATGAAGGGAGTTGAGCAGCAAGATGTTTGTTCACATTACACTTGAACTTCTGCATGCCAGTAGAGTTGGGGAAGCAGAATCCCGGAAGAGAGTTCCAAAGTCGAGCAATTCTGGGGAAGAAACTATTGGAGTAGAAGGCTTTCTTACACCTAGGGATCTCGGCTGTGTAAGGGTGGGATTTATCAGCTTATCGAAAAACTTAAAGAATGGACTTCCTCATCTAAGCAAAATGAAACATGCTAACGTTTGTAGTGTTCTCGGTTTGTTTGTTTATCTGACCATGCAGTTATTAATTCAATACTGTCTGTTTACTATGCTTGCATTGAAATTTTTAATGACTGATTAGAGAGGGGGGAAACAACTATCTTAAAACGCAGGTACTTTCTCTAGTGACTCTTCCTTGTTCAGTCGTCACATGAGATTAATTGCTTATTATCTCTCGTTGCTTACATTAGAGGAAGATTTCACCCCTTACTGTGAAAAAAAGATTGTGACAAATATTGACTCAATCAAAAATGATTTCTCTGTCACTGACCGAAGACAGAAATGATGGAATGTAGTATTAGAACGAATACAGTATTTTGATCCTAGTCAGGAGTCGTGTATCTGCTCTCTTTTATGCCGGACATAGATCAACATTGCTATTTTAGAGGTCTTAAAAAGACGTCAGCTTGCAATTCTGAATTTTTGAGATGAGATATGAATGTTTGTATTGTTTTGATTGTTTGAACAAATATTCTCATCTCAAGTGTTATTGGCACAACGTTTAGGTCGTTGAAACCTGCGACCTACGTCGGGTGTAAACTCCATGTTTTGTTTCAGCTAGGTAAAACGGGTTAGTTCTATATTATAAGAAATTGGACCGTGGGTTTAAGGGTGTCTCGGTAAATTATAAAAAAGGTCAATTTTCAGGGGCCACTAGAGTGTTTTTTTTAGACCTTCTAATGATCCAAGTTTTAGCTGAATCCTCATGCTAATTGTCAATATGTTGTCTATCCACGGTTTCGTAAACATGTTTTCACTAATATTGACAATAACCATAAGGAATCTACATTAAAGCTATAATCTCGTTTATATATTACATAAAAGAAAAGCTATTTTTATAAGTATCTCCATGTTATTGTTTGTTGTAATAGAATTGTTTTCATTTTTCAATTTAGATATATCATTTAAAGTTGATTTAATTTAAATTTAATTTAATTGATAATTAATTTGATTCATTTTCAAATATTAGCCCTTAAAAACGGGAGTAATTTTATTTAGGGAGTAAAGTTATTTTCACGTTTAATTTTAGACAAAAATTTATTAATTTTATGCTTTGATAAATCCAGCATATGACCTACTTTCAGGATTTTGCCTTACAAAGGCAGATGTGGTCGATTGGTAACTTTTATATATATATGTATATATTAAACATTTTTACAAGTGCATACTTTCGATCAATCCTTTAATCTTCATTGGTGTAGTGAAAGTGATAAACATACACGGGAAAAAGAGGAAAAGAAAAGAAAAGAGGAGAAGGAGGAGGAGGTATAGCCAATGAAAAGGTGCCACGTCAGTTTTAAATACATATACATATAGCACGCACATACACACATGCACACAGTAATATACATATATAAAAAAAAGATTAAACAGTAAATAAAAATGAAGAACAGCGCCTTTAACTGTCCAATATTTTGAATTTCAACGATATAACTTATTCCAAGAGAGAACAAGAATTCAAAGGATATAAGACGTATATATATATATATATATATATATATATATATATATATATATATATATATATATATATACTAGCTGTACCCTGCCACGCGTTGCAGTGGCTCAATTTGGTGTAATGGAAAAATTTAATAAAAGAGAAAATGCATGTTTCTTATATTAGTACAGCAATCCACTGCAAAAAGTGAAAAAGAAGGCGAAACTGAAAAAAATGGTGCTCTTGCACAATTTGATCTGGATCCTCGAGAGTTTCTGTCAATCATTCATGTTTTGGACTTGACCAACAATCAGTGGATGAAGCCGAACGTAGCAAAAATGTTGAAACGCTAAATGCTTTTTATTTTGTTTTAAAAAATGTGATTTAGTAATTAATATTTGGTTGATGGTGGGGGGAGGGGGTTACTGTACACAGATTCGAAAAAAGTCGTCCAAAAACAAATAAATGAAAGCAAAGGTAAGGTAATTTACGTTTCTACCTAATTGGATAATTGTTTAGTGTTTTTATGTAATGTAAAATGTTTAATTGGCTCAAAAAACAGAAATGGTCGCGAATTCTGTTGAATACGTTAAGTTTGGGAAAGTAAGTTGAAAACTAAAAACTATACAAAACAGTGTCTGAAACTCACCGGACATATGTTACCATGACATAGGCTGGCATAATGGATAGGTTTCTGACAGTATTTTGTATAGTTTTTTAGTTTTAACTCACTTTCTCTAACTTAAAGTAATCAACAGTGTCCACCACCATTTGTAGCTTTCAAATACACCAATAAACACTGTTTTTCGAGCCGACTAAACGTTACATTAAATGAAAAGGGTTTATATTACTAAACACAGATACAAAGAAGTTGTCAAAAAATAAATATATAACAAATAAATGTTATCAAAGGACAAGAAAAGTAAGTGTTCTACCTAACTTGATAAGATTTTAGTGTTTTTATGTAATGTATAATCGGTTCAAAAACATTCAATGTTTATCGGTATATCTGAAAAATACAAATGGCGGCAGACTGTATCGAACATGTTAAGTTTGGGGAAATTTTGGGAAAATGAGTTTAAACTAAAAATACTGTTAGGAACTCACTCAATATATGTTACCATGATGTAGGCTGGCATATAATCGGTGGTTTTAAACTTTTGCTCGATACAGGTGACGACTTTTAAAAATCCCCTTTAGTGATTACCTGGTGTGAGGATATTTGTACAACTAAACGGCAAATCTGCTCAAAAAAATCCGGTATTATTTTACTTTAAGGCCCGTTTCACGTTCATATATAAAGAAATATTTTATTGTAGATTTCGGTGTGCTAAAAACGAATCTGCAAACCGTTTACGCAGCAAAAAAAAAGTTTTCATGACATTCATGAAATTACTTTTTCGAAAAGTGGGTGATCACTTTTCAATGTAAATTTAACTTAGAATGAGCACCCACTTTCTGGCCACCTGAGAGAGGGGCATTTTTCTGTTTCTTGGCTAAAAAGTTTTTTGTTTGATTTCTTTTGCATGGTAATCACCCCTGAACTCTGGGACTATTTTCCATTTAACAGCCGTAGCCTTCGTTTACGCTATGCGTAAGCATAAACGAAAGCTGTTTAGCCAATAAACATGGGAAAAAATCCCCCCTCTCTCAGGTGGCTAGAAAGTGGGTGCTCATTTTAAGTTAAATTTACATGGAAAAGTGATCGCCACTTTTTCGAAAAAGTAATTTCTTCATATCATAAAAACTATTTTTTTGTGACGGAAAGGTTTGCAGATTCGTTTTTAACACACCAAAATCTACAAAAAATTGTTGTTATTTACGAACGTGAGACACACAGCCCTTGATGGAAAATTATATCAAAAATCCAGGGGAAAATAGTTTTCAATAAAAACAGCAAATGAATTCGATAGAAAAAAAATGGATGCTATTTTTTTTTTCTTTCTGTGTGTTTCTTGGCTTAAAAGTCTTTTTGTATGGTATTAACCCCTGAACTCTGGGACTATTTTCCATTTCACAGACGTAGCCTTTGTTTATGCTATGCGTGAGCATAAACGAAAACTGTTAAATATGCATTCGCGTACCAAACTGCCTTGTAAAAAAAAACCTTTAAGCCAATGAACACGAAAATAAATGCCCCTTCCTAAGGTGGCCAGAAAGTGGGTGCTCATTTTAAGTTAAATTTAGATGGAAAAGTGATCACCCACTTTTCGGAAAAAAAATTTCTTCAGATCATGAAAACTATTTTGATACTCCTTGGGCGTTGAGTTCCATGGCGACCCGCAGAATTATTTAATGGTCGTTCCCTTAGTACCCCCCTAGTAGCAGTGTCAGAAATTTCGTGAAAATAGCTTATAACTCCTCGAAAAATGCAATTCAAGCCTTAATTTTTTTTTTCAATTAAAGGAGCAAGGACCAAGATTTCATTAAAAAAAAACAAAACAAAAAAAACGTGTTTTTTTAAAAAGGTTTTAAACTTCGGACTTTACAGGTAAAATTCCAAAAGAACACTATGTTTTTTTTTTGTTTTAAATTTGAATATATTATGTTATGTATTGACCTTTTCTCTTCAATTTGTGAGTAAATAATTATGTACTTATCGGGTTCTAAATTAATTATTATTAGACATTTACAAAATGGGAGGCGTGAATTATTCGACCCCCTGTCTTTCCAAGCTTATAACTCCTCGAAAAATGTAATTCAAGCCCTAATTTTTTTGTCAATTAAAGAAGCAAGGACCAGGGTTCCATTAAAAAAAAAGAAAAAGAAAAAACAAATAACGTGGTTTAAAAAAAAGGTTTTAAACTTCAAACTTTACAGGTAAAATTCTAAAAGAACACTATATTTTTTTTTTTTTAAGTTTGAATATATTATGTATTGACCTTTTCTCTTCAATTTGTGAGTAAATTAAATATTTACTTTCGAGTTACTAAATTAAGTATTTACTTTTTAATAGACACTTAAAAATTGGTATGGGGGGGTTCGTGAATTTAAAAAAAAAACGTTTGTCTAAAATATTATATTCGATTTATTGGAAAGAACATAAAATTTCACATTGACCCTGAAAATATCGTAAAAATAGAATCAATAGAAAAATTTTGATAGATTTTTAAAATTGAAAAATTGAAAAATATTGAGTTTAAAAATTGAAAAATATTGAGTTCGGAAAATTCATTAATGTTTTAAAAAAAAATATTTCTATTACTTTTAAAACAACTGTAATAGTTTATTTTGGAAGTATAATCCATAAATAAAATAAATAACCCACTTTTAACAGAGAAATTCCGAGATGTTTATATTGTATTCGCAGTTTCGTGTTAGGGGTGTCAAAAATTCCTACAAAAATTCTGATACTGCTACGCATGCGCACGTAACATTTTTTATTTATTTACTTACGTGGTGGAGTTTCTATACTGATAGGTTTTTTGAAATTTTTTCACTGGATTATTATTGATTGAACACTAACCAGATTATGAAAAAAAAAATTGAAAAAAAAAAATCATTTCAACATTTGAAAGGGATACTCACTTTTTAGTTACCACGTTCTGGTAAATCGGTCACTTTTTATTTATTTATTTTTTTCTAAATACGGAAGTGTCTTCGGGAGATATAAAATGGTCGCATGTTGACGAAGCAATGTATCGGGAGGCGTACGGGATTAAAAATTATTGGTAAATTTTTAGCTTAGGTCCACTCCACCTCCTACATTTTCTTTTAAATGACGACTTGAAATGGTTTTCGACTATGCTGAATACGAGAATCGCATCGAAATTTTGCAGAAATAAGTAGTTATCAAGATATAAAAGTTTGTATTATGCATTGTAATCTTTGGCGGCCATCTTTTTTACGTGTGTGTATTTGATTATGGCGCGTGTGCACGTAAAAAGATGGCCGCCGAAGAATACAATGCATAATACAACTATTTATTTCCGCAAAATTTCAATGCAATTTGCGTGTTCAGCATACTCGGAAACCTATAAATGTCGTCATTGAAAGGAAAATTGTGGAGGTGGACCTTATCTAAAAAAATACCAAATTATTAAACATTTCTCCAGCATGTTAGTGAAATTTATAATACTTTTAAAAAATTAAAAAGAAACAAAACAAAAGTTTTGAAAAAAAACTCACCTTTCACAAAAACAATTAAAAAAAAAGCACACACAAACTGTGTGTGTTTTTTTTTGTTATGATAAGTAAAAAAAAAAAAATAAAAATCTCGAAACTTTATTTTCATGAAAACAATTAAAAAAAGTCCTGTTCTCTCTATTTTTTTTTCTTTGAGAAACAAATATATTTCTGACTTACAAATGCGATAGAGACTCATTATTTTTACTTTCTATGGTTTTGATATACCGCGTTTTTATTGCTTACAAAATGGGTGACTGATTTATCAGAACGTTGTAACTAAAAAGTGAGCAGAGCAGTAGCACCACTTTCAAATGTCGAAATAATGATTTCTTTTTTACATTTTTTTTTTTTAATAATCTGTTTAATTAGTGTCCAATCAATAATAATCCAGTGAAAAAAAATTCCAAAAACCTATAAGTATAGAAATAAAGCATGGGAGTAATGTTTGTACAACGTAACGTCGCCTTTCGCACTTTTACATTTTTTAAAAAAAGTAACTAAACCATTTATTGATAATTTGTCACGTGTACAAACATTTATTTATTTACGTAGGCTTAACTCCTTTCATGAATAAGAAAAGTTTTACTCTTTAAGAATAATAAAAGGAAAAAGTTACTGAACATTTATAAAAGGACTTCTTTTCATGAAGGCCAGAGGAATAGTTGGCCGAAAATTCGTGAAACAACAACAATAAATAAAAATGGTGCTAATGCAGAGAGCCGCGCTATTTTTTAAATCATATTTCCACGTTTAAATAACGTTTTACGATTTTTTTTTCAATTGTAAGGTTAAAGTACAGAATAGGTACAAAACATCCATACCTCCCCATGTTAAGAATCACTTTTTAAATAATAACATTATTTCAGCACGGATCACTCTCTGCATGAGTAATCTTATATAGAAAAACAACAAAAAAACTCAAAAGCAAGCAACAAACTTTTTTTTTGGCCTTATATAATAAAGAAAAGATGTGTAAATTAAAAAATTTGGAAGATAAACAAATGAAATATGTTTTTTTTTGTTTTTGTTTTTTTACTTATCGAGTTAACAGAAAATTATACCTTTCGTCAAATCGTGGCTGTGAAATGAATCGAACCGGAAGTTCAGTTTTATCAACAGAACAGATTCGCAGAACCGATAAATAAATATATTTATTTTATTTAATATTTTAATTTTAATTAGGTAAATTTATTTTAATAACATAAAAACATACCTCGACTCTAAAAATTGGTTGTCTAAAAATTTCAAATAAATTGGTAACGTATAAACATGGTTTTATTTCTTTAGAACGAAACAACTTTACATTTTTATATACATATATATATATATATATATATATATGAACAAGTTATTAATAAAACATGTTAAAAAACATCTTGAAAAAGAGTTAAAACATATTTAAGTTTAAAAAAGGAAGCACAAGATAAGTGGATAGTCCTTAATCCGCGGAGTTTCGAAGAAATACTCTCCTTCTCATCAGAGGGCAGGAATTAGCAAAATGCGGGATCGGATTTTGCATGTACAAGTATTTAATGAAACTACAAGTAAGTCACAGATCTTACTTGATTAAAAAAAGGGTGAGTTAAGGGGGATAGGAGGCAAAAGAAAAATGATAAAAAGATTTCACATGAATGGATAGTTTGGTGAAGGGTAAAAAATCCAAGAATGGTAAAATCTAAAACGGTCGAATTTAAAACTTCCAATCCAATGAGTAAATTCCAAATGGTCCAAAATGATCCAAAAGGCAGAGTTCCTTGGAAAAAATCGCAAATGGAATGAATTCCAAATCATTAAAAGAAGAATCACTGGAGAGCATATTTAAAACACGTCTGTCAAGGCTGGAGGAATCAAGTAAATTAAAGTTAAAAAAACAAAACAAAATAAAAACGAAAAGCGGTGAAAGTTATATATATATATATATATATATATATATATATATATATATATATATATATATATATATTTATATAGCACGGAATTATTCTGTCTTACAATTTTATTTTTTATCTTCTCCAATCTCCGAATAGTCCTTTTTGTGTTCTTCTCGAAATTGTATATCCATAATCGCGAGCGCTTTCGACAGAAGTACTTCTATCTTCCTCAGGCATATTGTAGAAATAAATGTAGAGATTGTTTTTTAATTTACTTATATATATATTTTTTCCTAGTCACGTGGTAATTTGTTACAAGTTATGTGGGCGGACCTTTTTTTTTTTTTTTACATATATTAAACACATTTATATATACAAACGCATATATACATTATCAAACATTTATCCCAAACATTTCAAAACGTTCCGGCTGCACTCATAATTAATATTATTTATTTGAGACTTCTTTGTTTTAATGTACAATGCTTCGAGTATTCTTATTCTATTTCACAAAGTTTAACAAGGTTTTGTAATATAGATCCACAGAATATTGTGATAAGTGTTTCAGTGTGGACAGGTATGGAATAATAAATTATGGGGTTTATCTATTTTATTTTTACTTTAATCATATTTTGCTTTGGTTTTGATACCCCCAAATTCGAAGCGATCTCTTTACAAGCCTTACTTTTCATGACCTATCATACTTTCATAAATCAGAGTCCATTTTTTGTAGGCTGTTTTTGAACCAAGTCAACGACGGGCACTTTTGCTAGTATATATATATATATATATATATATATATATATATATATATAGAGAGAGAGAGAGAGAGAGAGAGAGAGAGAGAGAGACGCATTTATATATGAATGCATAAAATTTATATATAGGCACACATAAAAGTATGTGTAAGTATGTATACATATACTGTCCAAAAAAGGGTATGTGAACCACACGTAGTCACACGTGAAACACTCTTATGTACCTATACCTTCGCGAGGTGTGTAGACAACCTGTGTTGTATGTGACAGAAAGTGCATGTCGCCTGCTGATCTGAGGACGCACATGGTTGTGCACAGGGACACCATACAACAGAGTCGCCCATTTAACCTGGTGCAGACACTTGACTTTATGTGTCGTCTTTGCTTCAGGCCATGTATGGATGCCGCTGATTTGAAGAGCCACTTGTTTGTAGATGATCTGGGGGATCTGATGGTGGGGTTTTCTTGTGCGGACGGCGATCATGTGTAAAGATGACACAATCATATATATATATATATATATATATATATATATATATATATATAGGACTATGTGTGTATAAATAGTCATGCATACACATTATTTTGTTGATGCATACAAATCTATATCAAAAGGCATATATTAAAAAAGTTTGGAACAGATATATATATATATATATATATATATGTATATATATAGGTAGGTAGATAATTGCACATAAACATATACAGATTTATATATAAAAAGTACATACATGTAATCCAACTTAATTTTTTTATACTTTTCGTTTATTTATTTTTACATTAAGTGTAAAAGTATTTAAGACAGATCAATTGATTAATGAGAAAATAAGGAAATCGACTTCGAATCACAACTAGAATAAAAAATAAGTAAAATCTCAAATACAAAATTAAGAGATATTTGATGTGATTAAATGAAGCGAAAAGCAAAGCAATAACAGAAGCTAAAAACATTTACAAAAAATTCACCGAAGATGAAAATGTCTTTCTTGGAAAAAAAAAAAAAAAAAAATCAGACATGGGAAGTTCTTTTCTTCGTCGAAAAAAAAAAATTCACAAAATCACAAGTGAAGATAATAAAAGATTTGAATTTCTAAAACGTCATAGTTAAAATATAAAACACCACAAAGGTTTTAATATATTTTGTCTACATAAGTCTATATGTATCTGCATGGATTTCATTGTAAGTTTTCTGAAAAAGAGAACTAACAAAAAATGCATGTACCAATAAAGTACTGTGTAAATGCCATTTGTAAATCTATATATAATCTTAATGTTAATAGTACTATGTTACTACATTTACTACTAAATCTATGTATTATGTGATTGAGCATTTTTTTTTCACTGCCTCTTTGTCACTGATAAGCCCAAAAACTACATGTCCAAATTTCATTCATTCTTAGGATAAACCGACGTATAGTGTGGTAGAAATGTTAATATTATTACTGGTGTTCCTACCTCTACTACTAAATTTATATATAATGTAATTGCGCATTTTTGTTTGTCTGTCACTTACAGGCCACAGAGCTACACGTCAAAATTCCACCAGTCCTTAAGATAGACCGTGCTATAGTGTGGTATAAATGTTAATATTATTACTTCTGCTACTTCTACTATATATATATATATATATATATATATATATATATATATATATATATATATATATATATATATATATATATATACATACACCCACACACACACACACACACATATATATATATATATATTTATTTACCAGTGGTGAAAAAACCGGACTCTCCCCACCACTCCTCCCTTCTTTTCTAACTCCCCTTTATCTACGATTTTTCCATTCTTATGTGACTTTATAACTTAGTCCATTTATGAAGTCTGACGATGCTAGTTGGATTTTTTCCTCTCTTTGAGGATTTTCCTCTAGCTGAAACAATTTGTAAACTCATTCTGGACTCACAGTAATAAATTTCCTATATATATATATATATATATATATATATATATATATATATATATATATATATACTATCCAAAAAGTCACTGAAGGGTTTTGAACTTCAATAGATTCTTTAGTTTTTATGATATCTTCCTGTCAGTTTAACACAACCTTCAGTGACTTTTTGGAAACCCTGTATAATTTAATCAAGCATTTTTTTATTGTATGTTTGTCACTTATAAGCCACAGAGCTACATATAAATATTCTACTAATCCTTAAAATGGTCTATTATAGGATGGTAGAAATATCAATATTACTGCTTCAGCTGCTACTTCTATTACTAGTAATATTACTAAAAGTAATAGGCACAAATAGGTTCTAATGATAAATATTATAACTGCTGCTCTAAATTCTACTACTAATGTTATTACTAAATAAAATAGCCACATAACAGTTGTAATACTCCCCTTTTCTCTATCCAGTTTATGTCACTTTTCTCTTGTCCAGTGGTCAGCATGTCAACTATTCCACACTTCCACTCTGTAGGCTTTTGACGAATCACTTTCTTCCAAGTAGTCTTTAATTGCCTAATGTTTCTGTTCTTCTAGACATACATGTTTCTGCAGTAGTTGATCTAGACGGATAACCATTCTACATAACTGTACCATGCGTAGCAGATTCATACTCAAAATAACCTCTAATTGTTAAGGTAACATTATCAGTCAATAGTTGTCAACTGAGTTATCTCCTCTTTGAAGCAAGGCTGTTTAGAATGTTTAAAGCTCGATTGCTCTCGCTGACAGTCAATTTGCATCAGCGGTATGCCTATTAATATAAAACTGTACTTTTTTATTGAAGAGTTATTAATAATAAAAAGGCGGAAAGACTGGCAATTTCTATGCTGGTCACATGTAGTGCTTTCAGAAAATCTTCCTACCTAATATTTCAGTTTCGTCTAATTTCACGCAGCAGATAATGTCCGCTCTATCTATCTATCTATATCTTTCTTTCACTCTCTCTTTCTCTATCTCTCTATCTCTCTCTCTCTCTCTCTCTCTCTCTCTCTATATATATATATATATATATATATATATATATATATATATATATTGTGTATATTTAGGCAGCATTTTGTCATTTAGACAAATGTATTTGTATATACAGTAGCGTCCAACACTTATGGTCCTGGATATGACCTTTAACTATATCCGATGGTGATCCCCAGCTTGTGGGCTTTGGGGACTGTGGAGCCGCCCTTTAATTGCCAGTGCTTCCAGGTCTACTCAGACCCGGAGTAGTAGTACTTGTTAGCGTCACAACTATGGATTAAATAGAAACCGATTTGAAAAAAACAAAACAAATATATTCTATTAAAAAAATTGTTCTTCAAAATCACTGGATTCAGAATTAAATGACCTGAAAAGGGTTGATATGCCGTAAAACAAAACAACCAACAACCATACAAAACTAAGGGACAAAATATTCAAACGTAATATTTGTTATTATTGTTATTTCTCATTGCTGTCCCTTACTTTTGGACGTTCCTATTTTAAAAACAAATAAATAGTTGTTATAATTCTTTTTCTATCCTTTGCAAATTTTTCAAATTTTAGTATGTTATTATGGATGATAACGACTACAAGTTGTCAAAATTTCAGCTTTTCATAATTGTTATTTCTAATAAATATTAGGTTATAAAATTTTGTCCCTTAGTTTTGGACGTTACTGTGTATATATATATATATATATATATATATATATATATATATATATATACACACATTTATGTATGCCTATATATATGAGCATATCTTTATGTATGTATGCGTTTTATATACCTTTATGTATACCTATACATATATTCGTCTATATATGTACCTTTATGTATGCCTATCTATATGCGTCTATATATGTCTATATATGCGCCATGTATATCTATTCTTACTCCTATAAATCCGGAGTTATTGATATTCATATTAGCAACTGTTTTATCTATTTATTTAAAAAGAAAATACAACTTTGTTATGTATGGATCGTGAAACTGCATTAATCTCTAACAGATCTAGCTTATTTGCATATTCTTTTAAACATTCAGTTTAATTAGATATTCTACATGATTTATACTTGCGTAATAATGGTGCAAATTGTTTATAGTAAACACACACCTCTTTCTGTATATATTTATGTATGCGCATATATATATTGTTTAAAAAACTTTGCCTACCAAAAGTATATGCGTATATATATATTGTTTAAAAAATGTTTCCTACAAAACTCCTCTGTTAGTTTTTAGTGTACAGACATGAAACTTAATATATACAGAGTTTTAGCTGCAGAAATTCGTTGCAAAAGTTTGAAAATGAAAAACAAAGATGAAAATTTCCAGGTGAAAGTTGAAGGACTGCATTACGAATATGCATGCATAACATAATAGCTATTGGTTCATGTTTCAATTTTTAGCCCTTAAGTACACATGTCTTCATTTCTCAGGCATTTACGTCAAAGGAAAAAAGTAAATCATAAGCTAAACGTTTTAGTTTCGATTCTCAGTGGTAGCGCACAAGTTATTTTTTTTAATTATTTAAATCATTATATTGGGTAAATATAATATAATAATAAATATGAAATCTGCATTAATCAAAATATCTTATTAAAGCATATTTTACGACCGGCCACTGCCGGGATGCCTGGTAGTTTATAAATATATGCGTCTATATATATATATATATATATATATATATATATATATATATATATATATATATATATATATGTATGTATATGTATATATATATATATATATATGTATATGTATATATATATACACATATATATATATATATATATATATATATATATATATATATATATATATATGCATGCACTGTGGGCCCAGATCGCCGATTTGTGGAAATAGAGACAAAGGCAAGTCCTCAGGTAGTGATTGAGGGTTCTTTTTTTTTAAAGGTAAAACGATTAGTTGTATAGAGAAAAATTTAAATACTTAAAAACAAATGTCAAATTTGGAGGTGTTTAGGGCCCAAAAACTTAAATTCGGGATTTTGCTCCCAAAAGTGCATATTAGATATTTATGGCATATCTTAGTGAAAAATTATCCACTGGCACTTGTTCAGGTCTTGTTTTAAGTCTAATAATGTAAATACGAAATAGTATGTATATTACAACAAGTAAGATATTTTCAACAAGAGACACATAAAATTTCTTTGGTAGGTTGAAAAGCCTTGCATGAGATCTAATAACGTGATCATTTGCACTGCATTCAGTACAATACTTATCAGAGTGCAATTCATTGAATTGCTTCACAACATTGGGATCAGAACGTTAAATCAGTTTAAAAGTAACATCAGTAAACTGTTCAATTGGTGATGGTTTTCATCAAAGGAATTGCAAATAATTACATATGTCTTTATTGTTGGTCTCCAAACATTCCTCTGACAAGTTTTCTAATCTGTAGCGATAAATTCAGAACAATCAACTCGACTAAATGTTGAATTATTCCATGAAGTGATGTAGCTTCACCCATTTAAAATGATCACATAAATTCCTAATTGTACTTTGGCAAAGTATTTTCATCTTATCAAGGTTAACTTGTCCCGAGGAAGATACAACACTGTGGATTTTTGACAACTTGCGATGCAAAAGCAACAAATCTCTGTGTTTCACAGGAATCAATTCTTGCATGCAATCAATAACCTCATCAGAGAAAAAAACGTCCTTCTTGAGGACCATTTGTTGATGTTTCATCTTTTCCACCAGCATGATTACATTTATCCAGATAGAGACCAGTTTCCTCGTGGATTTTGTTAAGGGCTCTTTCTCTGGAGGCTCGAATTGCGTTACCTAATGACCCATACTTCTCAATCAATTTTTTTAGTTTATGTGGCAATGATTCATAACTTTGGGGAACCATGTAGTGACATTAATGTAGGCATGGGTTATTGTGATACTTTTTTGATCTGATGCAGAAATTGGTTTCGCTGTAACACGTTGCCTGGTCACCATCATCAACTAGACTTTCCCATAACTTAAGAGTATCCTAAGCACATCTGTGGATTGGGAATCCATCAGAAATAAATTCAGGATTTGTCAAGTCTGTCTGATTGTAAATACAAATAATACAATCTGCACCACCTAGTGCTGACACATGCTACTTAAACTTTAAATCTTTCATGATGTTATGAATCCTTATCTTTACATTATATGCCTTATTGCCAACGAAATTTCTTGAAACACTGTTGTGTCACACGTTCATTAGTGACTCCTGCGCCAAATGCATCATTGATATGACGAGCTGTCTCGGGAGCTTTTCGGCCTAGTTTGAACTGGAACAAGAAAATCGTGCGGATTTTAATTTTATCCATGCTGTCGAAAAGCCTGCAAAAAATAATGAAGAGATAGAGAACGGTAATGAATAACACGATTCAATAGAGCGAAAAACTCGCTTCAAAATGATATATAACATGGCTATATATATATATATATATATATATATATATATATATATATATTATAAAAAAGTGAACCATATCGTAAATTCAATCAACTAAAAAATGGAAACCGGGGTGAGGAAAAGAAAAAAATGATATATATAATGGGGCAAGTTATATGTACAATTAAATAAAATAAATAAGTCGATTAAAAAAACGATCGTTTTTTTAATCGACTTATTTATTTTATTTAATTGTACATATAACTTGCCCCATTATATATATATAATTTTTTTTCTTTTCCTCACCCCGGTTTCCATTTTTTAGTTGATTGAATTTACGATATGGTTCACTTTTTTATAATTATTCTAAAATTTTGCCAATCGAATAAAGATATATATATATATATATATATTAATGAATTAATTCAGAAATCATATATAAATGTAAGACATGTGAGAAAACGATAATGTTTTTGCACCAACCTTATACAAATAATACAATCTGCACCACCTAGTGCTAACACATGCTACTTAAACTTTAAATCTTTCATGATGTTATGAATCCTTATCTTTACATTGTATGCCTTATTGCCAACGTGAGCACATAGATCACGAAAACTCTATCTCCTTTACTTTGTTGTTATAACATCTTCACCTTCAAGAACAAAAGCAATGGCACCAAACAACTTTAATTCTGTAGCAGCAAGTTCGAGCCCAGCTGAATTGCCTTTTTTGTGCCGATTATTTAAACGAGTGAATTTTATCCATGATGATTTGAAGAAATCTAACTAATCAGCAGAATCTTGGATTACATTGAATTCATTTCCACTGATATAAGCAGCATAATCAGAGGGTTATATTTGTGGGATCTGTGACTGTAATAAATGATTACTTGTAAGATTTGTTTTTGTGTAATGGACACTGTTGATTTCTTCCTTCTTATGTAAATATATTTCTGAAATGTAAATATTGATGATATAAAACAATTACTGCAAAGAAAAAAAACATTGAAGAAAGTTTAAATGATATAAAGAAAAGTTTAAACAAAAGAAAACCAAGAAATCACAATCAGGCATAAGGAACTTCTCAATGGAAAATTCTCATTTTGTTTTGGAAAATTAGTATTATGCTACAGTTTATGAAAAATAACAAGTCAATTAACAACATAACATGCATTCAACATCCATTTGAAACAAATGTTTTTTATTTAAAGACATGTAATTGCGAATGAATTGGAGAAATCTTTTAATATTCCTAAAGGTTTTCTTGTAGCCATAGAAAATTTTAAGGTAAATCGTTCTGCAAACGGCTAAATCTCACATAATTTTGTTTATTGCATCAGGTAGCTCATAAACTAAGGATTTCAAAACATATATACATCCAGTGGAGATGTGCTAGCTTTAGCCTTTTTTGAAGATATTTTGCAAATTATGCAAAAGAAATCACTCGATTTAGGTAAAAATAAAAAACGTACAATTTTGGCATGTTTTTTGCAAGGAAGATTAAAAATGATGCTCCGGTTTTTCTGTAAATGTTCATTTATTATCAATTTTATGAGTAGATAAGTTATGAGGGGCGTGCAATAAGTAATGCCTCTGACCCATTTTCCATAGTAGTAGAGCAACGAAAGTTGGCACAGTTATTAGTCTTTCTCTACATACGAAATCACCCAGAGTTATGCATTCCTCCCATCGTTTGATGCAGCTCTTGAGACAATTTTTGTAGAACACCCCAGGCTGAGTCGTCTGGGAAACGCTTTCCTTTCAAAAACAACTTCACGGCTGGGAAGAAGTGATGCTTCTGATCTGGCGACATGTTGTGGACCAGAGTATTGTCCTGCAGGAGGGGAGTACCTTTGCTTATCTTGCCCCGCCTCTTGATTTTGATAGCTTCCCTTAATTTCTTCAAAAGTGAAGCATAATAGGCTCCTGTAATTGTGGTATCCTTTGCCAGGAAATCTGTCATCACTACTCCGTTCTGGTCCCAGAAGACTGTGAGCATGACCTTGCCAGCGGAGGGTTGCACCCTTGCCTTGTTTGGAGATGGTGAGTCCAAGTGCTTCCACTGCATTGACTGGACTTTGGTCTCTGGATCATAATGATGGACCCAGGCTTCATCCTGTGCAATCAGTCTTTTGAAAAACTTTGACTCATTTTCTTGGCACATCTCCAAATTCATCCTCAAGCACTCGACGCGTTCTCGCTTCTGGAATGGTGTGAGTAACCTGGGAATCTATCTGGCAGACACCTTATGCATATGCAAGTGGTCATGAATGATAGTTTCCACAGACCCTGTACTAATCTTGATATCTTGGGCTATTTGGCGAATAGTCATACGCCGATCTTCTAAAATGGCAGCCTCAACTTGACGAACAGATTGTACCTGGTCTGGGAGCCGTTTCCACAGACTTCCGGTTATGTTTGAATTCACGATGCCATGGAAATTTGGCGGCGTTTTCTAAGATTATAATACTATACTATGGTTGAAATTTTATGACAATTGTTGAAAAAGAGCCTATATTTTACAAACTAAGTAAATATGCCCATATTTGCGTACATTTGTATATACATGTATAAAGTGTCCTAGAATGCCAGCATAAGTTTGGCTGCTTCGGTTGTCTCCCCTGTGGCTTTGCCAGGCTACTAAAAATTCTTCTACATATATGTTTTTATGTGCATATATATATATATATATATATATATATATGCATCCATATATATACCTTAATATATATATATATATATATATATATATATATATATATATGTTTCTATATATATGCCTTTATGTATGCTTATGGATGTATGTATATATATATATATATATATATATATATATATATATGCGTCTATGTATAAACCTTTATGTATGCCTCTGCCTATAGATATTCGTCTATATATATATATATTCCTTTATGTAGACCTATATATATATATATATATGTGTGTGTGGGGGTATATATATATATATATATATATATATATATATATACATATGCCTGAATATAAATAAATGTATATATACTTGTATGTGTGCATCAACATATATTCGCTTATATATATATATATATATATATATATACATATATATTATATATATATATATATATACATCTATCCCATAAGTATACACACCTACTTTGTGTGTATATATATATATATATATATATATATATATATATATATATATATATATATATATGAGTCTATGCCTAAATATATATGCCCATTTCTCTTATTCTCTTTTTTATATGTGTATAGACAGGTTTATGTATGTATGTATGCATGTATAATTCAGTGTATTTTATCACGTTTTCTATCTATAATTTGTGTTTCTACGCAATCTAATCCGCGCATGTTTTTATTCTAAATCGTGTTATTGATTTAGATTTCACTACTTATCATGCACCATCTGCTTATATGTTTTGAAAATTTTATCTGAATTTTTACTTTTTTCCTCTTATGTTTTAATACTAATTTCTTTAAATCTATATTGTCTGTTTTCTCATCACGCATTATTCTGTTCTTGCTTTTTTTTTACGTACAATTGACCTTTCGTTGAACATTTCACTAAGTGACAATAAAATAAAAGATTCAGAATAATTTATATCTTCATTTTTTGTTCATTATACTTTATAGTCTTGCATAATGCTTGAATAATTCATTAAACTTCTACTTTCAATACATGAGAAACGCACACGTAGCATTAAATATTTTAAAGCACTAAACTCAGACACGGTTTCAACGAATATGATATCACTATAAAGTTAAATTACTAGTTTCTATTTAACCTATTTTGCATAGAAGTCTTGCTAATGAGCCAGGAGACCGGGGTTCAACCCTTGGTCGGATAATACCAAATAAACAGAAAATGGTATTTGATGCCCCTTTGTTAAACACTTAGAATTATAATGGAATGATCGAGGGAAAATGTGGGAATAAGGTTGCATTCTCCTCTACATCTCGGTGTGACAACTAATGAAAAAGGAACCGTTTGACTATAGTGTTCTTCAGCTTATACCCATTTAGCTCATATTCATTGCAATATAATTGCGTTATCGCAACAGCCGCTTGTCATCTCCTTATCATTGGCAGCGAATTAGTGTTTGAACAGGAATTTTCGTATTAACAAGCGTCTCCAAGATCCCATACCCCTTAATGCTCATCCAGTAGAGATCTAATTAGTGCTTACAATCCTCGCTTTTTATTATTTTGTGTGGTATCAGTCGTGGCTGACGGTTTTGTTTTTGTTTTTTTTGTGGGGGGAGGGCTTACATGTGAATACTAAGCACATTTTTTCATAAAATGTCAAAAATATTTTCGTCCATAGCAGATAGAAAGCACACATAATCACGTTGACACATTGGTTCCCATTAGTTGATTGAAGATAAGCAACATTGCGTTTGGTCAGTACTAAAATGGGTGACCATTTGGGAATTCAAAGTGCTGTATGTGCTCTACACTTATCTCGACATTATTATTATTAGTATTATTATTATTATTAGTAGTAGTAGTATTAGTAGTAGTATTATTATTATTATTATTAGTAGTAGTAGTAGTTTAGTAATAGTAGTTTAATCCCACTTTTTGATCTGTTTGTACAGAACCTAAGCATATCAATTTTCATCTTTACCTTGCTTCTACCACTTTGTATCTCATCATCGTTTCCATTCAGTTATGAAAGCCCATGAATGCCCACTGTAAGGGCTGATCCATGTGCAATTGTGAGACAAGGCTTGCACAATCCCCAACTACACCTCTCCTGAATCGACAATGCTTGAGTCCACTTGCAAGGATAATGTTAAGGACGACTGGAGACAATGTCTTGCTAAGTGTAGAGCACCTGCAGCACTTTGAATTCCCAAATGGTCATCCATTTTAACACTGACCAAACCCAACGTTGCTCATCTTCAGTAAACTAATGGAAATCAATGTGTCAACGCGATTATGCGTGCATTCTATCTACTACTAGATGAAAATATTTTTGAGATTTTATACAAAAAATGTGCTTAGTATTTGCATGTCAGTGACTACATACTGTTTTTATTAGTGAACATGTTATAACCCATTGAACAATTTGTGGGGAAAACTTAATTGGAATTTCTATGGGGTTCTGCTAGTTATTGATATCACTTATTTATACCAGCTCATTGAGCGATGTTGACTTGGGTATGTCAATTTCCATCTATACCTAGCTTCTACCGCTTTACATCTAGTACGAAAAGAAATTGCTTACATTTTGTGAAAGAAAATATGATATTTAGTATTTGCATGAAAGAGTAGGTAATTACGATGAATAAATTTACCCACTGTTTTTATTGGGGGGGGACGCAAAAAGTATTCGTTCCTTTATGTCCACTTCATAGTTTGCAGATTATCAAAAAGTATTTCACTTTCTTAAAAAAGAAAACATTTCTGTAATTTTCTTATGTTAATTTCTTTGATTTTATAAAACTGTTAAAAATAACGTATCAGATTGGAAGCAGCTATGGACATAGTAAAACTGATTCAGTAACGAGTATGCTGTCTATGCTTTTTTGACAACCAATCAACGAAACTCCAAACATCACTTAAACATTTTTAAGAGTACAGCAATACTTGGAGATATATATATATATATATATATATATATATATATATATATATATATATATATGTAATTCGTTCTATGACCATCACCTTATCTCAAATTTGAATTAAAAACAAACAGAATCAATCTGTTCCAAGGGTAAGACATTTACCCCCAAATAAAGTCAAACTATGCTCACATAACACGCAACAATCACTAACGATAAATACAGCAGTAATGACGTGGAAATTGATATATAATAATAATAATAATAATAATAATAATAATAATAATAATAATAATAATAATAATAATAATAATAATAAATGCTATTAAAACAATAAAAAATAGAGTTGTTCTCACTCCCTAGGCGAGGGCTAGCGTATGGGATGCCCACAAGGAGGAGGGAGGGAGAGAAGCAAAGCTACCATGCATGCACCCGATATGGTAACCAAAAAGTGGTAAAATTGTACACAATTAAAACTGTATGAACTTACTAAATGCTTAATTTTTAAGTCTTAATGTAACAGAAACGATGAATAAAAATAAAATTGTAACCGACTTATAACGAAGGCAGGGATGAACGGTTTAAAAGGGATACACAGAGAGCGAGAGAGAGAGAGAGAGTTAGAGACAGAGGGGGAGAGAGAGATGGAGGGGGCTGAGACAACATAGCGTAGTCTATTATACACGTGAACGCAGACTTTCTTCTTGCTTTGCATTTTTTTTTGGAGGGGGCTTTTCTGTTCGTACATTTTTTGCTTTTTTTGCTTTTTCTTTTTTATATTTAGCTGTCACGCGATTTTATCCAATAAAATCGTCGTATATATAGATACAATGTATCGAACATTAAAAAAATCGTATGCAAGTGCATTCGTACCTCAAGGTATTACAGTACGTAAATCGACTATGATCAGTCAAAGAAAACATTTTTATTGTTAAAGAAGTTAAAGAATCTCCTTTTGACTCAGTTCCTTCGGTGATGACACTGCTTTGCTCAAGTAGATAGACCAGACAAAATATCTCGGCCCTCTAATCGACTCGTACTTTAAGCTATCTAATTCAGGCAGTAAAAAATACAAGAAACTTTCTATTTCTCATACAATATTCTTTCTGCAAACTCACTCCTGAAATATGTCTCCCTCTTTATGTCTCCTTCGTCAGGCCAGCGTTAGCATATGGTCTCAAGACCTCTTCTTCATATCTAATACACGATATTCAACATCTGGAGACAGTTCAAAAATTGCTTCCTCAAATGGTGCAAGATCTATTGGATCTGAACTATGAAAGCCGATTCAAAATATAAAACCTTTTTATTCACTTGAGCGCCAAAAAGTATGTGGTGATTTTATTTAGGCTAACAATTTTATCAATAGGCATTATGATAAACCTCAATACCTGTTATCTACTCCTGTGCAAGAAAGGAATATATGTTGACACTAGCATAAACTAACCACTCCTCAATTTTGATTAGACCGGAGGGTAGCCGCTTTCTCCATCAGAATCCCTATATGTTTGAATATACTTCTAAGTCGGGTAATAAATATGATAAAAATGCAACAATTTAAAATAATTTTCGACATATGCTGGTTTAGTGTATCCCCCTCCATGTAAAAATCTACCCCCTTTCTTAACATGGCATTTGAAGCATGATTTCTTTTATCTCTTGCCAAATAAATTGAATCGAATATGTATAAAGGAAATATAATGGCACAATTCAATTCTACTTACTAGATGATCCCAAATTAAAACAAATATACAAAAGACATATTGCCAATAATTGTGTTATAGCAGAGAAATAATTAATTTTTCATTCACTCGTCATCATCATAATTAGTTTTAACATCTTTTTTGTGCTGACTGCACATAGACATTAGTTCATTAATACGCTTTGGCTAATATACATGCACATCTTTATACCTATTCTATTGACAAGATAAATGCACATAACTTCAGCTAACATTAACATTTCTACTTAATTACTCCTTACAGAAAAAACACTTTTTCACCTTGGACGTTTTTTGATAACTTTGAAACCTCATATGTGACAAGAACATTATTTTGCATTTATATTACAGAAAATTATTTTGCCATCCATCTAACAATATCGTCAAATTTCTTTATCGTCGTTTAATAATACAGAAAATTTATTATATTATAGAAATCGCTTCAGATAATGCATGAAGCCAATTGATATAAGGAGCTAAAATACGAATAAAAAGTCATAAATTAGCCAACGATAGGTTCCGATGCAGAAAACTGCAATTCCTTGTTCTTTGTTAGAAAGATCATAAGGACAAAATAAGAGAAGCAATAATTACAAACGCCTTTGTTCTACTCTTTATTTGGAATTGCTTACCACTTCAAGGTTGGTTTCTATAAAAAAATCAAACAATGTTTGAATTAGTTGGAATCAAATTACAAACAACCATATTTGAGCAAGTTTTGTCAAACGACAAAAATACTAGTTATTATTTTATTCGTGCATTTAGGTAAATATTATATTATCATGACTAATGAACAGATACTACACTACACTACCCCCCCCACAAAAAATGAAGGAAGAATTGTATTATGATAAAAGAACGTTTTACTCCCACAAACTGCTAGACTTTGAAATTCCCTTCATGTTTCCTGCTTCCCTGACTGTACTAACATGCAAAAATTTAAATGTAATGGGAAAAATCATCTCACTGTTTCACGCTTTACATAATGCCACTGTATATATTGTCCCAAATTAAAAAATAGTATGTAAGTCTGAAATATTATAGTAAATGGTATTTAGCATTAAAAGATATTATAATACAGTGAATACAAATCATGGTGTAGTTTAAAATTCAGACAGGTACTAAATATCAATTGGAAAGAGATGTGGCTATTCAATCTGCACATTTAGTGATGAACATCCTATTTCAAACTTACTTTTATTTTTTTTTAACCCAAAGGAAAAAACAAACAATGTTAACTCCTTCCAACAGACCTGTTTGCAAATATAACTGCTTCCACTGCATGAACTCTTACTTAGCCCCTCCTCCAGTAATAAACAATGAAATAGCAATAACCTGTAATCACTTTGAGTATAATTTTTCAGTTGATATACAACCCTTTTAAACTAACCCGTTAACACTAACCACCAATGCAGGGGCGCAGAAATAGCTGAATTAGGACCCAGGCGCGGGGAAACCCTCTGCTGGTGACTCAAAAAAATTACCGGTCTGCAAACCTAAACAGCTTAAGGAGTAGATAAGCACTGTCTATCGCCCGGCTTCCATACTCCTTCTTTGCCTATTAGCTAGGCGTAGAGGTCGAATCACAGAGTATCGACAGAAACACTAAGTGGTCGATCTTGTTTCCAACGAATGCTGTTTTCCCCACTCCTGACACATCACATCCCCTAAACTGGGCACTTGGGAGTGCTTGAATGCCATAATGCCAGTACAAGTAAATTGGGTTGACCATCGTCTGATGGGTTGAGAGTACCGGATAGACAGTCCGTAGCTGCTGTTCCCGACTGCAGGAGTCCTAACTCTTTGGTAGCGCTTAGAGCGGCTGCTCCATCAGCAGTTGTATACTATCGGGTTGTTTGTAGTGCCATGTCCCGCATGGAAAGGGACCCTGCACTCATCCCCGGTGGGCTATCCCGAGGCCACAATCCTAGTAGATGGCAGGACAACTGATAGTCTGCTTGTGTTGCATGTCTGGTATTCTGCATAACCACTTGATCAGCATTCCTTACCTAAACTGAAACTCTTTAAAAAATGACAGCACAATATAAAATTACGCTAAAACCAGGCCCAAACTCAAACAAACCCAACCTGCCTTCTCTCTTGAGGCTTACATTTACGAACATCCGTGGGCATAGAACTAACTTAAATGATGTTGAAGCATTTCTCCTAACAAACACCCCGGATATGTATGCACTAAGTGAGACTAACCTGTACTTCTCCATCCCCTCTAACTACTTTAACATGCCTGGCTATCTCCCACTCTGCCGTAAGGACTCTGACAGACATATGCACGAACTTGCAGTGTACATTCGTAACACCCCCCCCCCCTTGACTAGAGAAACAAACCTAGAATCGGACGATCAAGCCTTTATGTGCTTTAGACTAAACATACAACATAACATTAGCTACTTTTATTTTCTCTACCACTCTCCCTCGACCCAGGACTGCACCATATTTAACAAAGTCTCTGACAGCATAGACACAGCATTCTCCCTCGACACTAGCGCACAAGTACATGTATTTAGTGACTTTAATGTTCACCACAAAAACTGGCTTGGATTCTCTACTCACACAGATGCAGCGGGCAGCAACACACATAGTTTTGCTATATATCACTCCCTATCACAAATGGTTACGTTTCCAACCCGTTTCCCTGACCAGCAAAACAACAAGCATCACTTTTAGATCTGTTTCTGACTACAGTTCCCGAGGAGTGTACAACAAATGCTGACAGCCCACTCGGGAACGCTGACCATGCTGTGATAATGGTAGAAATCTCCCTAAACTCTAGACCCAAAACTGAAGAGCCAGTGCTCAAAACAACGAGATATTATAAAAACGTTGACTGGAAGGCAATCAGAGATCTTATCAGAGATGCCCCATGGGGAATTATTTTTTCTCTTCCTGCTGAACAGTGCGCAAATGAGACCACTGACTGGTTCAAAACGGCGATTGAAGCACGTTGCCATGCGGAAATTTTATAGCAATCCCCACTCTCCACAATGATTTACTTCTACTTGCGCAACTACCATTGCTCAAAGGCAGCATGCATACCGGAGATTTAACCAACATAAGTCCAGTTAAAACAGACTGAAGTATATAGAAGCTAGAAGGAACTGAAAGAACGAAATCGCGACAGCTAAGAGAGAATTTACTGAAACCACTAAAAAACGCATTGAAGCACAAAAATACGGAACGCATGACTTCTGGAAAATCTACAACAGTGTAGTAAATAATGGGCAATCAACAATTCCCCCACTAACCAACAATCACGAGGTTATTTGCTCAGCAACCGACAAGGCTAATATGCTTGCCATCGGTTTCCCTCCAACTCCACACTGGACCTTGCTAACCACCCCCTGCCTTACTTTTCTTTGTGGACAGACGCCACACTAGACGATCTAAAAATCACCCCTGCTTAGGTGCATGCTATCATACAAAAGCTTGACACTTCAAAAGCATCTGGACCCGATCTCATTCCAGCTGTGCTATTAAAAATGTGCTCAGCCGAAGTAGCTCCAGTTCTCTCCAAACTCTACAACGAATGCCTTAATGAATCTTGCTTTTAAACAATATGATATAAATGCGGGAGTGTCTCAGGGGTCTATCCTTGGACCTCTATTTTTCCTAATATTCATTAATAACCTACCCGAAAAAATTGCCTCTGAGATGGGTATATATGCTGATGACACCACACTCTATAACAGGCATGACAGGAAAGCAAATGAGCACATATCTAAAGAAATGACAAAAACACTAGAGGATGACCACCGATCTGTAGTGGAATTGGTACAAAAATAGATGGTCACATTCAATGCTGCCTAGACTAAACTGTTTTCCTTCAATAATTACAAGAAACCTTCTCTGCCACCAGTATCAATGGCCAGTGACTCTTTATCTGAGAGTACATCTTTCAAACTCCTTGGCCTAACGTTCACAGGAAACATGAGTTGGAACAATTACATTGAAAGCATTTCCAGGGCCGCTGCGAGGAAGGTAGGCTCTCTACCGTGCTAGAAAACTATTAACACCCAAAAGTATCCTGCACCTCTATAAGGTCACCATTCACCCATGTATGGAGTATTTCTGTCACATTTGGGCTAGCGCATCTGCTACTAGTCTCTCGCTCCTAGACAAGGTTCAAAAGAGAGTCACCAATCTGATAGGCCCTGAACTGGCATCTAAGCTTCAGCCTCTGTCCCATCGACGAAACGTTGCATCCCTCTGCCTGTTCTACATGTATTTTAATGGTAAATGCTCTGGCGACCTGCAGACACTTGTGTCCTCACGATGTAGACACCCTCGACAAACCCGACAGGCAGATAAATCCCACCCCCAAAGAGCGGAGATCCCTAGATGTAAAAAATTTTCCTTCTCCAGTAGTTTCTTCTCCAGAACTACTAGACTCTGGAATTCCATCCCAGATCCCTGCTTCCCCAACTGTACTAACATGCAGAAGTTCAAATGTAATGTGGACCGACATCTTGCTGCCCAAATCCCAACATAGTGCCCCAGTATTTGTTGCCCCTGATAGTAGCCCCCTACACCAAAGTGACAATGTGTCTTGTTGTGGGTGAAAATGTAAAAAATAAATAAATAAATCGTAGGTATCTAGTAATAAAAGCAAAAGTAAAACCATTTATTGATTATATGAACAGGAATCTGAGAAAATAGTCTTCGTAAAGAGCTAATTATAGACAAGGGAGATAATATCGATTCGTCTTTTAGTGCTAAGAATCTTAACATCAATATGAAGGACAAACTAAATTGTAAAATAACATTGATAATCGCTATTTTATCTTTTATAGATGGGATAATATTCTGTGTGCGCATGCATACACACACACACGCATATATATATATATATATATATATATATATATATATATATAAGTATTATGCACCTCTCCCTTTCTCTCTGTCTGTATATATATATATATACTACCCATGCACACACACACACACACATATATATATATATATATATATATATATATATATATATATATATATATATATATATATATATATGGATGAGTGTGGATATGTATGCAAAAGTAAGTATATCTGTATACATAGAAAAAGGGCCTTGGAAGAGATTAATACAGAAAACAAAAAAAAAAAGCATAGTATTTTTTTTCAAACCAAAGCTTGTATGGAAAATTTTTAAAAAGCTTTAAACACAAGATTATGAAAAAGTGAAATTAGAAGAAAATTGAAGAGTGAGAATAACATTATTAAATATGTTAAACGCGATTGCAAATCCTTATTTACATACATAAGCTCAAAAACAAATACAAAAAAATTACAAGGACGTTAGCGCATGAAAAAATAATGAAGCAATAGATTAATCGAATGAAACAACTACGTTATAAATAAGATTTGCACAATCTGTTCATAAATTGGAGGAATTTTTCCACATTTTTGAGGTTACAAATTTTTAATTCTTTTTATTTTACCCCCAAGCAATGCATATTGGTTCTTGGACATAAGGAGTTACTATTTGGGATCATGTTTTACAGAGGATTGTGGGGAGCTAAGTAGCGAGATGTCTGTTCATATTACATTTAAACATCTGCGTGTTAGTACAATCAGAGAAGCTGGAAATAGGGAGGGAATTCCAAGATCTAGAAATTCAAGGGAAGAATCTATTAGAGTAGACGGTTTTCAGCACGTACCTCAACAGTATTTTGTTACTTGGGCTATTCAAGGCTATGTACGTTAAGAGAGCACAAGTGTTATGTGTTCATCCTTTAAAGTGCTTGTAAAACAAACCCAACGATGCATAATTGCAACAATTGCACAGAGGTTGGAGCTTGGCCCATAATGTGGGACTTATTACATTTGAGGCTCTTTTTTTCAACCCCATCTAGGAGGGGGAGACTAGTGCTAGATTCACCAACCCGATGTGACAACAATACGTCATGCATGGACGACAGGTGGCTTTGTAGATGTATAGGATATTCTGAGGTGCGAGTAATTTTCTAGCATGGTAGAGAGAGTTTGCCTTCGTTGCCGTAGCCTTGACAATATCCTTAATGTATTTGACCCAATTCATATCATCGGTGAATGTTTAATGCCTAGCGTAAAGTGTTTTACTAATGCGTTACCATTTTAACAGGCAGAAGATTTCTTACAGGGTGTTGATCATCCAAAACAAGGGCTCAACAAATATTGGCGACCCCTCCTTGTAGAAAAGTGCCCAGTTGAGGGTGAAGAAATTAATGTTTTTAGCCAATTTTTCAGTATTTGTCGTCTGAAGGTTCGAGTCTCGAAATGATACTGATCTTGTGAAAATTCGTTGCCTCTGTCGAAAGTTTTAGGCAGACATGCAAACATACATACATATATACATGCATACATACATACCTACATACATACATACATACATACACAGATTTATATATACAAATTTTACAGATTTATATATTTGTAGCTCAAATTTTCGACCCAAACCGATTAAAAAGCTTTCCCTATCTCTGAATGTCCTTTATGTAAAATTTCAAATGTTTAGACCAGAAATTGTCTGAGTAATTTGGTAGAGACCGCAGAGGTCAATTTTTTTAAAACTTTGACCACTTAAAATTTATTGTTTTGGGCTCAAATGAAGTTATTAAGTTCGATCCATGTCCAAGAAAACTATATCTAAAATTTCAAGTGTTTATACCCAAAATTGTCGGATGAGTTTGGTAGAGTTCTCAAAAGTATAATCGTTAAACTTTGACCCGTTAACAGCCACATTTTTGGCCGAAAACTGATTACAAAGACTTTTTCAAATCTCACTACCCTGTATATCAAATTTAAAATCTGTAGACTGAAAATTGACAGAGTTATTGTATAGAGAAATGTACACAGACAGACAGACAGACAGACAGGCAGGCACTTTCACTTATATATATATATATATATATATATATATATATTTGTATTTTATATATATTTACGAGAAGTGGACACTTATATAGAGATGTAAACCTAGAATGTCTGTTAATATTTTTGGTATCATTGTAGGACAAGGGGGTTCATTAGCTGAGATATCTGATTTTAAGCCATTTTCAATATTTTTTTTTTACTTTCTTTACTTGTTCTTTATTTTCAAGCTTTCGACTAACTTTAGCCATCTTCTGTGGAAATAGTAGACATATGTAAACCTAACTATGTTAGTCTGTATGGAGATGAATACTGGATTACTAATTTGTTGTCACTCGCTCATATTCAACCTAATGACAGAATAAGGAGATTGATATTTGTGGGCCGAAGGCTCTTTTTAGGGTTCCAGTTTGAAGGGAGATTGTTGGGGGAGAACTGGTTTTAGCGAAACATTTTTCATGAGAACTGTTTCTAGATCATACACAAAAGTGAGAGAGCGAGAGAAATAAACGAAAACACGAGTTTAAACGCAGAAATTCACGAAAAAGATATTTCATACATATTCAAACGTGAACATTTTTATAGAATGTTTGTTGATCTGTTCAGAGACCTTGTAGACCAAAGAGGAACCATTAGCTGAGATATCGAAGATGTCCGATTCGATCATTTAGGGCCCATGAATTATCCATGGGTTATAAATATTTTGTGCAAATAAATATTTCAAAGTTGTACACTTTAAGTTACCATGAGTAACTGGACTCATGAAATAGAAATGTAAAAATTATCTGGCAAATATATCCAATTAACCAAGTGAAAGTGAGATATTCAACAATTGCACTTAATGGAACCGTAAGACTTTTAAAAACATCTCTCGGTTCGAATATCAGTGTGGGGGAATGTTTGGCATCCGGTAGAAAGACCCATATCTAGCTTGAACAATCACATAAGAAAATTAAAAAAAGGGTTTTATAAAGTAGCAGACTTTCCGTTGTTAAGTCGCCGTACACTTTCATTTTAATGCTGGGCACCGAAGTGTAAACACCGTCACAATCGGTCAATCATCATCCTTACAAATTTAGCCGACTTTGAATTTTTTAAATTAATAATATATACTGGAAAAGTAAACTTTGGTAGAAACGAACGATTCTCTATCTTTTCAGATTGTCAGACATTTACGATTTTTTTCTATTATAGAAAGATTTATGTTAATAGCATGAGAAATGCTGAAATTTTTTGGAAGTGATATTCGAGACGGGGCTAAGCATTCACTTACAGCAAGCGTAATGATACAACAGCAACAAAAAATCGTAACGAAAAACACACTGACAAGTAATGTATTAGATTTCAAAGCTGAGCATCCGAAATTTACATCTGATGAAGTAATGTCACTGAAACAAATCAAATAACATTTGAGTCATGAATTTTTTCACCAATTTGATCAATATGGTCATATGATATTTAGCCAATCAGCGAAAAGGATATATTGGATTACACTCATTTCCTATAACAGCTACCGCTGCACTCTTGCTACACCCACTCTCTCTCACTCTCTCTCTCTCACTCTCTCTCTCTCTCTCTATATATATATATATATATATATATACATTCTCTCGCTATATATATACACATTCTCGCTCTTATGTATATATATATATATATATATATATATATATATATATATATATATATATATATAAAGAGTGTTCTTTTTGAAAAGTTGTCGAAATTTAAATGTAAATAAATCATAGAAAAATATTCTTATAATACGAATATGTGGTTTATTTCCAAGATTATGTTTTGGTATTTATAATTTTAATACAATGTCGGACATATAGCACTCCGACTCGCGCGTATATGTAGAGGTCAAATTCTCACAAACGACGCATTAAATTAAACTGTATTTAGGCAGTAACGTGTTGAATGTTGTCTTCCAAATGTTCTATTGTGCCTGGTTTATCAACGTAAACAGGAGACTTTACAGATCTCCAAAGAAAATAATATAATTGTGTTAAACTGTACGAAACTGTACGACCGTGGTGGGAAGTTGACAGGTCCATTTCGTGAAATTGTTCGGTCATCAAAAGTTTCTCTCAGTAAATTGATCGTATCATTTGCAATTTTAGAACATTACTCGGATGTTAGTCTCTTCATGATGGATTGCCAAAAGATGTTAAACTCAAAATAATCGATAGGTCCCCAATCTGCGATTAAATAAAATATATTTATCAATTTAAAGTTCGCTGCCGCACTCTCTCTCTCTCTCTCTACCTCTCTCTCTCTCTCTCTCTCTATATATATATATATAATATGTGTGTGTGTATTTTACCATCTGAAGAAACACACAGGGAATTCCTTGTCTGCAGTAACAATTGTAATGAACTAAGTTATTATTTTAAGGTTGTAAAATAAAAAAAAAACATATTGAGCACTTTTGTCTTGTTTTTGTTCTCTCTCTCTCTCTATATATATATATATATATACATATATATATACATATATATATATATATATATATATATATATAATCTGCATTTATTAGTAATTGGACAATTTCAATGTTATTACTGATTCCGGTTCTTTTAAATTTCTAGATATCTAGTTGTAAAGTTGTTTGTATTTTGTTTTTAATTTTCGGATTATTGTAAAATTCCATGTAACGTATGCATATACTTTCTCAAAAGGAAAAGTACACGCGTGGAAATAAACATTTATATCTATATTCTCTTGTGTTATTCTCGTAATCGATTATAAATAGTGAGTGGAAATTGTTCGCTATATCTTTCATGTGTTATTTTTCTATTTGTCCAATCATATTTTTACTTCTGACATTTTTTACTTTTTCTTTCTTTTTCCAATTCTCTTTTGTGATTATGATCTATAGATTTCAGTTTTTTCCGGTAGTTTAAAAATGATAAACATTTATAATTTGATCATCAATATTAGCAATGGAAAATAAAGTGTTACAAAGGTAAAAGAATCGTTGTTGGAATTGGAAATTATCTAGTATTCCTAGGATATAAAGACGATTAAAACATTAAATTAAACGAGCAATACTAATACAAACGTGTATTAGTATTGCTTGTGTAGTTTATTATTCCATTTATCTGTATATCCTGAAACTGAAAAACTAATTTTAATGGAGAAAGAGAAAATAGTAGTTGAATGTGTTAGAATTCTCACTAGTATTATACTGAGTCAAATATTTTTTAAAAACTATAAGTAAACTAAATAGACTAAATTTCACTTTAATTGATTTTGTTTATTCAGAATAATTTTCTAATCTTGGATGTAATTTTCACAACGTTCGGTAGATGTGAGTTTCAACCTTTTTCAGGCGTATTTCTTAAACTTTGAAAACATTGTTGAACTCAGAAGTTTGTACGAAATTTCAAACGAAACTCTTTACGGGAGCAGATTGTCCTCGCTCTTTCAGGCATGATCAGATATAATTCTTAAAATTCTAAATTTTATTACTAGCCCCATACATATCGATGACTGAACTTTCGACATCCTAAAGACTATCAGGTACTTATACAGAATACGAACCGTGCTGAAACAATGTTAATCTTTGGAAGCCCATTCTTAACAGGAGAGGGCGTTTTGTAACTATTCTGTAATTTCGTCAGACAATCTAATGAACAAAAGTTACTGTAACACATGGGTTTTACGTGAAATCATATTTAAAACCTAGCACAGTGCGTTACAGTTCTGATTTTTTTAGTTGTGGGTTGATATTGATTGTTATGATCGGGCTATTGTTTTCACCTTGAGGGTTATTTTTGCAAGGTTGCGGTCGGTGTAGCCTTCGACCTTCGCCAGGCATGTTAATCGTTATCTTGGAAAAAAAGGAGAAATCTAGTCGAAGGCTGCACCGACCGAAACGCTTGCACAAATAACATTGAAGATTAGAATTATAGTCCGATCAAAACGTGTAATATCGCACTGTTCGTATTCGTCATAATCGCCGACGTCAATCATTTAAAACGCATTATTATTTAGCACTTCATTTGCTATGCCATGGGTCCATGAAACAAAACGTTGGGAGAATAACATATCAGATGAGAACAGTAGTCCGAATAATCAAAATAAAACAAATTAATCCTCATCTAAAAAATTCTATGACATTAAATTACTTTAACAATCATAACTTGCAAGAGAGGTAACTGTTTTCAGGTAATTAAATTTTAGCCATGATATCGTGAAAATATGATATAATTCCTAAGCAACAGACTGAATTGCTTGAATTTTGTGACCCTATATAGAATGATTGGATTAGAGCTTTCATTCAGTTTCCTGGAACTTTACACGTTGTCTACTTGCCAACACAGAAAGGTCAGTTAAAGGTCATTTAATAAGCTGCAGAACAAGAAATAAATTTGAACAATAAATCAAAATTCGAAAGTCAGCAGTTCTCCATAAATATTTAATAAGAATGAACATAAAACCAGTTGGTGAACATTTCCCATCATGCTTCATTGAATTTAAAACGGTCAGTCAGTAAAGTTATTAATTCAGAAACGCCTTGGCTAATATCATTTTCCATAGTCTGCGTGTGCATTTTGATAACAATTTATGTGAACACACAAACACACACACAAACACACACATACACATATATATACATATTTATATATATATATAGAGAGAGAGGGACAGAGAAAGAGAAAGATTATATAAATATATATATATATAGAGAGAGATTATATATATATATATATATATATATATATATATATATATATATATATATATAAGCCTGATAAAGTCATATTGGACAAGAGGGAGAAAGTAGAAACCCGTTGAATTAAGTGTCCCTGGTCTTAAAAGAGCTGAAAATGAGTAAAATATAAAGGTCTTATATATGATATGAACTGTAATCTTAATATCCCTATCATTAAACTTATTATACAAGCAATCAGACACATTACAAAGAATTTAAAAAATTACCTGGCAAATATATCCGGGGAACCAAGTGAAAGAGAACTACAAACAATTGCATTCAAAAGAACGGTTAGAACTTTAAAGATCTCTCGGGTGGACTAACTTAAAGAGTGGGTGAATGTCAGGTATCCGACAGAATGCTCCACCTCCAGCAAAAACAACGATAAGAATACATACATATATATATATATATATATATATATATATATATATATATATAAATGCCTACTAGATACTTCTTAAATATGCGTACGAGACAGGTTTACTTTCACTTTGATCTTCTTAACTTTCAGCAGAGCTTGAAGACATCTAATCTGATTCTGTTTCATAATCTTCTGTAAATAGATGTAGAATCCAATTCTTAATAGTGCTTGTCACTTTTTTAAAATTCATATTTGAATCTTGAATCTAGGAAAATGGACATTATTACATCTCATACAGTTTCGAGTGTTATCCATTAACCTCGGTCCTAGCAGTAACATTTGAGTATAGTTTCACTCTGTTTCGGCTTATTCAGTAGCAGGGAGTCTACCATCAGAAATGTGCCACCCAACTATATCCCATCAAATGTAAAACCCAGGAGGTCAGAGATCTTCATATGATACTGAGTCAAGTATGGGTCAAAGTGCTTATATTCCCATTAGAGCTTCTGTGCATATGATTAAAGAATAAAGTAAGAATGGCAGGTTATTTTTGCCGGTTTGTAGAAAGCAAAAAAGTTCAATCAAAGCCAAAAAAAAAAAAAAAAAACGAGAGGGAGGGCACAAAATTCAGAAAATTGAGATTTAGCATTTTTTCAGTTTTTGTTTTATTTTATTTTTTTTTTTAGAAAAATTAAGAACTCAATGGCGCTGTAGAAAAATGATAAAAAAAAAGAAAGAAAAATATGATAGAAGAAAGTGTTTCGAAATTTTCAATACCAAATACATCGGAGCTGAAATTCACAGAATATCAGAAATTAACAGTCGGAAGAATTTCTCATCGAGCCAAGTACAGATATAAGAACGCATCAACAACGTGGATCAACCGTATTGCATAAATTTAATGGCAATTTCAAATGTAAATTCAATTAACAAGCGTCGAATATAATACAAGATTTTCTTTTGTTTTTAAAAGAGAGATTTTAGAGAGATATTAGAAGGAAGAGCAACGACACGCCAACCTGTTTCATTGGGTATGCCCAACTGGGGGACATTAATCCATCTATATATAGTTCATTTGAAGTATGAGTTTTTATACTTCTTTGAGTAAGTGTGGTTCACACTGTCGGTCTCTCTCTCTCTCTCTCACTCTCTCAGCTGTTCAAAAAAGGAGACTCTTCTGTGCTTTCCCCTGCATTCTTTTTCACAGCAATAATTGTCCTCATATGCAAATTAATATCGTAGACGATAGTTTTTCTTTTCTCTTTCAGGATAGACTAAGGTGTCGACACTTGTGTAAATGAAGTTTTTCGTTACTTTTTCGACAAAATCAGTCCAACGGAGTTTTTGGGTCAAAACAATAAAAAAAAATGTCCGACTATCTTGAATATTTAATGTTGCGTTGTGTGCACTCAGTATATATAACTGCGTGGACAAATGGTCGCCGGACAAGTTTACCGACGAGTGTATATTTTGAATGACAATTAAAAGAGTCGACTGTTTACAAAAGAATTCGAGTTTATTTTCAACAATCTTTCTTTACACTTTGGTGTCGGTTGTCACTGACTCCACTAGCGAGGAGAGAGGTGTTGAGAGAGATAGGTGGCGTGGCGGGGTAGTTGACAGACGACAGACTTGTTTCTCCCCGCGTCGGCCGCTACTCTTTTTGTAAAACCAAAACATCTTTGTTTATATTGGTATCGGTCACGTTTCTCTAGCCCCATCTGTAAATGTCAGCTGCATTCCGATCTGGTCATAAAATATTTGTTGATGTTATTATTTTCGATTGTAGGCCAATTTCCTTTTGTTTGTTTGGCCTTGAAACATCACCGCATTCCAATTATGTGTCACTACCTCAGGTGACGCTCGTCCAACATTCCATGATGCCATGGTTGAAATGTGACCCTCACATCACGTTCTTGGCTTGCCTCTCCGATTTCTTCACAGCCTGTCCCCTTATTATACAACACCAATGGGTCTTGTGCGGAGTAGCATTTATAAGTTCAGGTCGCAACGAATTCAGTCCTTCAATTCGATTTGTATTGAAATATTGTTTCATCTCTCTCTTACTCCTTTTTTCGTGTTCTCAGTACTCCAAATTAATGGGCTTGTACCATCCAGTAACGGAGTTGCCATCTTCACAATTAAATAAACGGTTGTTCTGTTTTAACCATGTCATCAGCCCACGTAGTGGTTTTTCTTTTTGTTTCATTCCTGTCCACATGCGAGCGACTTTTCATTCGATTTCTGACATCCGATGTCAGCAGAAAAGTATCTTCTCCATACAGCACATACCGTTGTTCATGGCGTGGGGTCAGAAAGAAGTTCAGAACTTAAATTGCAGTTATGATCATTGATATTGTTAGAGTTCTATTATTGATTATTTGGTGAGTTATTCAAATTGACTTGGTTACTGGGCAATGATCTTTAACAAGTACTCATTGATAACTTTTTAAGCAACATACCTTTTTATTTTTTCTGAATTCTATTTTCATCATAGAATATGTTGAATTCCGTGGGATCACATCTTGAAGGAATTTATGTTTTGTATATTGCTAATGGAGAGCTATTAAGCTGAGAGACAATATTTCTCTTAGTTGTAATTGTTGTCTTCATAACCTGCTGGGAAAATGATGAGTCATTTATTGAGAGTTGCAGTATATGTATAAATAATGATAGTGACTATAAACCGCAGTCCTTGACACCAACAACCATATTTTCTCCTGAATCCCGCAAGACTAAGAAAACTTTATTAGAGTTTTATCCTCATCCAGAACATTTGGCAATTCGTTACTTATTCTTGCATATGTGTGTGTATCACAGAGGATCAAACAACTCCTAGCACAGCTCTTCATTTGAAAGCCATGATCAGTAACTCAGAAAATAATCATTATTTGTAGTAGCTGTCCAAATGTTTGTAGTCGAAGAAATGCTGCAAATTCAATCAAATGACCATTGAATTTTTGCTTTTGTAAATATATCTGAAATTATTTTTTCAATGAAGTACTTTTTTGATGGAATGCTGTAATTTGGACAAAGATTTGCAATAAGCATATTAAATCCAATGTCAGATGTGACCGAATATGGTTGACTATCAACAGCAATCATTTCCCCTTTGGGATAATAGATTTCTTGTGACCTGTGGACATTAATATTCCAAATTTTCTTCTTAGCCAATATTGATTCTATAGTAGATTGGTGTTTCGCTGGGGGCTCATAGTTGCTGACACTTATTCCTGGAATGTTTGTGCTTTAAAATTCATTGCGTTTCTTTTTTTGGCTGCAACTTTTGCTTCTTTTGTATGACATTTTCGAAGACGGTTTAACATATTATTCGGAAAAGTGTTTTGCTGATTTGCCACCATTTGATATGATCGCTTTTACATAACTTGCATACAGATGTATTTTTATTATTGGGATTGGTATCAAAATACTTCCAGCAGAAACTGGTTGATGGTTATTGTCAATATTTAATTTTTTTATGTATTTAAATAGTAATTTATCTCAATATAATATGCAATGTCTATATCGGAAAAAATATGTATAATAGTAGAAAGGGTCCAAAAATGAAAACAAGTATAATATGACGGATGAAAAATGTGTTATTTTTGGTTCGAATGTGGCCGCAATTTGTTACATATATGAATGGGCTCTTGGTCGTAGATACGAAATGTTATTTCGTGTTAAAATGAATACAAGACACTTTTTTATGTTTTCGATACAGATTTGTTTATTTACACTTTGTACTTCAAAGTAAAAGTGATAACTAATCATAGGAGCGCGGTGGAGGTTAATGGAGAGGTGGGTTTGCAGAACTCTGTCTTGACCTGTATCTCGCTTTGTGTCTCTCCCTTTTTTCGGCCTTCTCTTTTTATTTATATCACTTTGACCTCTTGACCTTTTTCTCGCCAGCTTGTTTATTGTTTTGCAACTATCTGGGTCAGAGTTCCTGTTGATTGATCTGTTCACCTTATTTTCGCCACTTTTTGTTTATTGTACTTTTTGCTGGTTTTGGTCTAACCCATTTTAATATTGGTTAACTTTCCTGGCCGATTGGCATAATATTGACGCATTCCCAGGTACCATGGATATAGGTCGCTTAAAATTCCGGGTTTTCTCATTCTGTTCTTTTGGTCGCCCGGAAACACCTCCGTAACACTATTACAGGTTACCTTATTTCTGGGATTGCCCCGACACCTTTACATACCTCTATTATAGGTCACCTCATTCCTGGGATTGACTTATTGTGTTCTTTCATTGCCCGGACACCTCTCCATAACAATTGACCGTACACTTCATTAACATGAACACTATAAGAGTAATAATGTTTTGGCAGTGATTTAAAGAGCAAAATAATAATAATTCGATAATAAAGTGAAACGTGAGACATTTTCCATATGCTCACCTCTATTTGGCTCAAATTCAGCCCAGTTGCAAAAGGTTACACGTTAGTAGCGTGCCATGCATGTTATTTGAAAATATGGTGCAGACAGTGCAAATCACTGTGGTGTATTTTCACCGGCAAGCAAAAAAAAAAAATAATAATAAGCTCACTTGTCTTTGTTTACAACATAATTAAATTAGTATTAGTACTATTCGTGACAATAAAACTTGCTGATAAATCATTATTAGAAAAGCTGTTAATCAGCTGATTAATCGGTATTCAGCCGATTATCAAAGACTGATTAATCGATAATTGGCTAGTTTGCGTTTCAGTGAATCCTTAGCTGAGGACATACATTGTATAGAGAGATATTATATGATTAATATGTAAGCCGAGTCTGAAAGACACGTTTAGAGCTGATAACTTTAAAGGAAGATTAAATCTAGACAGTATGGAGAAATGTGTGCTGAAAAGGAAACTTCGATAGTATGGCCATGCTTTTTTTTTGTTTTTTTTTTGTTGAAAGATTAGCTGAGAGTTTTTTAAGTTAATAGATGCATACAACATAACCATGTTGACACAATTACAGCTACGTTGAATCAGGTCAGTTGGAGGATCTCTTCCTGCAAGAACTGCAAAAACCCAACGTTGTTATCTCCCCCGACTAGATATACATTGAACTGGGGTTTAATCCGCCTAGGATGAATGGTGTTTACAAGAAAAAAAAAGATGTACAACTGTTGAGGTTGCAAAGTTAATTGCGAAAGTAGAACAAGGAAAACAGCGAGAAATTGTTAAAGATATAGAGAAAAAGTCATAAATAAAGACCTGGCCAGAGATATATTAGTTTTATAGTTGATTTTCTAAAATCTGTCCGACACATATCAGCATGCAAATTGATCATTAAACCGATGATGATGATGCAAGCTGTTTTATTTTGTAGGTATAAAACCTTCTGCTGATTTTAATTCTTCTATTTTTCTGTATTTCTAAAACTATCCTTGCGCTTATAGAACTATTGGTGTTATAGTAGTTTTCATATTATAGTTTCTCCTGTAGTAGTTTCGTGTATTTTTGTTTTTCATGTACCGTACATATTTCATGTACCGTGTATATTTCACGTACCGTTCATATTTCATTATCGCCTATATCCATTACTGTGCATATTTCATGTATTTTAGTTTTTCTCGCTATTTCAGCTTCAATTGGTGATTTGCTCGGATGGCGAAATCTGCTATTCACCTGTCTCTCTCATTTTTGTTGACTATTTTCTTGTTTAGTCTGCTCTTTGTTTTTGTCATTATTGGTACTATGTTATAAGATACAGTCAGAATAAATAAATGACTTTGAGAAATGTGACTTAGCCAGCAGCACATAGAGCGCAGTCTCTTGAGGTTGCGATGCCAATGATTGATTCGCACGGCATACTCAAGATGCAACTACCCATTAAATCTGTATTTAAAAAACAAGCAATAAAAAAGAAAATATTCTTGTATCCCACATGAATACGACAAAACAGATATATTTTAAAAATGTTTTGATAAGTTTTTGAAGGCATGTATTGATTAGTTCTGTAATTGTTTAAACTCTTTTTTATTTAGTGTTTCAAACGACGTTTCGTCTGCACACATTCTGCAGCCATCATCAAAGTAAAAGATTAAAAAAAAAATGTTTAGCCTTCACTAATCATGCAACTGCTAAAATCTCCCATGGTAACGGTGAGAACGTAAGTGACATAAGATCGCATATGCAGTTGTGGCGTATCTAATGAACATTGGGTTACCAATTGATGGGATGTATATTGAACGTCGAGGGATTACCAATTTGTGTCATAATATTTCGTTTCTATAGTTTTAAATTTTTGAATGTTTATATTGTTTAGATTAATCGTCTAGCCAAAACCACTATCAATAATTTCCCACGCTCTTTATCTGTGCCTAAAACTAAATGTAGATTCCATGAACAAAGCTTCTTTCGTAGAACGGCACGAATGTGGAACACTCTTCCGATTGCCAGCTTTCCAGCTGACTACAATCTGATTGTCTTCAAGTTCAACGTAAACAAGTTCTTGATGAACCGTCCCCCTAAGTCATTGAATTTACAAAATTCCCACTACTTATGTTTACTACGCAATAAACACATTTACTAATGTATGCCCATTAACCCTTATCCTCGAGTGGCCTTCGGGCCTTGATAAGTGGTTATTCCTGTGTAAAGAAAAACAAAAAAAAACACTTGTTCTCATTTTGAGTGTTTATCTGCACAACGTTTCAGTCGGTGCAACTTCCGACTTTCGTCAGGTGTAAAATCACCATGTTTTAGCAGAAAAAAGGGGGTAGCTGTTAATTCTAAGGTTTCGAATTTTTGGGTCTAGTTAGAAGTAAGTTTACTCGAATTAAAAAGATAATTTAATTATCATTATTATTACTGCAGGGGTATAATTTCTGACTGATTATGATTAATTGTTTTATGTAATTCATCAACCAATTGTACGTTCTTTGAACGCAACAAATACAAAAAAGACTTGTAGAGAGAAAATATGTTTCAGGAATTCATTATTAGAATAGCATCTCTTTTTTGGAAAATTAAAAACGACAAGGGCAACAGTTCGCTATTTGCAATTAAATAAAATAAATATGGTGAAAGATACACGAAAAAGCTAAGCGTTCATATTAGTGATATAAACAGCTACTTAAAAATGCGAATATAATTAGTGTATTGTATTATTAAGTATTATAGCAAGCCCCACTAACCCCCATGGTTAACTGCAGATTGTGAAGCTGCCATTGCACAAAGACGGCATGCATTCTGGCGGTTTGTACGTCATAATTCAAATACAAATAGGTAAAAATTCGTAGATGCTAGAAATCATTGTAAGAGTGAAATAGCAACAGTCAAAAGAAAGCATGTTGAAATAATCAGAGAACACAAAAGATAGGAACTCGTGATTTCTCGAAAATCTATAATAGTGTAGTGAATAAAGGGCAATCACTAATTCCCCTCTAAGCAAGAACCAGAAGGTTGCATGCACGGCAATGGAGAAGGCAGAACTGCTTGCCTGGCGATTCGCCTCCAACTCCATCTTAGAGGCAACAAACAACTCCCTCCCAAATTTCTCTATGCTGATTGAAGCCACATAAGATGATGCAAAACTTACCCCTTCTCATGTCCGCAATATCATAAAAAACTTAGATACCTCAAAGGCGTGTAGGACTTATCTCATCCCTGCATTACTAATTAAGAAATGTTCAGCCGAGCTAACCCCCATACACTCAAAGCTCTGCAATAAATGCCTTGCTGAATCTTGCTTCCCTAATAGCAGGAAGATGGCATCTGTGGTACCAGTGTACAAGAATTATGGTAAAAGAACAGACGCTCTCAATCATCGTCCCATTAGTCTCCTCCCACTTTTCGTATAAATCTTTAAAACCTTAATTAAACAAGCATTAGTTCACCACCTCACAAAAGAAAATCTTCTCTCTGACAAACAGTATGGATTCAGGCAATGTCGTTCTACTGCAGATATTTTAAGTCATCTCTGAACGCATTTACCATGTACTGGATAAGGTGGGCGAAGCCAGAACTGTAGCCCTTGATATGTCCAAGGCGTGTGACAAAGTTTGCATAAAGGGCTGCTAATAGAAATTAAATCGTACAGTATAACTGGATGTATACTAAATATAATTAGATCCTTCTTAAACAATAGAACCATACAGGTTGTCATTGACAGATGTACATGCAAGCAGCATAACATTAATACAGAAGAACCTCAGGGGTCGATCAGTGGACGATTATTATTCCTGATATTCATAAACGACCTCCCTGGTAATATTGTGGCCGAGATGGGTATATTTGCTGATGATAAAATGCTCTATAATATGCAGACCATAGTGGAATGGGTCCGCAAATGGATGGTAACATCTAATGCTAGTAAAACTAAGCTGCTCTCCTTTCACAATTATAAGACACATCTCCAGTCCCTATATCGATGTCAAAAGCACCCGACATGATAATTCTACCTTCAAACTCCTCAACCTAAAATTTGCGGGCAATATGAACTGGAATAAATACATAGAAGATATTGCAAAGGCTGTTGTAAAGAAGGTAGTTTACTCTATCAAGCTAGAAGACTACTCACAACTGAGAGTATCCTGTACCTCTACAAGGCAACCATTCGCGCATGCATGGAATATTATTGCCACATATGAGCTGGTGCATCTAACAGTAGTCTCTCCCTCTTAGATAAAGTCCAAAAAAGAGTTTTCAATCTAATCGGCCCCACTTTATCAGCTAAGCCCCAACCTCTGTCTCATCGCTGCAATATTGCATTAATGTGCCTGTCTTACAAATATTTTAATGGAATGTGTTCTGATGAACTTTTTTCACTTGTGTCCCCTCGACGTACATATCCCCGACAAACTCGCTTAGCAATGAGATCTCACCACTTCACCGTTGTTGTCCTTAAATGCCAGAAAGCTTTCTATTCTAATGGTTTTTTCCCTCGAACAGCTATACTTTGAAATTCCCTTCCTGCTGCCTGCTTCCCTGGCTGTACTGATATGCAGAAGTTCAAATGTATCATGAACAAATATCTTGTTAATCTTTCCTAGACATGGCCCCAAATAGGAGCCCCTTACGCCAAAGTGGCGATCTGCTTTGTAAGAGGTGAACATGAGTCAAAAAAGAACATTTTGGAATAAAAATCAATTTAGTATTACATATATTGAAAAAAGTTGTTATACTCTTTTTCGTATAAGATATACAAAAAGAACATAGTGTTTATTCCTTTTTGTGTACATCTCTATTATTGCAGCATATTTCCACATTTCAAACATGTTTTTCATTTGATTAAAAACAACCACATAAAACCAGTTGGATCGTCTATACATAATTTATCATTAAATTCTATTTAAGTCAACAATATAAATGCTTACAAAAGAAAATGCAGAATATGTTTCTTAAAAGCCTAAGTTGATAATCTCCGTTCCAAATGGATCTGGGAAAAAGTCATTCTCTGATGACTGAGGAACGGCTGACGTCTTGTGCAATTTTAGGAGGTTCACCCTCTTAGACGGTTGTCCTTCCTTTTTCAGGTAAAGTAAGCTTATTGCTTACCATCTGAGGCACCTCTTCCGAGAAATACTATTAGATTAATCGTCTAGCCAAAACCACTATCAATAATTTCCCACGCTCTTTATCTGTGCCTAAAACTAAATGTAGATTCCATGAACAAAGCTTCTTTCGTAGAACGGCACGCATGTGGAACACTCTTCCGATTGCCAGCTTTCCAGCTGACTACAATCTGATTGTCTTCAAGTTCAACGTAAACAAGTTCTTGATGAACCGTCCCCCTAAGTCATTGAATTTACAAAATTCCCACTACTTATGTTTACTACGCAATAAACACATTTACTAATGTATGCCCATTAACCCTTATCCTCGAGTGGCCTTCGGGCCTTGATAAGTGGTTATTCCTGTGTAAAGAAAAACAAAAAAAAACACTTGTTCTCATTTTGAGTGTTTATCTGCACAACGTTTCAGTCGGTGCAACTTCCGACTTTCGTCAGGTGTAAAATCACCATGTTTTAGCAGAAAAAAGGGGGTAGCTGTTAATTCTAAGGTTTCGAATTTTTGGGCTGCGCAGGAAATTTTTAATTTGCCAGATTGCACCTCTTTCAGACGCGCTTGTTTGATTCTCTCCCGCCTTCCGACATATTCATTTGGTAGGAAGGAAGTAAATAAAACCATCAACTAAATAGAATTTAATACCAAAGATGTTGCATCAGACTGACTGGTTCAAACAGATGATAAAACTTTGCGTCGAATTACCGATTGTATATTGTGAAAAGTACAAAAAATTTCAAATCTCTGTTCTATGGATAATATTGTTGAATTATAAGCATTAGTTTATTTAAACAACATGAAAAGTTACAAAATAAAAGCTGAAAATTTATGTTGTGAAGATGCTCTCTATACTACACCACTTTTAAGTACCAATACCTTTTACAAAAGCAGATCTGATGACAAAAAAAACATCGATTCAGAATATCACAAGAAAACTATGAGTTCAAAAAGGTGAATGCTCGCTAACGCTCGAGTGGAAAATATTACGATGGCCAGATTTAGATTATATGTGTAGATTCTGTTTGAATAAGAAACAAGAAATTAAATTTTTTAAAGATAAAACATACTAGATTGCAGAAACGAAATAGCAATCAACTGTGACACAGACTATTTACTTAATATGAAACAAATAATATAACAAGAACGAGATAATCTCTAAAGTAGTAACGAGTAAAAAAATATGATATATATATATATATATATATATATATATATATATATATATATATATATATATATATTGAAGATACATTTAGGACAATTAATCCAACAATGAATAAGTTGCAGTTTAACAAACTAGTGGTCTGGTCCAGTCTCTCAGGCGTTATCTTCCCTTTTTATTTGCTTATAACCTGAGATGCACCTATACTAGGGAATTGCGAATGGGATTGTTCAGACATTTTTGGATGGCAAGAGTGCAATAATCTTTGTGCACTGACTTTTAAACTTAATACTTGACCTTATGTCTAACCTCCTAGAGAGGTAAATATGAATGGATAAAAAGAGAATTTTTAATGGGGAAAGGTGTCGGTAGGAAAGGTAATCGTGATTCGACTAGCAAGTTCGTTTTTATGAATTTTCAAAATTAGGATTTCTAAAAATTGAATTAAAACTGATTTATCATTCTACAATCTGGTCTAAGATGATTCCAATGTATTTTTTATTCTGATACAAATATCTTTTTCGATTCTTTTATCAAAAGATTTTTTAATTTTTGCATTACTGTCCAAAACCATGTAATATGTGCATGTATTTTTACAAACGTACAAATACAATTGTGGGCGTGATCTAGTTAGTGTAATTTTACTGGTAGTTTAAAATGAATAAATAATCATCATTCTATTATTAGGTCCAGCAATATATAATTAAATTTGAAAAAAAAACAGTTAAAAGAATCATATTATGCATCGGAAAATAAGCACAATAGTTTCTGATTTAAATACCAATTTCGATACCTCAAACAATTCCGATTTTTCTGATTCTCAATAAACATTTAGATATATTTTTTTAATTTTATATATTAGTGGACTAGTAATATTATTATGTCTACGTGTTACTAAGCAGTGCGCTCTTATTGTAATAAGCACCTATGTGCGCGTATTAGAAAATCAGCAGCAGCCTATGATAGCTGACAAGCGAAATTATTAGCCACAGCAACCGTTGTAGCAAATATGCAAACCAAGCTAGTGTTCACGTGCTGACATCATGAGAAGGAGGAGTAAAATAGCAGAAAAATGGTGAACATGTGGTTTGACTCATGTGCGTCAAGAGAAAATTGCGCTACATGATTGAAAAAGCAGAAAAGAAAGTGACGAAAAGGCCCGTGTGTGAAAGAGCGTCATGAAACACATGTGTTACACGTGAGTGATATTTTGAAACACAGTTAAGTGCATTGTCGTAAATTACTGGAATATAAACATTTGTATTCACCTAAAAATGCAGAGTCATATTTTTATGCACTTCCTTGTTTGGTTCGTTTTTGCAATGGTACCAGACAATGCGTGGGTCTGGGTGGTTGAAATGTAACGACAGAGTTAAAGTGTAACATCTCACGTTACAGACATGTTGTTATTGAAAAAAGTATTTTTTTTATCTCTGCCATTAGAGGGTCATGAATTTAATAGATGTATCGTTTTTAAGTCTCTAAAATAGCTGCCTGGTAAACAGCTAATGATAGCCAATTTCTATTGTGCAATCTAAGTTAAGTATATGTTTCGCTGCTTAATACTTGCACCCCCTTCTACATTTGTGCATTTTTCAGTGCTACATTGGACTTATACAAATGCTATGTTTGTGATACAGGGAACTTCGAATTTTATGTTTATTTACCATAAAAAATATTTTTTACATAAAAATACTAAATCTATGTATTCGTCACTCGTTTTACACAATTTAATGCTAGCAGTTCCTTCAGCCCAGACAATTCTCTGGAAAAATTAATGATGCTAAACACCTGATTAAAGACCCATCAAATTCTCAATCAGGTACAACCCCTTCATTTAAAGGGAATGCATCTATCGTCTACAACTGGGGACTCAGTAGTGTTGTACGAGAATAAAAAGATTTCTTTGAAGAGACTCACCATGGCACAGACAGAAAGATACACTCGCCGGCAAATGAAGAGACCAGAATAGTTTAATCTTCTGTTTGTTTGTTTCGCGGGTATTAATCCAAAAAATAGATATTCAGCTTTGCTACTGCCTAACTGTACTAAGTAATGGGGAAATTTTCGATCTCAACACAATTCTTTTCAAAATGATCAGTTTGCCAGCAGTAATTTAATATTTAATCTTATTATGTTTCTCAATTTTGCAAATGAGACCTGATAATTCATATTATTTGGATTATCTGGACTACCGTTCTCATCTTGAGTAAAATTTAGTAAGTTATACTCTTCTGGAGATTAAAGATTTCATCCTCAGTGCAGGCAATATTATAAATACAATTGCAAATTCCTTATGGTTTTCTATAAGCCAAGGCTGATTGAATGGGAGCATACTATCCCCCTTTTATTAAATAAAGGTTTTAATTTGAAATTCTATGCAGATTACCAAGTTTCACAAGATACACCTGAAGCTGTTCAGGGGTTACCTTAAACGAAACGTTGTGCGAATAAGATAACAGTAATAAATACCGATGTATATGCATACTTTTAAATATGAAGTAGCAAAGGGGAAAACAAGCAAATTCTTTGTAATTAATCCGAATTACACTCAAATTTCTGTTTGTTTGTTTATAGATACTCATAGAACTTCATTTATTTATATTCGTTTTCGGTTTGCAACATCCACATACATTCCTATTAATATCTGTCAGTCAAACAAATGTTAGTCAATTTTGAGCTTAATATTACTCTTACAGAAACATTTACCAAAATGACTTCCTTCTGCATTAAATGATGGTGTTGATATGGCATACAACAAAAACAAACTAGATACTGAACCTTCACTCAGTGAATACTCTCTTGTAGCAATTTATATGGCATTTATTTGTATTTATATTGTATAATAATCAATGCTGGCCTTCACTCAACCTCTCCTGTTCGACTGCAGGAAGTGACAGTAGCTAAGTGGTTAACGACATAGACTGACAACCTAGATGTGCCAAGTTCTAACCCAGTTCCTTCTAGAGAAACACTATCACTTAGGGATGTTGCCAACCTTTACATGACATCTTCTGTAAGAAAGTACCTGTTGTCTTTCTAGAAATAATTTATGACTACACATATACCAGGGAAATAAATGCCAGCAATAATCATTTGATTCATTCGAAATAGATGGTGCTAAACAACAACAGCCGTGTCACGAGTGCTTTATTATATTGTAGTGAATTATGGGCCTTCAGTCAGCCTTTTCTTTTATTCACACAATACCAGATCCATTTATTAGATGAATTTGCAATGTGAAGCCGAACGAAACCCAACACATTAGATTTGCTGAAAACGTTAACTTTGTCCAGCATAGATGTTATCCAGAAGATGAATTTGTTACTCTAATTTGGTCATGTTAAGCGTTTATCCGCATGGATAAACCATTGCAGAAGCATGGATTGCTGAATCGAAGGAAGGTTGGCTTGCCAGGGGCAAAAAATGAAGTAATTGATTAGACAAGAACGTGTAAGGTGGGCTTTAGAGTCAGTTTATCTGCTCAACTAAGAAAGCTAGAATATGAACTTGTGAAATATCACAAAACTATCTGGCCCTAAACAAGGGAAAAGTGACGTTAAAAGAAGAGATGAATCATCTATCAAAGTTCTTTTAGTAAACCTCAAACGCCGGTCTGTTAAGACAGAGGAGATTCATGAATGATTTTTCCTACTATGATCAAGAGATGTGAAATGTTTTCCTGTATATAAATAGATTTTCACATTTCTTATCAGTAAATGAAGTCTTCGACAAAGAAAGAAAAATCACCTTTTTATCAGCAAATTATCAGGCAATAGTTTTCCTAAATTTGGATGAATTTAATTATTCTGTACTTAGATGACCTCCAAAATGTGAATTTTTTTTTGTTTTTGTTTTTCGGGGGTTTTTTTGTTCAAAAAAGGAAAATAAAATAAATCAGCATGAAAAAAAGCAAAGAAACCTTGTGAAATAATATCTTGCCTTAACTGTAAACACTTTAATACTTTTGGGACAGTGTTTATTTAAATAATAATGCTATAAATCAAGTATCTGTTCGGATACTAAACATCTTTTCTCTCCTCAGTCGATGCATACATTTTTTTTCTAAATTGGAGAAATCTTTCTTTTTGTCCCACTTTAGAATGTCTCCCTTTGAGAGATGAATTTTATATTAAAAAAACGTTGCTGTGTTTTACTATGCACTCGTGGGGAAACAATAAATAGGGGTTTGCCTTCAGTTTCTTGTTTGTTTTTCTATTTAAATTCTCATCAGTGTTGAAGAAAAGAAGTCAAATTATTGAAATTATAGTTAATTTATTTTATTTTTTTATAGATCAGAAATAAATACGAATTTGTCAAAGTAATCATGTGGATACACCAGTTTTCATGAAATCACCACGCAATGCTGAGCCTAGCTAGTACGGGATGGGTGACCATTTGGAAATGCAAATACTATATGTTTTAGGTATGTGAATACGTATAATACTTCAGAGAACTGAATGGATAAAGTAATGATTCATCAATCAGGAAAGAGTGGAAGGACATAAATTCCAATACGCAATTTTGTCTGACAGAAATAGCGAAACATACTTGTCCCCTAATAAAAAAATTGTCAGTTAGAGATTACACTCTTTCAACGCACAGTCTACCCGATTACTCGGCATAATCACGTTGACACATCAACTCCTGTTAGATCACTAAAGTTAAGCGACGTTGAGCCTAGTCAATAATAAAATGGGTAATTATTTGGTAATACCGTGTGCTGTATGCGCTCGGAACCTGGAGAAGGTAGGCATTACCAGGTTATACTTACTAAAGACACACTGCGTGAAATAATGCGCCCCCCCATGATCCCGGGGTGGGGATTAGATTCATCCATACATATTAGAGTCAGCAAGAGTTAGTAAATAAACATTCAGTAAATTGATGACATTAACCATGCCGTATGAGATATTAACATAGTCTGTTACATAATTAAGCCAGGAACTTGCATGGAATTTCTGTTTGAAATTCCATGCACGTTCCTGGCTTAATTAATTTTTGTTCCGTTGGCCATAACTGGGTGGAAGTCCTAACAAATTCACAATTGTACTTTGAGTGCCAGCCGTACTGAGGATTGAACCTTCAACCTCCCAAAGAGTTTATAACTGAATTTTACGAAATACTTTATCCACTACGCTATAGGTTTTTTCAAATTATGTAGGGCTTATAGCCAATCATAACTGACGGAACAAGAACATGTTACTCTCGTGGATTAAATAAGGATTCCATTCAGATTCCATAGTTCAACAGAAAGATTCCCGAGTTTGACAAGATGCACCTGTTGATTGTCGGGAGTTAAATTAGCCGGAACGTTTTGCGAATAACATCCAAGATGCGAACGAATAATCCAAATAATTAAGAATAAATTTTTATCACGATTTTGTGTATAAAAAATGTTATAAGTATTGATTTTCATAAAGCATGAAAAAACCCAAATATAAGCGAAACAAAAATATAGACAATTCAATATTCTTTCATTTTTCTCATAAAGTATCACCCATGTTTTTGTTATATATATTTTGTAGTAAAATTTACAGAAAGCAATACATAAGATATTCTTCTGTTTAAAACCATTTCCTTGGGCTTATCTATTTCTTTTTTTTTCTCTGACCAATAAATTTCAATAAGTATCTTTTCCATTTTAAATAAAATCAGTTCCCATAAAATCTCTTTCTTTAGAATGTAGCTTTTCCTTTTCAGACGAACTCAGCTGAAAGCAATTCTATCTCGAATTTGGTTTTTCAGTTTCTTATCTATAGACAAGCCAGTCGCGAAGAGAAGGTGAACTGGGGGTGAGTATTCCTTCCCTGGGAACATTTGCTTGTAATCAGTGTTAACATCGTGTGAACTGTGTGTCTCACGAAAATTGATGACAAAAATGTCTGTTTATTGGTTGTATAGTTTTATTTTCTTTAAGATGTTCTATATAGGGTGCAATATCATGGAAGGATATTTTTCAGAAATCTTCTGCTCTAGACAAGTTTTGTGAGGTCATCTATCATTTAAAGATATATTTTGTTCTTTCTAAAAAACAAAAATTAGAAATTGTACTCAGAAATAAATGTTGTAATTTAAATGCAGCTTTAGAAGAAAAGAAACACCTGATTATATTAATTGACGTTCAGAGTGAGGCCTTACAGGATGTCGTCTGGGATGTCTCCGTCTGGATCATTATAGAGTTTCGGGTTTATAACATCAAATTTTTTTATAACGCCGACCGGAGAAAAGATGATAAGTTCTTTAATCTACCCCCTTTTTGCGCGCTTTCAGACACTGGAAATTTATAATGCTAATAGGTCCCACGCCTTGATCAGGTCGATTAAAGCGAGATATAGTGACATGTTCTGCCCTCTGCATTTTCCTAGAAGCAGGCACAGAAAGAAGATACAATGGTTCTTTCAGATCAGAAGCCACACTTTGATTCTTGGTGGATTCTCTGCTAAAATGTAAAGCCTCTACAGGATGATGCAGGCAAACAACTTGCCAGCAATACTCAGTAGAGAGATACCTCCGAAATTATTGCATTTACTACAATCGCCTTCGCTTCTGTAGAGGGTGATCATAACTGCATCCCTTATGTTTTGATGTCACGTTCCTTCCTCCCAACATTTGAACAGCAGGTAAAGTGGTACTAAAGAACACAACTTATACCCTAATATGCAATCTTTTCCTCGAACCATCCCCGAAGAAAGCTTATCTATCGCTTTTGAGACATCCTTTCAGGATTGGCGATAGTCCAGTTCGATCATCATAGGAAGGCGTGCAATGGCATCAAGAGCAGCCGGACCGAGTAATGTTACACTCATGTTTCAAGTTGTTTGATTTTGTCAGTTATTTCAAATGTCTTGCACTTAAAGGGGGGCAGATTTTGTACTGGTTGAGCCGACCGCTTTCTTTATGCCTTCATACGTTGCCTTAATGTTTCCCATGTCTGATGTCTGTTTTATTGTGTTCTAAAGCTTAGTCCAATAATCATTTGCGCATTTTCCTGCTGTAGGTTTCACTTGATTCCTTGCAAACACCAATACAGAGTGTGTTGTTTCATTTGCATTACGTTTTGGCTCGATGATTGAAGTCAGCTTCTCTGAGTTGGCTTCATTAGTGTCGTCTCGTCTCTTATTTCCGTAAGCAGCAATTGCTGCAGTATATGTGGCTGTTTTAAGTTAATATCATATTTCTGTTGAAGGTTTCATCAGACTAAGAGCTGAATGCAGAAGAAAATTCAGTTATTTAATCTGAGTGATTTGTCTTACTGACATGAATCTTTGGTTTACTTGGTTGTTTAGTGCAGTAAAATTTCTTTGGCTGTAGTTTAAGTTTGCAGCAACTAGGGAATGATTGCTTTCGCATTCAGCACTGCCATTAGCAGCCACATTTTCACTTTGATTTATAATTTTAAAATAACTAAATTAACAACATAACAAAATCTGCAATTTTTGTTGAAGTACAGGAGGTGTAAGGGGGCCACGTGTCATCAAAGATTGAGAAATGTTATCGAAGGTTAACATAGAAAACAAGCAAAAGTGAAAGTATTTCCTGCCATTTTTGTTTATAACTCTAATAAAAAGTTAATTGCTTTCATTTGTCCGTTGAAAAAAATGTTTTTATCAAGAGAGTTTTGTAATAAGATCGAGAAGCAATTTTGACCAACGCTAAAACGCGAATGGCTCTAATACTTTACTGCTTTTCGTTTCGATATGTTCTCTAAGTCACTTCCTAAAGCAAGGAAGTTTTCAAGGAACCCAAAGCATTTTCAATCAATGAAAACAAACTACCAAAGATAATACATCTGTGTGAAAATAATAATCCTGTACAATCTTATTATAAACGAAATTTCAACGAAATTAGTTTTTTAAGATTTCACTTACCCATTGCACGGAAGAACCCATGAACGTATCTTACCACCCTCTCTCCCTGAATTCGTACCTTGTTGGTGAAGTAGACGAAAAACACAACTCATGTACAAGCGTTCCCGATCTCTTGAACACATTTCTACACAATAGCAAGAGTCAAGCGCAGCGAATTGCTACTCACAGCCATGCACACAGTAACAAGAACAAGGTAAACGAACACACATTCACAAGGCGTGCAGTTATTCTTATAGATAAGTATTCACAAACATAAGTCATTTTTATGTTACACATTTAAAGAGAATTTATTTCAGTTGTTTTGTAGATCTGTGAAACAAGAACAAAGCCACTGTGAATAGAATTGTTAATAATTGTCTTTTCAAAGTCTGAATTATCTTCAAAAGAAATACATCTTCTATCCCCTAACTCAACCGCAAACTTCAAACAAGAATTGTCTGGATTTTGAAATGACACATATGAACAATAGAAATAAACAAAGATTACACGAACTTGCAGTAAACTTTGTCTCATTATTGTTTAAGGCAACGAAAGTCGACACCAGTTCATTTTAACACACCGGAAATAGTAAGTTTGTTTTCTTTCTTTTTTTTTTCGTTTTCGGAAGAGTTATACCAACAAATGTGAAAGACAATCTAAAGATTCGAGACTAAAAGGAAAAAAAAATGAAATATTATTGCGATATTAAAAAATATTTAATTGTATAAACGGATAGGTATTTGTCTGTTTTTTTTATGTATATCATCCTTTGTTTTTATTTTGTTGAATAAAATCTCCGAAAATAAATGTTAAAGTAAATTTATAGAGTTTTTTTATAGACCAAAGAAAGATTTTTTACAGGCGAAGTCAATGATATATTTATACATTTTAAACACTGGACTCAACTTAAAAAAAAATCATACATATCAACACATTCTAAGATTCTTATTTTTTATTCTTTTATTTTACTAAAAAGAAACATGTTTAAAAATATAAGCATGTTCCTATTTGATTGTTGCATTTTACATCTTTTTTTAATTTAATCTTGTGTCACTTTACTGAACTTGTTTTGAGTTATTAGAAAAGGTTAGTTGAAGAAAATCATTAAATTTTGGATTGCCATTCATTTTTTTTTGCTGGTATAACAATTCTGAAAATAATAACAAAAATACTTCCTGCAAGTTAATACTGCATTAGTCACCTGGGTGTTCCAAACATTGTTTATATACCCACATACAAAAAGTTTTTAGTGTTATTATTTTGTAAAATATCGTTATTCTGCAGGTGCAGAATAAATATATAAGTCCCCATTGAACAGCTGTATCTTCTTGCTATTAATATAAAATAATACAACAAAATAAATGACAAAACTAAGACAAAATTAAGATACTACATCAGTTAAGCTCATAATTACAAGACTGAAAGAGTAATAACTTGTAACTAAAATAATAAACCCATCTAAACTTATGATAAAGAAACTACCAAAACATATTAATTTGATATCAACATAATGAGATACATAATATGCGTTTGTATCTATAAATTTCCATTCCCACTGGAAAAAATACAAAAATATGTAAATTATAAAATCATACATATTTTAATAAGCTAGGGTGATTAGACACTCCACAACAAAGCGACGTCTACCTCCAAAGGAAAAATGAAATACAACTGCGCCATACCATATGTGCTATACCCTTATTGAGTCAAGAGAATACTTGATGGGGAGAAAAGAAATAAGTTCCTAACTAGTAATTATGAACACTTAAGCAAAATTGGGTGACAAAGCACCCCACGAGACTAACGTAACACTTGTACAAAAAAAGATTGTTCAGCACATATATAGTTGTGGATGTCAAGTGCTCATATTTAAATTTTCTGGCCACTTTGTGTAGTTGCAGAGGGATAGTATATGAGATAGTGGCTCCATCGAGTCGTTTTCCCTCAATGCCATAGGTAGTTTCCGGATTAGATTTTCGTATATACATTCGTATATTTGTTTCTCACCGTCGTTTGTTTTGCTTTAATTAACCCCAGACCGTTGAGATGTAATGGGCTACTGAGAATTATAAGACACATCTTTAGTAAGAAGCTGTGCAACAAGATGTTTATTTGCATAACATTAAAATTTCTTCATGTTGATATAGTCAGAGAAGCAAAGTGGAAGTTCCAAAGGTTGACAGTTCAGAGAAAGAAGTTATTAGATTATAAACCTCTCTAGAATCTGGAGACGTCCATAATAATGGAACGGATTTAAATAAATGTCTGATTGATCGAATGTACTTATGTTGAGGAGAAACCAGAGTAGTAAATTCGTCGGGCATTATAATGAAGTACTTGTAAAACAAGGAAAGAGATGCAACATTGCGGTGATGGAACAGTGGCTGGAGCTTGGTTGATAAGGGGAGATCTATTTTATTAGATGGTCGTTTTCTGACCCCGTCTAAAATGGAGAGACATGGAAAATGCTTTATTGAGCATTTTGATAACAATACTCCATACATGGCCGGATAGTTACCTTAGAGATATGAAGTGCCTTTAATAAGTTTCCAGATATTTTTGTACAAAAGCTTAAAATTGATGTAGAAACTAGAGAATTCAGTATGCTATTCTATACTCCAGTTTTTATGATTTCAGGTTCAAATGAACAGTTATAGAAGCGATTGGAATACACCCTAATAAAGCCTGATTTTCACAGCTAGTGAATTTCCAAAATGCAATCTAGACGTAAAGACACTTTAGAAGAACGATATGCAATAAAATGATGTTTTTAACTTGGTAAAAATGCCACATGGAATGCTTTATACTGTTTGGAGGTCATCTTGCATCGATTGAGCATCGGTTTTTGGGTGGAATAAGAGATTCAAAATAGGTAGGTAATCTGAGAGGGATGATGAGAAGTAGGAAAGTCAAAACACCACAGTTGATTGGCCAAATAAAGAATTTCATAGATATGGACCGTTGTGTATCTATAGAGACAATATGCTCACAGCTTGATGTCAGTGTAGGAACTGGCATAATTATTGATGAGGAACTGAAAATGCAAAAGATTTGGCAAAGTTTTTGCAAGAGTTCCCAGAGATTAAACTATTTGACCAAGGTGGGCATCAAGACCGTTCTTCACCCTCATTATAGTCCATACCTTGATCTCTGTGACTTTTGATTATTTCCTAAGCTCAAAGGAAACCTTAGACGCTGTCGTTATGAGACGATTGAGGAAATGAAAAATGCTATGACGAGGGTTATCGCTCACACAAGAGAACTTACATGAGACTTTTCAGAAGTTGTTGGAATGGTACAACCAGTGCCTTGAAGCCAGAGGTGATTACGTCGAAGGGGACTAGAGTTTTTTATTAATAAAAATGCTCATACAAAAAGAATCACAGGAATTATTTAAGGCACCTCGAATATAGGATACACCTTTTTTATATTTCAAATAAGACATTGATTCTAATTTTAATGTTCGGACTTTATTTTATTTATTATGTGTTTTTTTCTATATATATTTGCACTCGATTATTAGAAATTATTATTATTACGTCACGATTTTTCATTTGTCACACCATAATGAAAACTAATACGCTAACATGGGCGAAGATTTCAATCTCTCTTTCACCTTTTCCCTACTCGATCAACAGAACAGATACAGGCACTTCTGCCTCCATTCAGCGCCATTATGTCTTACTATGTGTAGTTCACGCACTTGAGGAGCATTTTATTCAAAGTCTTTTGAATCTACACGGTTGTCATACCAAAACGACATGGAGCAAGTGAGATATTAACAGGATGCAATTCAAAGCCAAGTTCGCCATAGCGTAGTACATGATTTTAGTAGAAGTCATGTTGGAATGCCTTTGTGTATAGCCAAGAACCACACCGAATTAAGATGAATTTTTTAATTGTTTTTATGAGGGAAGAAAATGAATGAATATATATATATATATATATATATATATATATATATATATATATATATGCAGGCCCACATAATTACATTAAATAAAACTTTTAAGTAGTAGTAAGATTGCCAGATAGCAACAGCTACCTAAAACAGTTTTGTGAATAAAGAATGTGAAATACAAATTTTTAACACGAGGAATATAAAGTTACTTTAATGTTACTAAATGTTTGTAATTCAACGTATGTTTGCGTAAAGAAATTGAGTGAATAGTAAATATGCTTATATTGTATATGTGTAGAATAGTGTATGTGCATTACCTTTGTTCTTGTAATGTATCTGTAGATGCACGCAGGTTATGAAAGGCTGAATACTTGAGTCGTTGAGTCATCTCCCTTTATCATCATGGCAAAACGTCAGGTGGAGTCTCAACTGGACCTTATTTCATTTTAGTCACCTGGCTGTTGACAGATCTCTTTAATTTTGCTGTTAGACTCCTTGCTTTATCAGAGGGTCCAATCTCGCACAACCTTTTTTTTAATCCTTAGGTCAAGCGATATTAAGAAAACCTTTTTTTTTTACAAAAGAATCAACATTTATTAAGTCCAAGAGGCCACTAGAGGATAAGGTTTATGAGTGTACAATAGTCAATGGGACAATATTGTAGTGATCGTTAGTAGTGAAAATTGGGTAAATTGGATTACTTAAGGGGACAGCTCATCAAGAACTTATTCACGTTGGATTTGAAGACGACCATATTGTAGTTACTAGGAAGGCAAGAAAACGGAACAGAGTTACACAGGCGTGCAGCTTTTTTTAAAGAAGCTTTGTTCATGGAATCTACGTTTAGGTTTAGGCACAGACAAAGAGTGGAGAAAATTATGGATAGGGATTTCAGCTAGACAAGTGTTTTTTGTAGAAGTCAGGCAAGGGAAGATGACAGATTGGAGCTCAGATGAGCACTTCCAATGAAAATAACGATAAAGCAGAGAAAAGCTGGAAATGTCTCTTCTGTGGGAAAGAAATTGCAGGGAAGAGAAAAGGGCATCCCTCATTAGGCTACGGAGTCTATTTTGAACACTGTCAAGGCAGGATAAATAATTCTAGCAGCTTCTGCCCAGATGTGGCAATAGCATTCTATCCTTGGACATACTTGGCTTTTATACAGGTAAAGAATTGCATTATTAGTGAGATATTTATTGGAGCAGTAGAATGATCCCACCATTTTCCCAGCAACCTTGGCAACGGATTTGATGGACGTGTTCCATTTCAGATCAAGAGTGAAGATCAGACCCAGAAGCTTGTCAAATCATAGAGCCTTCCAAAGACGAGAGACATTCATTTAGAGTGATGCCAGACGTGGATCAGAGCATTAATGATGCAAATATAAAACCTTGATTTTAAATGTATTAAAATTAACAAGCAAAATTTTTCTCCATTTCACCTCATGATCAAGATCAGAGGAGAGAGAATCAGAGAGAATTTGGTCGTTTATGGCCTTTGAAGTGTTACCATAGATGGTAGTGTTGTCAGCATAAATTTCTATGACTTATCTTAGGATGTGCTTTAGGAGATGAGTGATATACATCAGGAAGAGAGTTGGGCCCAAGATGAATCCTTGGGGAACTCCACGATAAATACTATGAGCTTCTGATTTCAGCCTATCAATTACTACTCTTATGAACCTATCAGACAGAAATGATTTTATAATTGAATAGACATTTCCAGCTATACCATAGGTGGAGATTTTGTGGAGTAGATCTTTATGCCATACGCTATCAAACACCTTTGATATGTCAAACGCAATTGCCCTAGAAAGGAAGGCTCTGTCGTGAGATTCGCTAATGCGATGAGATATAACGGTTAGCACATCTGCTGTTGGTCTAGCAGAACAGAAACCATATTATATGTCACTGAGAAGGTTATTTTCGCTGAGGTGGTCGATTACTTCTCTATTTAACACAGATTCCAACAACTTACTCATAATGCACAGAAGGCTGATTTTTCTGAGGGAGATAACCGAGCATTTGAATTTTTATATACTGGACATACTGGTGAGGTTTTACAGGGTGTAGAAGCTTTTTCAGTACTATAATTGGAATGACGTCAGGGTCAGTTGCTTTACTTGAATCGAGATTTTTTATTAGCTTAGCAACATCACACACAGATATTTGCATGTTGCCTTGCGTGTTTTCAGACACAGGAGGAAATACGGGGGCTGGTGGTCCTGATCACATAGGATAGCATTAGCTGCAAAATTTTTCCCAAAGAGTTTGGCTTTGTCCGATGCTGAGGAGATTACTCCAGCTCCATTGATGATGGTTGAGATAGAGCACACACTTCTATTTAGGACCCTGTTTGTTATTTGCCAAACCTCATAAGAACCAACCCGCTGCTCAGCTACTTTGGACTTGACGGACTAAGCATACTGCACTCTTGCATTCTTTATTACTCTTTTACAGTGATTGCTGGAAGTCCTAATGGCGGCTTTAGTCACAGTACATCTATTATGTTAGAAGCAATAGAAATAGTGATATATGTGCACAATGGTAGTAGTACATTCTGTACAGAATCATGGAATCTTAGCAATAATTACCACGGCTGGCTGTTAGGTGTTTTGCTGGAATTTTTTTGGAAGGGATGAAGCGATCTATATCTACGTTGACATGTACGCATATAACCTTTTGGGGGTTTTAAATATTTCTATTGGTTGGAAATAAGCGAATTACAACAAAGCAGAGAAAGAGAAGGAAATGGTGTAAGCACATAATCATTTGAATTTTAGCGTTCGTAGGAGTCACTTCCGGATTCCGTTACAATACGCAAAATTACAGTCACTTTTGTAACAATATTATCATTCTTTTTACGTTGTATTAAATCTCGATATAACTACTCCTCTGTTAGTACTTTCGCATTACGTCACTTGTTTTTGTACACAGTTTATCCGACATGATGTCTTTTATTTGAAATGACTCACATTACGATATAGCCATGCACAAAAGAAACTTTGTTTTACAAATGCGGTTTTTACATAACATTTCACAATAATCACAGGAGATTAGTTTGCCCTTGTTTTTGCACATTTCTCTAGTTGAAATATTCTTTTCTTTAATCTTCATGTTATCCCGTTTTATGTTTATTAATCTTTAACATTCATCATCTACTTTCTGATATGTTATTCTTGCTCAGTAGTCTCTATCAGATATTTTTATTTGTGCTATTTTTATTATTCGGACTACTGCTCTAATCTTAAATGTTTTTCGCACAATGTTTGCGTTGATGTAACCTCCAACCTTCTAAAATTAAGGAATTTTTCAATTGAACTCAGAAATTTTGCACGAATTTCAAACGAGACTTCTTTATTAATCCACGGGGATAACATACATTCGTTTCGTCAATCATCACTGGGTAGGTTTTACGTTCTAAATATTCGTAATAAAATTGGCTACAAGAACCCGCGGTGTAGCGTGTAAAGTATTTGGTGCAATTCACTTTTTTATATTTCACACTGCTGAAGGTGGAAGGTCCAATTCTCAGTGTAGGCGATACTGAAAACACAAATTAAGATTACTTAGAATTTTTATCTAATCATGGCGGATGAATCAAGACCATGCTAACCCCGTGGTTTACAAAAAAGGGTCTCGTTTGAAATATAGTGAAGATTATGGAGTTTGACAGAAAGATTCACAAATTCGACATGATACACATGAAGAAGGTTGGAGGTTACATCGACTGAAACGTTGTGCAAATAACACTTAACACGAGAATAGTTGTTTAAATAAATGAAATAGTATGGAATATCTACATATTATTAGCATCCACAGACACGTGTTCCGTAGTTATCTAACTAACATACCAACCTCTAGGCTCGAACCCTTGAACTTCAATCACCACTCCTCGTGAAAATCCGTCTAAGCTGTCTCTATAACCTTTCTGGTTGTATGTGATAGAATATTTACCATATTTAATTACGTTGAGTGGTTTCATTAAAGGATTATCATGAATCAGATTATGTGGATAACGTGTATTTGTGTTTCTCACCCATACATACCTTTGATAAATTCACATTGAATTATATTTTTCTTTACATTAGGTTATATATTCCTCAAGTTAAATTTTCTCAGTCTTTCCTATATCATGCAACGTTTTAAAATCGTCCCTCATTACATCATAGAATATTTTAATGTATTTATTTTCAAGAATTTTTCAGCGTTCGATAGTCGACGAGGTCATTATTAATTGGCATTAGACACGAGTTATTTGGGGAAGCAATGTAAATATTGTCCAAGTTATTTGCCCAAGAGATGTACAAATTATTCCGATGCTAATTATGCCGACGTGCTGAACCCAAATATAGTAAGCAAATATGCCTAAAGTGCATCTCATATGAACATATTTTGGGAGGGTTTTTTTTACACAGGCATCACCACATTATCAAGGCCAAGATGCCACTCAAGGATAAGGATTAAAGAGTGTACAGTAGAAATTGGAAAATATAGTAATCATTAGTAATGAAAATTTGGTAAATTTGTTAACTTATATGGAACGGCTCATCAAGAACTTGTTTACGTTAGACTTGAAGACAACCATATTCTAGTCAGCTGGAAAGCAGGAAAACGGAAGACAATTCCACAGGCGTGCAGTTCTAAGATAGAAGCTTAGTTCATGGAATCTACGTTTAGGTCTAGGTACAGATAAAGAGTGGGGGGAATTATTGATAGTGTTTTCAGCTAGACGAGTGTTTCTTGTGAAAGATTGGCGAGGGGGACCATAAATTGAAGCTCAGTCGAACACTTTCCATGAAAATAACAATAAAGCAGAGACAAACTCGCAAAATCTCTTCTGAGAGATAGAGGTTGCAAGGAAGAGAAAAGGACATCTCCTACAAGGCTGCGAAGTCTATTTTAAACTCTATCAAGGCAGGACAAGTTCTTTCTAGCTGCTCCTGCCCAGATGTGGCAACAGTATTCCATCCTTGGACGTACCTGGCTCTTATATAGATACAGAATTGCATAAGCAGTGAAATATCTACTGGATCGATAGAAGGATCCGACCATTTTTCCAGCGGCCCTGGCAACAGATTTGATGTACGTGTTCCATTTAAGATCAGGAGTAATTGTCAAAAGCCCAGAAGCTTGTCAAAACTTGAGGCTTCCTGAAGACGAGAGCCATTCATTTTAAATGATGCCAGATGTGGATCAGAATGTTGATGATGTAAAGAGAGAAGCTTGGTTTTAGGTGCATTAAAAGTAACCAGCTACTCCTTTCCTCATTGTACCACGTGCTCAAGATCAGAGGAGAGAGAATCAGAGAGAACTTGGTCGTTTACTGTCTTAGATGTGCTACCATAAATGGTAGTGTCATCAGCATAAATGTCTACAAATGATGTAAGGATGTGATTTGGAAGATCATTAATGTAGATCAGGAAAAGAGGGACACCAGAATTAATACTGTGGGCTTCTGATTTTTGCCTCTCAACTACTACTCTTATGAACCTATCAGAAAGAACATTTCCAGCTATACTATAGCTAGAGATCTTGTGAAGTAAACCTTTATGCCATACTCTATCAAAGGCCTTAGATATGTCAAGAGCAATTGCCCTAGAAAGGTTGCCTCCGTCGAAAGATTTGCTAATCCTATGAGATATAACTGTAAGCACATCTGCTGTAGATCTAGCAGACGGAAACCATACTGAGTGTCACTAAGAAAGTTATTTTTGTTGAGATGGTTCATTACTTTTGTATTTAACACAGATTCCAGCAGCTTACTCATGATGCACAGGAGACTTATTGGCCTGTACTGAGAGGGGGATGAGCGATCACCTGAATTCTTAAATACAGGGCATACTGATGAGATTTTCCAGGGTGATGGGAATCAATTCTCCTTAAGACAAAGTTTTAATAGTTTTGTAAATATGGGTGCTAGTTGTGATTGAAGTTTTTTGAGCACTATAATAGGATTGCCGTCAGGGCCAGTTGCTTTACTGGAATCAAGGTTTTTGATTAGCTTGGCAACATCACGTACAGATATATGTATACCACATAGCGTGTTTTCTGATACAGGAGGAAATATTGGGGGTTGGCGGCCTTGGTCGCAAAGGGTAGAATTAGTTGCAAAGTTCTTAGCAAAGAGTTTTGCTTTGTCTGATGCTGACGAGATTACCTCAGGTCCATTGATAACAGTTGGGATGGAGCACACGCTTCTGTTCAGGATTCTGTTTGCTATTTGCCAAAATGAATGGGTATTAGACGATTCTTGTACTTTGGTGGAGAATCACGAATCAGTCCTAGAAAAGAATGAAACAGTTAAGGACATGAAAACCACCTTTTATTTCTTTTTAAGGGAGTTTTTATCTTTATTTTTTTAAGGGCTTTAAAATACTTTAACCATTAACCTAATATTTCGCATGGTTGGTGTCCTTTGCCTTTTTTGAGGCTTTTAAAGTGTAAAATGATTCAGCCATTTTCGAAGTGTACTCAGTATTTTAGGGGAGAAAAGCGGCTTCGAAATCTAGTGGGCAACCGTTTCACCTTCCTACTTCCTTCTTTTTTACTGATTAGACATTGCAAGTCTTTTTTTACATGGGAGTAACCACTTATCCAGGCCCAGAGGCCACTCAAAGATGAGGGTTAATGAGTATACATTAGTCAATGTGATTATAGCGTAGTCAATATAAGTAGTACGAATTTTGTAAAATCGATTACTTAAGAGGGACGGTTCATCAAGAACTTGTTTACGTTGGACTTGAAGACAATCAGATTTTAGTCAACTGGAAAGCAGGCAGTCAGAAGTGAGTTCGACAGGCGTGCATTTCTAAGAAAGGAACTTTGTTTATGGAATCTACATTTAGGGTTAAGAAGATATAAAGAGCATGGAAAATTATTGATAGTGGTTTTGGCTAGACGAGTGTTTTTCATGAAAGTTTGGCGAGGGGAGATCATAGAATGAAGCTCAGCTGAGCACTAGCCCTGAACATAACAATAAAGCAGAGCCAAGCTCGTAACGTTTCTTCTCTTGGAAAGAGATTGCAGGGAAGAGCAAAGGGCATCCCCCACTAAGCTACTATTTTTTTAAATACTATTTTTAACTCTGTCAAGGTTAAGCTGCTTCTAGCAGCTCCTGCCCAGATGTGGTAACAGTACTCCATCGTTGGCCGTACCTGGTTTTTATATAGGTATAGAATTGCATCAGGAGTGAGATATCTACTGGAGCGGTAGAAAGATCCCAAGAGTCTATCCCTTTTGTTATTGTAATGGCAGGTGCTTGATTGAACTTCTATCTATGGTCTTCACCTCCCACCCGCCGTAAGACATTCACATATGCGTCTAGCTACAAAATATTTTATGAAAAAAGAAATCTTCTTATATAATATATAGGGTCCGCTACAAGTAACTATATAATTAAATATATAGCTATGAGGTGTCTTTAATAAGTTTCCAGTATTTTTGTACAGACATTTAAAATTGTCACAGACTCTTGAAAATTCAGAGTGTTATTGCGATACATCGTGCTAGATGACTGACCAATTTTTTATTTTATGTGCAAATGAACAGTTTCAGCAGGAATTGGAGTACACCCTTCTAAAGCCTAATTGTCACAACTGGTGAATTTCAAAAATACAATCTTGACGTGAGGACACTTTACAAGATTGATATTCAATAAAATGTTGTTTAAAACTTTGAAAAATGCCACAGAAACGTATAAACTTCTTTATACTGCTTTTGGACCATCTTTCATGAATCGAGCTTTAGTTTTGGAGTGGGATAAGAGATTCAAGAAAGGCAGGGAGTTTGTGAGGGATGATTAAAGTTGTGGGAGAAGTATGCAAGTAAGACCACCAGAATTGATTGGCCAATAAATGAATTTCATGGATAAGACCCTCGTGTGTCTATAGGGACAATAAGTTTGCAGTTTTATGTAAAGTATTCATAAGGAAATGAAGATGCGGAAGATTTACACAAACTTTATCTCAACGGTACTCAGAGAAGATTAGAAAGAAGGACATTGTCATGGGTATCAAGACAGTTCGATCCTACCTATAATCCAGATCTTGTTCCCTGTGATTTTTGCTTATTCTCTAAGTCCAAGGAAAATATTAGAGGCTGTCATTATGAAAAAAATGAAGAGATGAAAGAGGCTGTGATATGTTCATACAAGAGGACTTCCATGTGGCCTTTCAGAAGTTTTGGAATAGTACAAGTGGATTGTAACCGGAGATTACTTTGAAGGAAACTAGAAACATCGTACTTATGGCAGATGCTGTAGATCATATCAGAATACTTTTTAATAAAATATTTTGCAGAACAAGAAATGACAAATATTGGGGTAATTATTATTATTCAGGTACTGACTAATTATATTCAATCAAATAAAGATACGGAGTTAAAAGTAAAGTGTAATTATGTGTTAAACAGATGAACGATTAAGGCAAGTCTTAAAATTAATGTATGTAATACTTTTGTAAAAAAAAAAGTAGATGAATAAATTTTAGAGACTAATCCACCAAAAACAAATAAAAGGAAGTTTTTAAAGACAGTATTTCATAACAATTTCTTCTCAAATTCATTACTCTTGATATACAGTTGCTGTAATATTTTAAGATTTGATTTCCAGAGGCGTTGAGCTAGATAAATAGACAGTGGTTCAAAAAATGCACACCCAAGCGGAGTTGATTAGACTAAAAATGACAAGTAGCGCTCAAAGAGGAGATAACTGGGTTTTATATACATTATATAGGAACCACCCAAAATTATGCATTTCTCCCATCGTTTCATGCAGCTCTGGAGACCGTTTTTTAGAACACCCCAGGTTGGTCCTCCAACCACGACGTGACTTCAGAAATCAAGGCTGCATCATCTGTGAAACGCTTTCCTTTCAAAAACAACTTCATGGCTGGGAAGAGTGAAATTCAGAGGGTGCAAGGTCAGGAGAATAGGGGGGATGGGGGAGGATTTCATAACCACACGCCCATGCTTCTGATCTGGCGACATGTTACTTGTGGACCGGAGCGTTGTCATGCAGGAGGAGGGTACCTTTGCTGATCTTGCCTCGCCTCTTGATTTTGATAACTTCCCTTAATTTCCTCAAAAGTGAAGCATAATAGGCTCCTGTAACTGTGGTACCCTTTGCCAGAAAATCTGTTATCACTACTCCACCCTGGTCCCAGAAGACTGTGAGCATGACCTTGCCAGCGGAGGGCTGCACCCTTGCATTCTTTGGAGATGGTGAGTCCAAGTGCTTCCACTGTATTGACTGGGCTTTGATCTCTGGATCATAGTGATGGACCCAGGTTTCATCCGGTGTAATCAGTCTTTTGAAAAACTTTGACTCATCTTCTTGGCACATCTCCAAATTCATCCTCGAGCACTCGACGCGTTCTCGCTTCTGGTGGGAGCCACATGGAAATCCATCTGACAGATACCTTATACATATGCAAATGGCCATGAATGATAGTTTCCACAGACTCTGTACTAATCTTGACATCTTGCGTTATTTGGCGAATAGTAATGCGCCGATCTTCCAAAATGGCAGCCCCAACTTTACGGAGAGATGCCTCGTTAATGGCAGAAGTGGGGCGACCAGGTCTGGGAGCTGTTTCCACAGACTTCTGGCCATGTTTGAATTCACGATGCCAGCGTTTTACAAGGTCATATGATGGGGCATTTTCACCATGTTTCTTTCATTTCATAAAAAGTCTCCTGTGGTGTGCGTCCTTTTAAATACAAAAACTGAATCACTGCTCGACATTCAACAGGCTCCATTTCACACCTGACTCAGTTCAAACACCTGTAAAACAGAAACCACAATTACTTCAGAGCTGTAATTTGCCACATAACCCGTAGAGATATAAAGCATTGCACATACAAAATTTCAGCTAGATCAGACAAATGGAAGTTTGTTAGGGACATTACTTATTACACGCCCCTCGTATTAATTGATCTTTAAGTCGAACAGAACATGTTTCTTTGTAATTTGAGTAAAAAATAAAATATCCAATAGATCAAAGAAGGATTAAAATGGCTATTTATTGTGTTTGATTTTATTTCATGTAATTTTTCGACTTGCAAGTGTTCCTATGTTTAATGGATAATTTTGAATAAATAACCTATTTCAAGATAATTATACCGGTAATAGAAACTTTATATTTAGTTTATATTATATATAATCTTTTTATTGGAAATCCAAATTGATTCCATTTTACAATTTATCTTTGGATGCTGAAGTTTATAATGCCCACTCTTGGTTATACCTGTTGGTAATTTCGTTTTTTTTTTTTTTCTTCTTTTTCATGAGCTTTAAATGTTTGATTCGGCAAAATACGAGAAAAAGAAGGTAAAATCAGAAAATTAAAAAAAAAAAACGATAGTAAAAAATAAACCATCAATTTTGTTCACGACATCTGTTTCAGGTAGATAATCGTTTAAGCAAAATAATTTCAACTATATAACTGCCACTATATTGGTTTGAAATTAAAAGTTTAAAACTGAAAATAAAAATGAAATAAGAGTTTTATATAGCTTGCTTGAAGCATTGTTTGGTGTGCATAAAAGGAATTAAAATTTATAAAAGGCAATGCAATGCAGACGTGAAACGGATAGATACAAACGGAAGCAAATTAAGTCATAACGGTGAAATAAGCTATGCAGATTAACGCTTATCAATATATAAAGTTGGATTTTGTCTGTTTTTTTGCTCACAATTTGATTAATTAGTGATCCCTCATTTGTTTAAACAATAATGTGCGAGGTTAAGGGTAAATGTCACATAACCCACAACACAATTCAGGTCATTAGCTTTCCAACAAAACTTTTATTAGTTTAATTCTGATCAATAGTCGCCGAGATTTCAAACTTATAAAATTGATCCAAAAAGTTATATATATATATATATATATATATATATATATATATATAACTACTTCGTTTAGTCACATAAATTAATATACGAAATTATAAATTTATGTGTAAACTTTAAGTATTTACTTCAACAGTGCTCAATACGTATGTAGAGCTAGGTAGTAAGTTATAAAATATATATGGGGATTAAGCTACACTGAATATTCCACGTTTCATCCACTCTAGGATTCTTCAGGCATTCAGTGTCAAGTGGAGAGAAGTATATTTGTTTATCACGCATGTGTACAACACTGAATTTAAGTGCATAATGCGTGTCATTATATCTGGAAACTACTTGTCTCCAACAAAGTTAAAAGTGATTTACTTGTTAAACATAATCTAAAACCTTACATGTTATCATTTTGTGCAAGTAGAACTACGGTAAAATTACTTTAAAACAAGTTAATGTCTGAAAAGTGTCGATAATGAGTCCTGCAAAGAAAAAGTAAACACAAAACAATCATAACAAACAAAAAACAAATATATAACAAGTAAGTCTATCCGTAGGCAATGTAATAAAGGGTAATTTTTTGTTAAGTAGCATAAATTATTTGACAGACCAAAACTTCTAAAAACTAGTGTAAATCTTATTAAAAAACTGATGGAAAATGATAAAAATGAAAAATTTTCTGGATTTATTTCAGCCTTTGAATGTAATAATGTGTGTTATAAAAAAATAGTTTTATGAATCATGCACAATAATAGTAAATAAATAAAAGAAAAATATAATAAAAACACTCCCTAAAAAACGAACGAAAAGAAAACCAAAAAAGAAAATATGATCGTGTAAGGGTTGGAAAGACGCTCCAAAATCGAAAAATAAATAATGGAACCCGTGCGTTATTTTCTGTTCCATCGATTATTTAATCTGTATGTTGGCGTAGTTTAAATTACACTGGTTACTATATTCTAAGAATTCTCGACAGTTATGCAGGTACGCCCGGCCAAGTCGAAAATATGGCTGATAAGTATAGAAGGGGCGCATTACTCTATTTAATCAAGTGTTTACGTGGTTCATTACTAAAGATTTTCTGTTTTATTTGGTTCGATTTAATAGGAAAACACGAATGTTTTATTTTTAATCGTAAATTCTTACGCGTAAGCACAGTATTTTTCATTAAAAAAGTGAACGTATTTTTCATGTTTTATTATTTTTATACGAATGTAGGTAAAGCGTAAATTGTTAGGCGAAATTACCGTATTTTATCATGGGAAAGTAATCGTTTCTTTTTTTTTTGCCTATTCACTCCAATCAAGGCCCGGTGCCACTTTGATGTAGGAGACGGAACTGCAAAGATACTATGTATTGATTTGAGCAGTAAGATGTCTGTTTACACTACAGTGCTCTCTCCCTCTCTCTTTATATATATATATATATATATATATATATATATATATATATATATATGTATATGTATATATATATATATATATAAAGAGAGTGTATATATATATATATATATATATATATATATACTAGCATTTAAGGCTATGACTATCGGAACTTTTACTTGTATATATATATATATATATATATATATATATATATATATATATATATATAACATTTTCTGTTTGTAATGAAACATCATTTTGTTGGTCACTCTATCTTACGAATGGAAACAAAGTTGATACAAAGTTGTCTTTACTTTCATCATATTTTGCTTAGGGGAAAATATTTGAGTATCAAAACCTATCTCTTTACAACTCTCTCCTTTTTATAACCTATCATACTTTCATCACTCACAGTCCATTTTCTGTAGGCTGTTTTTGAACTCAGTCAACGACGGGTACTTCTGCTAGTATATATATATATATATATATATATATATATATATATATATATATATATATATATATATATATGTCGACTGTACACGCGACGGTTGTAGGTTCGATCCTCGGCTGGGGAAAGGTGTTTGTCTAGCGACACTGATGAGTTGTGATACAACGAACCACTACTGTATGTGGATTACAAATGAAATCCCTCCTCTTAGAGTTGAGCACATTGTAAATATATTTTCACCCGACGCGTACTTAAGCAATTAAGCGAAGCCCACTATTAATTTGATTGTAAACAAATGATGATTTGAGCACTTTCTTCGACGGGCGGGCGTGGATTTAATACACACTCGAGGAGAAATATTTACGGCACTGATTCGTAGCTCGATGGTTAGAGCTGTCGACTGTTAACGCGGCCGCTGTAGGTTTGATCCACGGCTGGCGAAAAATGTTTATATATATATCGTCATTGTAAAGGGAAATAAATAGAGCCATTGCTTCATAGAGTTAAATCAATTAGACAATGGCAGATTTTTCAATCGATGTTATTTAAATTGATAGTTCAACTCAATGGCCGTCTGGTGATCATGCAATAAAATAAACATATACAAAATTAGTAAAATAAAAGAAAAAATTTCGAGATAGTCGGTGGACATTGTTGTTTTTATTCAAAGAAGAATGAAAAGATTCTTTCAAATTTGAGATGAAAAGAAGACACGAAAACATGGGACATAAAAAATATAAAAAGTAAATACATCAATCTTTTGGGTTTGCACCGTTTTTTTTTAAATTTATTTTCTCTTTATCTTTTCGAAGCTTAGCTTTTATCTAGATCTGTATAAAGGTTGAGTCAACCAATTCGCGTGAAAATGCTACGAGACTAACAACAAAGAAATAAAGTATATATATATATATATATATATATATATATATATATATATATTTAAAGTGATGGTTGTGTAGTTCCAAGGAGAGAAAAAAATGTATATTTAAAAGAGTGTAGCCATCAACAATTGTGGGTTTTTTTTAAAGGTTTTCATCATATTTTTATTTTAAAATATTTTTATAGCGCGTTTCGAGCTTAGGGTGTACTCTCTTCAGATATTTTCGTAAAAAGTTTTTCTTTAAAATGGGAGTTTGTAGATATGCCTCCGCTGATATTAAATATGTTTTTCATAGTGATGCGATGCGTGTGTTCAGTGTTTAGACATTCTGTCTCCAACTGTAAGTTGTTCACTGTGACCGGTCAAAGTTAGTTTCAAAGAGTGTTTTTTAGTCCATATGGTGAAGGTTTTTATGGCTTCTTTAGGTGTGTGGGTGTGTAGGTGGGTATGTATATGTGTATATATGTATGCTCCTACATATATTTCTATGTATGTACGTGTGTGTATGTGTGTGTGCCTGCGTACGTGTGCGTGTGCATGTGTACATGTACATGAATATATATGTATGCGTATGTGATTGTGTGTGAGTGTATGCTATCCATGGGGAAAGAAAGTCTTTAAAAAGAACCCTAAAGAAGCCATAAAATAAATATTTATTGTTTTTTCAAAATTATCACTAAAACTAAAATGATAATAACATTAAAATACGATGTAAATTTATTTTATTTGTAAAACAACGTTTTTAAAAAGTTGCATAAATTCTCGAGGCAACCTTTCAAAGAAAGCAGTTGATTTACATGTCCCAAAAATGTTGAAAAACTAAACAAAACATTTTTATAAAGGAAATACTTTCAAACATTACTGATAATAAAATGATTCAACAAAAAATAAGCAGCAGAAAATTTACTAATTTTGGAATTGTAGAAACATTAAGCAAGTACGGAATAAAAATCGACTGTAAACCGATTTTATGAACGTCAATTGAGGGAATATAATTTTTAATGGGAACTAACCGCTGCACCTCAAATAATATAAAGTGGTTTTCTATTTGATAGTTTAAATACTGCCGAATTTCTGTCAAGTTTTGAACAATCACAGAGTAGTTGATTTTTTTCAAACTATTAACAAAATTTTATGATCACTAACGTATTTATTATGGTGAATTAATTCTGGTAATAAGGTTTTAATTTTTTACTTTGTTTTATGAATATAATAATTGTAAAATATAATACAAGGAAAACTCTCTTTAGAACGCTTACCTAACTTAGAAAAGTCTACTTACTTTCAAACAAGAGTAAATATTTAAAAATGTGTATATTTCTGTGAAAAGGACTTGAATCCTATTTAAAACTATATCGTCTTTAAGAATGGTCTTAAACTCTATCTTCAATTGATATTTATTCCGTAGATGCTTAATTTTCATAGCCTGACAAAATTAGTTCCCCGGTGTCTAATTTTCCTAACTTTAATTAAATTAAAATAAAAATATAAAAAGTGATTTTTAATGTTTTTGACTCATTTGAGATTTCATGTGTTTTTGCATTAATAAGCTGATGGGTTTTGTTCGGTGCCCTTTTATCCGATATCCTAGGTGTATATATGCATGTATGCATGTATATATATATATATATATATATATATATATATATATATATATATATATATATATATATATGCGGATATATTGCTGATGAGATAATTCCAAATTTTTTCCAGATTCCAATTTAATTACCGATTCTCTCTTAAATTCCTGATCCGATACGATTCCTGATTCCGATGCTTTTTAAATTTCTAAATATTTACTTAGTGATTTTCTTTTCGAATCGCTCGAAAACTTTCTTATGTGTGCATATATTTTCGTAAGCAAAAGATGCACTTCGCGTGTGTGTGTGTGTGTGTGCGTGTGTGTGTTTGTGTGTGTGTGTGTGTGTGTGTGTGAGGGACATATGTTAAATATACGGCGGAGGCGGGTTCTAAATATTGAAAATAATAACAGCTAAAGATGCATTTCTCTTTTAAAGCAAAACCATTTGCATTTGCCATTAGTTAGCAAAATGCTATTTGAATATTTCATAAACCACTGAAAATAATTAACGATTTTTATGCAAAATAAAACGGTATAGCGGCAGTATAGTTAACAAAGTTCCCTCTTTATTTTAAATATGAGTTTCTAAATAACATAGTTACTATATAGACTACTATTCCTAAGTTAAGAACGGATGTAAATGTATTCTTAACTATTCTATACGTTCTCTTTGCCAGAGAATGTTCAGTTGTTTACTCTAATCATATATATTTGCCCTGTTATGACTAATAACAATGTCATAGATATGTAGTTGATTGATTTGTTTTAATGCAAAAACAAAAAACACGAAACAAAAAACAAGATACATATACTTATAATAGAAATACTTTCTAATATTGTAAGAATTTCAGACTAACATACTTGGCTAAAAATGATATTTTCCTTTTGTTTTATTCGACTTTTATTTTGTTTTATGCGATTGCATATGGACAGCTTGAAAATCTTGGCGGAAAAAAGCACAAACAATTATTTTTAAATTTAAACTTTCGTATACTAATTTAACCTAAAATGATGAATAATCATTTCCAGGCTACTATAACATTGAAAAATGTTCACTAAGCCGAAGTCTTACTGGTAAGATTGTAAAAATATGCGTGATCGCTTAGAACCCTCCCCAAAATGCTTACAGAATTTATTTCCATGAGGAAAATAAACATTTTGGTTTGTGCTCTAAAATGCTACAATGTCTCTGAAATGAAAAATAATTTTACGTCAAATTAATATTGCTCAAGCATTTCTCAACTGGGCGGATCTTGAGATCGGACTTGCTGAAGAAAACATAGTTGACAAAGTAGAGCAAGATCTTATTGAGAAGGAAACTAAGAAGTGGCGGGAAATTCTAGCTAGATTGCTGGACATCATCAGGTTTCTCGAAAAGCAGAATCTGGCACTACCCATAATGATGAAAGATCAAGAAACCAAAGGGAATTTTTTATAATTGGTAAATTTATTGGCCAAGTATGACTCTGTGCTCCGTGAACATTTAGTAAAAGTTAACCTGAGAAAGAAAACCTGAGAAAGAAAATCGCTACTTCTTATCTGTCACCGCAAATTCAAAATGAATTTGTGAGCATTTTGCAAAGCAGGTGAGAAAGAAAATCACCGATCAGACCAAAGAAAGCAAATATTTTTGCATAATTTTTTATAGCACTCCTGATGTATCTTACAAGGACCAGATGAGTGAGGTGTTGCGCTACGTAAAAATTGACGAAAATAATGTGGTAGTGACGGGGTCGTTTTTCTGCTTCATCGAGACAAAAGTAAAAGTGCAGAGGAAATTTCTAAACTGAGTTTGAGAGAACTGGATAACGATGGGATTAAGGTTGGTGACAATTAGTCAGGCATTTGCCAATGTTGCTATTATGGCAGGCCACAGATCGAATGTGCAGGAACGAATCTTCGAAATCAACCCAAAAGCTCTGTTTCTGCCATGCACTAACAATTCATCAAATCTGGCTTGTGTACATGTCGCTTCTGTAATGGTTCACTCTGTTACATTTTTGGTATACTGGATATGTTATTCTCGTTCTTTTCTGTATCTACACATAGCTGGAACGTCTTGATTCAGTTGACCGGTCTAAGTATAAGTGGACTATGGAAACTAAATGGAGTAGTCAAGCAGATGCTGTAAATGATGTGGAAAAAACATCATTGAAAGTCGTCATTGCCCTGGAAGAGCTCACAGAAGAAAGAGAAAATGGAACCAAAAGATCAGGGGCATTTTTCATTCTCAACTCGGTATTGTCGTTTCCGTTTCCTTTATTTCTGAACTTTTGGAAAACTATTCTCTCAGAAATCAATGATATCCAGATGTATCTTCAAGAAAAGGGGTTGGATCTGCAATAAAGTTATGTTAGGATAACGGCGTTGAGAGATTGCCTTCTTCAGAATAGAGAAAGGATGGTGGACACTGCAAGAGACGAGTCAAAAAACTCTGCTCTGAAATGGGGATAAGCACAGAGCATAGTATCCGCAAAAAGAAACGAACGGGTGGTGGACGACTGACTGATGCAGAACTGGGGTTTGATACTGAGTTGAGATGGGAAGTGCTGTCTGTCATAGACACGTTGACTGAAGAAATATCTTGCAGATTTCAACAAGTTCACAATCTTGCAAGAAAATATGTTTTTTTACACCGTCAAATCTGCTTGATAATAATTATGATTGTCAACTTGATGATGCTAACGAAGATATAGAAAAAGATAAATTCTTTGCTGAAAGGAAGAGATTACAGTATTTTGTGAAAGCTTTAGGAAAAGACAAAATCAATCGACATCTTTCACTTTTGAACTTTATGTCACGTTAGAGATTTCGTTCCTTATATTGTGATCTTGCTGCACATTTTCCTTACATGAGCTATTAGCGTTGCCAGCTGTGAGCGGTCTTTCTCGAAACTGAAACTCATAAAAAACTACTTTCGGTCAAAAATGAGGCAGACAAGGCTTACAGACTTGGCAATCCTCTCCATAGAGAGGAAACTTGTCGATAGAGTGAATTTTGATAGAGTTATTGATAACTTTGCTGAAAAAAAACAGCGCGAAAAGCCAGCGGGGGGTCAAAACAGGTAATCATATGCCAGAGGGGGAGGGCAAAGTATGTAATTATATGCCAGCGGAGGGGGGACAAAACAGGTAATTATATGCCAGCAGTTTTCGGGGGGGGGGGGCAAAACAGGTAATTATATGCTAGCAGGTTGGGGGTGGAGAAACAGGTAATTATATTCCACGGGGAGGGGGGCAAATTTTGCGACCGCTCCGGGCGGCAAAAACTGATGCTACGCCACTGCATACAGCACCTAACGTTCTAAGAATGGTTACTCATCTGGTATTGGCAATGCTCATCATTGTGTAACCTTGTGAGAACCAGTGTGTCAAGGTGATTGTGCCGTAATTCTATCTTTATACAAAACAGTTATATTTAATCATAAAAAGGAACGATAAATTGAAAAAGTAAGAGCAAAATGAAGATGAGTAGAGATGGGAGAAAAAGGGAGATTTATAAAGTGGGGATATGTTAACATAAATCAGTTTTAAATGTGTTTTCAATTACTACTTTTTTACCTTTTATCTTTTTAGTTGAAAGAACTAGTGTTGCTTTTTCACGACTCTAAATTATTATTTGTTCTATATATTCTTTATATTCTCATAGTTGATATGCTAATATATTTGGTGCCTTATAGTTTCTTCTTATTCATGTTTATTAACTCGTGAAACTTCTATTAGAGAAAGGACAGTATCCAACACAGTACCCAAATATATACATTTTTATACGCTTACCCATATGATATGAAAAGAAACTTGAATTTTAAGATATCTACCATTCCACTAATTATAGGAGCAACTCAGCTCATGAAAAAAGAATTTCAAAACTACATGACAAATATACCCGGTGAACGAAGTGCAGAAGAGATTCAAACAATTGCACTTTAAGCTACGGTCAGAATCTTAAAAAGATTGGTTGGAATATTTCAGTTAGCAGGTGAATGTTTGTCATTCGGTAGGATGCTGCATCCCCAACTTCAACAAACTAATGAGAAAATTAAAACAAAAAAATATAGGAGAGAACTTTAATGTCTACTAAAATTATCCTGGGGTGTCTAAGGTTCCTCTGTACAGAGGTTTGCTAGGTCAAATTGACATGAAGATAATTTTCCCTACAAGTAAACCTTTACCAAATACTAAAAGTAACATAGTATTCGCGGCCCAAATAAGATCTCCTCGGTATGGTTAATTCACAATGGCGTTTATGAGAAATTACATTGGAATTTTCGGAAAATAGGTACCCCTCCTTGGAAAAATCTGCCCAGTTTTCCTACACAGAAAATATCATTTAGGCTAATTTTTAGATATTTTTTCCAAGAATTTGATTTTTCTAACGATACCAATTTTTTCAGTGTTGGTTGCGACGATCAAAATTTTTTACGATACATAAAAATGCACACACACACACACACACACACACACACACACACACACACACACACACACACGCACACATTTTGCCTTTTATATATTAGATTCTCCACTAGGCTAGATGAATTTTTGCCCTGAAATCCAGTAAAGACCGCAACATTTTAATTGTCAATTGGGGAGAGGGAAATTATGTGCTTAGCTTCTATACTAACTCCAAGCTTGAAACCTTAAGAAGATCTTTAAGAGAATATTCTAGTATCTCATATAGAGAAAAAGTGTTAGTCACAGAGAAGTGTCAAACTTGATCCCTGAGAACTTCGATTGAAGTAAAATGAAACAATATATACATTCCCATTTCGATATACGTTTATAGTTGTTAGAATCATGAAACCATTGTTATTTCTTCAAACTTGCAGACAGACATGGTCAGTTTTCAAGTCAAATGGCGATAAAAATAGACTTCATTTTTAGATGAAAGTTTAAACTATGCAGAATATACAAAAAAAGAAAATTTTCATTTTTTAATAGGGCCACATACTTTTTTGACGTTTAGTAACCTCAAACCTAGATTTAAATAAATATGTACAATAACGCAAGAACAGTTGTTGTCCAGAGGTTTTAAGTGTGATTTTAAGATTCCTTGTACAAAATTCCTTGCCTCTACACATTTTTAATGTGTCAGATTAGTCTAGAATACATTTCATGCTTGAAAGTAGAATTTTCCAACGTTGTAGTTTCAAAATATTTCACCACATACCTGAAGTATTCAAAACTCAACATTTTGGAAACCTATGGGACATAGTTAGATACCTAGGTGTTTTTTTGAATGTGGAGAAAAAGAACAAAAATAAAAATTGTCTCAGTCGTAAAGGATTTCTCCTCAACTGACAGAGAACAAGAAATTGAAGTGTAGCATCTGAAGAACAGCTACTACACTTTGAGGTATTTATTTGCTCCCCACTGAGCAAATTAGGCACAAGGCCGATTTTTAAAGTGAGGAGTGAATGGGGAAATGGGGACCAACTCCCCGGGGAGTAGGGGAGCTGGATAGTGACAATTGGTATGAAGGGTTGCCCCTACATTGACCAAGGTCTTATATGTGGGGTTTCCCCCACATCTGGTCTTTGCTTGCAGTATCTGCCGGAACAGATGGTATTTATTTGCTCCCCCACCGAGCAAATTAGGCACAAGGCCGATTTTTAATGTGAGGAGTGAAGGGAGGGGAAAGGGGAAAAGGGGACCAGCTCCCGAGAGGTGGGAAATGGGAGCTGGTTAAAGGTCAGGCATGTGGGGTTGCCCCCACATCTGGTCTTTGCTTGCAGTATCTGTCAGAACAGATGGTATTTATTTGCTCCCCCACCGAGAAAATTAGGCACAAGGCCGATTTTTAATGTGAGGAGTGAAGGGAGGGGGAAGGGAAAAAGGGGACCAGCTCCCAAGAGATGGGAAATGGCAGCTGGTTAAAGGTCAGGCATGTGGGGTTGCCCCCACATCTGGTCTTTGCTAGTCATAGCTAGTCATAGCTTGCAGCATCCGTCGGAACAGATGGTATTTATTTGCTCCCTCACCGAGCAAATTAGGCACAAGGCCGATTTTTAATGTGAGGAGTGAAGGGGAAATGGGGACCATTCCCCCGGGGAGTAGAGGAGCTGGATAGTGACAATTGGTATGAAGGGTTACCCCTACATTGACCAAGGTCTTATCTGTGGGGTCGCTCCCACATATGGTCTTTGCTTGCAGTATCTGTCGGAACAGATGGTATTTATTTGCACCCCCACCGAGCAAATTAGGCACAAGGCCGATTTTTTATGGTAGGAGTGAAGGGGAAATGGGGACCAACTCCCCGGGGAGTAGGGGAGCTGGATAGTGACAATTGGTATGAAGGGTTGCCCCTGCATTGACCAAGGTCTTATATGTGGAGTTGCCCCCACATATAGTCTTTGCTTGCAGTATCTGTCGGAACAGATGGTATTTATTTGCTCACCCACCGAGCAAATTAGGCACAAGGCCGATTTTTAATGTGAGGAGTGAAGGGAAGGGGAAGGGGAAAGGGGACCAGCTCCCGAGAGGTGGGAAATGGGAGCTGGTTAAAGGTCAGGCATGTGGGGTTGCCCCCACATCTGGTCTTTGCTAGTCATAGCTAGTCATAGCTTGCAGTATCTGCCGGAACAGATGGTATTTATTTGCTCCCCCACCGAGCAAATTAGGCACAAGGCCGGTTTTTTAATGTGAGGAGTGAAGGGAGGGGGAAGGGAAAAAAGGGACCAGCTCCCGAGAGGTGGGAAATGGGAGCTGGTTAATGGTCAGGCATGTGGGGTTGCCCCCACATCTGGTCTTTGCTAGTCATAGCTAGTCATAGCTTGCAGCATCTGCCGGAACAGATGGTATTTATTTGCTCCCCCACTGAGCAAATTAGGCACAAGGCCGTTTTTAATGTGAGGTAAAAACCAGCTCCCCTAAAAGGGGTCACTCTGGTTACCAAAAATAATAATTGTCCCAGTATAGAGGGTTTCCCCTCCATTGACTGGTACAAATTATCTTAAGTGCAGTATCTGCCGGAACAGATGGTATTTATTTGCTCCCCCACTGAGCAAATTAGGCACAAGGCCGTTTTTAATGTGAGGTAAAAACCAGCTCCCCTAAAAGGGGTCACTCTGGTTACCAAAAATAATAATTGTCCCAGTATAGAGGGTTTCCCCTCCATTGACTGGTACAAATTATCTTAAGTGCAGCATCTGCCGGAACAGATGGTATTTATTTGCTCCCCCACCGAGCAAATTAGGCACAAGGCCGATTTTTAATGTGAGGAGTGAAGGGAGGGGGAAGGGAAAAAGGGGACCAGCTCCCGAGAGGTGGGAAATGGGAGCTGGTTAATGGTCAGGCATGTGGGGTTGCCCCCACATCTGGTCTTTGCTAGTCATAGCCTGCAGCATCTGCCGGAACAGATGGTATTTATTTGCTCCCCCACCGAGCAAATTAGGCACAAGGCCGATTTTTAATGTGAGGAGTGAAGGGAGGGGGAAGGGAAAAAGGGGACCAGCTCCCGAGAGGTGGGAAATGGGAGCTGGTTAATGGTCAGGCATGTGGGGTTGCCCCCACATCTGGTCTTTGCTAGTCATAGCTAGTCATAGCTAGTCATAGCCTGCAGCATCTGCCGGAACAGATACTACACTTTGATCTTGGCCAAAAGGCCAAGTTTGGAAACCTATTAGAGTTACATGCTACACAATGTCAAGATCGCCTATAGTTTAATGATACTCACAACTGAGGAAATTTGAAGAACATCTGGAAGGTATGAGTAACCTTGGCTGAATTTTTCTAAAACATTTTTGTTAAGACTAAATAATTTCGATGGTGTCTCTTCGTTCTCTCTTTCTATCAACACTGATGTTTCTCAGGGCTCTATTTCAGGACTATGACTGTGTCCTGTCTACATCAATCCTCTATCAGATAATATTATTAGGAAGATTAAATTCTATGCTTATCACGTTTCTCTCTATCCTCATGCTTTTTTCTCGCCACCTTCCTCAGTTCACTTGAACTATGCAGCTAATCTATAAGTTTTCCTAGTTTTAGTTTGGGATACGAAATTGCTTGTTTCATTAAATACTCTGAAGATTCACTTCGTATCATTAAATCGTAGGTGTGTGCCAATACTTTTGGAGATTATCATGCATGGCTCTACCCTTGAACAGAAATCGACTGAAACTTCTTGGTCTTTTCTTTCTCATCAAATCTTGCTTGGAGTTTATATATAAAATCCATTGCTTTTTTTTTCCTCGTAGAGTCGGTTCTCTCTATCACTCTAAACACTTTCTCACAAATGAAGCTACTGCCTATCCTTACAAATCTACAATTAGACTAAGTAGGGTGTATTCTTGCCATATTTAGTCTGGCAAATTTATCCCATTTTAAGATTATTGAATGCAAAAAACCTATCCTTAATTGATCACACTCTTCTTCGTGATGTTCATAGTAAAAAAGACTGAGACTATTATTGAATGTATTCTTTAGAATTGCATGATTTATTACGTGCTTCTTTTGTCTTGACTCGTTGGTGCAGTGGTCCCATCAATTCACTGTTATGATAAATCATTACAATACAGCTTCCCATTCCACTAACTTTTTTTTCAAGAATCGCAAACTTGTAGAACTCTTCTTGCTTATTTTTGTTTTCCTCCCTTTTTCAAGACTAAGATCAATAAGCATCTTCTGTCTTTTCGATAATCATCTGTCACTTTTCTTAGCTCTTTACATAGAGTGGCTTCACGCCTTGCCTGGAGTGATTTCTATAAAAAAACTCAATATGAAATTGCTCATTGCCAATCTGATACATCGCATTCCAACAGTTAAACAGTAATATATACACTCAGAATTCAATTTTTAAAAATGACTCACCACTTATCAAAGCCCGGTGGCCACTCAAGGATAAGGGTCTATGAGTCAATGAGGTGATATCGTAGTCACCGTTAGCAGTGGAAATTTGGTAAATAGGATTACTTAAGAGGAACGGTTCATCAAGAACTTGTTTAAGTTGGACATGTAGACAATCATACTGTAGTCGGCTAGAAATCAGGCAAAGAGAAGAGAGTTCCACAGGCATGCACTTCTAAGAAAGAAGCTTTGTTCATGGAATCTACGTTTAGGTTTAAGCACAGATAAATATTGGGTGAAATTAGCGATAGTGTTTACAACTAAATCAGTGTTTCTCGTGAAAGTTTCTCGGGGGAGGGCCATAGATTGGAGCTCAAACGAACACTTGCCATGGAAATAACGATAAAGCAGAGACAGACTCGCAGCGTCTCTTCTGTGAGAAAGAGGTTGCATGGAAGAGAAAAGGGCATACCCTACTAGGCTATGAAGTATATTGTGGATTCTGTCAAGGCAGGATTAGATCTTTCTAGCAGCTCCTGCCTAGATGTGGCAATAATACTACATTCTTGGACGTACCTGGCTCTTAAATAGGTAGAGAATTGCTTCAGCAGTAAGATATCTACTGGATCGATAGAATAATCCTACCATTTTTCCAGCGACCTTGGCAACGGAGTTGATGTATATCTTCAATGTCAGATCAAGAGTAAAGGTCAAGCTTATAAACCAGTCAAAACATAGAGCCTCCACAAGCGAGAGCCATTCACTTCAAATACTTCAAATTTTAAAGGATATATGTCAGAAGTGCAAATATTATTTTATTAAATACATTAGAAAAATACCTGTCCGAGTACGACTAAAATTCCCATCACAAGGCAGTTTTGCATCAGTTGTATTTTCCCTTACAAAGCTTAAAATCAATGTATAATTGTTATAAAACTTACATGATTTTTTTTCTAGAAAATTGATTAAAACATAAGGATTAAGTTTAAGAGGTCTTAATAGAAAATGAAATTAAAGGAATCATGTTTATTTAGTGTTTCTGACCATAGATTGAATATAATGCAAATCTGAGATATTTAACTTTGTAAATTGAATGTCATGTCCATATTATACACCCTAAAAACGCTTTAACATACTTCAGGATGGTGTCGGTGGCTAAATGGATTATGCCACGGGCGGACAATCTGTGTATATCTAGTTAAAATGTAGCTGATTCCATAGACACACTTTTACTGCGGATGTTGGCAACCTTTATGTGATCCCTCTCAGTACAACCCGATGCACTTATAGAAAAAATCCAACTTGAGAGATATCGAGAAAGTAACATCAATAATAGAATTATCTGATTCGTAAGAACACACTACAAAAGAACCTGAAATTTTGAGAATATTTATGAATGTCTAATACTTATCGTTTAATTTACACAAAAAGCCAGAGTTATCTAAACTTTGATAAGTAGTTTCCACCATCTTTGCATTAAATTAAATATAATCCACATTACGAACCTTTAAGCCTATTCATAATGATCGGTTAATTAGTTTAGACGTAATCCTGTACAATATATCCACATACAAAACTGCATATAATTCTAGAGATACGCAATCTTCAGGGGCGTTTACAGAAACTCCGTTAGAAACTAATCAAGTTGAAAAGCACTTTAACAGATGTTAAATTAAATTTACCAGAATAATAGGAATGAATCAGGCAAGATGGCCGATAGGATCAGTGTTTATTTATGGGAGCCATAAGCCATTCTTATGGCTTGCCGTCTCGTACGTCTTCATTGGCAACATATGTGGTGAGACTCGATTCTTCATCTCAACAAAGAAACAGACATTGTACAGAACACAATGAGGCGGAGTGCAAACAACACGAGATTAATTCCTGGTATTGGTGAGCAGGACGAGGAAGGTTCCAAATTCTTTAGTCGAATTGCCGTGGATTATATCAGAATTCTATTTTCATGGCAAATCGACTATGGATATCTATCGGAAAAGAAAGAAACTGAAGGTGTGCGGAGAAGTTTTTTATAGTCACCTTTCTTGTGAATAAACGACATTTGTATCAGAATATGATCTCTGTCTTGAAAATATGGCGAAGAACTTAATTAAAGAAACTGACGTCTGCATATTATATCTGCTATCTGATCAACTGCAGTCATCTATGTAATGATTGTAGGAATTGGCGATTTCGCTCCAGCGATGGGTGAACATAAGTTGTGTTTAGTTACTGGTATACAATTAATTGTTTATATAAATAGCAGAATGTTAATATACCAGAAAACACGCAAATAATTCTGTTAAATATAGTAATTGGCGTAAGGATTTGGGATATATATATATATATATATATATATATATTAGCAGAAGAACTCGTCGTTAACTGGGTTCAAAAACAGCCTACAGAAAATGGACTGTGATTGATGAAAGTATGATAGGTTATGAAAAGGAGAGGGTTGTAAAAAGATAGGTTTTGATACTCAAAAAATTTCCCCTAAGCAAAATATGATGAAAGTAAAGATAATTTTCGCGAAAATATATTTTTATATCAATTTTGTTTCCATTCGTAGCCAAGAGTGACCAACAGAATGATGGTTCCTTACAAAGAGAAAATGTTATATATATATATATATATATATATATATATATATATATATATATATATATATATATATATATATATATATATACTGATATAAATATACAAGAAATACATGTTACCATAGTCAATAAAAGTTATTTTTAAGGTAGAAAAGTTCATTGGTTTGTATTTTTAAGTAGTTTGTAAATTTTTTTTTAATTCACGAACCGGTTTTAAAAAAATCAAAATGGCAGCGACTTTGAAATGGAGAGCCCCGTTTTCAATTTAAAGGAGGAGCGCCTGAGCATTCTGTGTTAACAATTTAAGAGAGTTCCGTCAACGTAAGGAATATTTATAAACATATTTTAATGTTTTTCGTTATTTTGTGCTTGAGCAATATTCGATTATGGCATGTGTAGTTTATGTAAAAATTCATTTAAGTAGTTATCGCCTCAAATTCCGTTTTAATTATTTCAAGTAAAGAGCATTAAAAACTATTTCAAAATAAAAAAAAACATGAACTGAACTTTTATTGACTATGATACCATTTATTTCTTGTATATTTATTTTTTCGGGTATTCGTTTGTTCGCTTTTCTGCTAAACACTCTTACTAAATAATATCGACGAAATATCGAAAAACAAAGAAACAACAACAGTTTGGAAAAATAATGAAACTTTACTTACTTTAGTAAAATAATCCGAAACAGTAAAATGGGATATTAAAAAAGTAAACACGCAATTACTTCAGTTTTTTAAAACAAAGAATCGATATAAATATGAATAGGAAGAAAATGGAACCATTTTTAAGCAGAACAGCTTTGTTTCAGTTTTACAGTATTGAACAGTGTAGTATTGCGCTGTCGGATTCAGGGTTGTACTATTGTAATGTAAAAACACGCAGAAATGGCAGTAATCAACTGAATTCCTTCTAGTACACTGACAAAAAAAGCTTAAACAGATATATACATAAAAATAAAAAGGTTATGTATATGTTTTTATAAAATACTTGTAATCACGTGAGCAGGATTTTTTCGTACTTTTGACAGGACAACAAGTAACGTTATTATTTTTTATTATTTATCTAGTAATCTATTTTCAAAAGAGTGCCACGTGCAAGTGGAGAAGGAAAATAGAGTTATGCAAAATTTGTGTCGAGAATTGTCTAAAGTTCCGACCTTTTTGGGGGGCTTTCACTTTAATCAGAACGTTAATTTATGAGGTTAATTTATTCGACACAATATGATTCAACTAAAAAAAAAAACGCTAACGTGAATTAAGATTAAAGTCAAGGTGTTATTGTGGACCCTCACCCCTCTTAAAAAACCTTGTTAAACTTTGTGATATATTTACATGCTATGGAGGTCAGCCAATAATGTTATTATACCATATTGTTTAAGACTGAAACATAATTATCAAAGTATACTTACACAAATACACATGAAATGTCTTATGCAACAGTTTGTGCAATATTTTCATGGAGTACAGGCGCGAACCCTGACCCCACAATTTTATTATACCATCCCTATTCAAGTTGAAACATACTTATCAAAGTATTCTTATGTACATCTATAGCAAAAACCCTTGCAAACGTTTTATTTCATTTTTTTTGTTTCCATACTTTGGAGGCCAGGCGCGAACGCAGACCCCACAATTTTTATAAACCACCGTTCTGCCAGATCAAACATACCCATTTCTGATCCTCCATACATCTATCATTATATGTAATCAGTTTTTTAAAATAGTCAACCATATAGGAGCCTATTCGTGACCAGACACACACACAGGCGTTAAGCTTTATATATATATATATATATATATATATATATATATATATATATATATATATATATATATATATATATATATATATATCGGTAGGATATTCATTAAAAGGCCTTGATGGAATTTGAAAATCAAATAAGATACGTGTTACATTTAACACTTTAAAGCCAAATATCAACTCGAATTTTTTTGGACTTTTATAAAATAAACGAATGCTTATTTTTAAAGAGAGGGGTATATTTCAGAGATATAAACTCCTTTTTCAATCTGTATATATGCATATATATATATATATATATATATACATATATATTCTCGTCTTATTATTCTATATGGTGTTGAATGGAAGACTTTTAAGTTAAGTCAACATGATGTTAGCTGTGGTTTTTCTGTAGCCGGATAATTACGCGTAGTCACGCGGTGTTTGAAAATCTGGGTAGGTTACCCATTAAAAGCCGTTGAATGAATTTGAAAATCAAATAAGATACGTGTTTTATTTAACACTTTAAAGCCAAATATCAACGCAATTTTTTTAACCTTTATAAAATAAACGAATGCTTATTTTTAAAGAAAGAGATATATTTCGGAGATATACACCCTTTTTCAATCTGTATATATGTATGTATATATATATATATATATATATATATATATATATATATATATATATATATATATATATATATATATATTTCCTCTTATTCTTCGGCATGGTGTTGAATGGAAGAATTTTAAGTTAAATCAACATGTTGTTAGCTGTAGTTTTTCTGTAGCCGGATAATTGCGCGTGGTCGCGCGTTGTTTGAAAATCTGAGTAGGTTATCCATTAAAAGCCGTTGAGTGAATTTGAAAATCAAATCAGATACGTGTTACATTTATATATATGCATATGCTATTGTATAAAAGTTACTTTATGTGCGTTTATGTGTATGTGGTAGTTTCTTTCCTGAAATGGTTCTGAGCTGAGCCTATCTTTTGCACATTTCGAACAAAGCTAATTTTTATGTCTGGCAGTGTTTTTAGATAGGTATTATTCAGAAATTCGTCTGATAAGTATCGAAAATCGAAAATCGAAAATACCCGATCCTTAAATAGTCTTTCTTTCTTATAGATAAAAATAATTTTTACAGGGGAATATTTAAAGTTGCACCGGCAAGACAGGCAATAAAATCTCAGTAAATATATTCTTCTTTGGAAAAAAAAATAGATTTGTCCACATTTGGAAACATAGCTCGGTGGTATAGCATTCAATTACAGATTGAATGGTTCTGTGTTCAAGATCGAGTGTACCTTACTATTTTATTCTATTTTTTTTCTTATTAATGAGTTTAATTTACGATAAAAGAAGAAGCACCATTAAAAATCGCCGCAAATCATTTCTTTCCTTGCATATTTTAAAACTAAACATTAATCAGAAGTGATTTTCCAGGTTACTCATCGTTAAGCCAAAATATAAGCTTACGTGATATTGTCAACAAACACAGCCGGAATTTGAGGAATAATATTATCATTATTATTTATCTATTTTTACTTTTTGCGCAAATTTTTCCACCGGGCAAAATATTCCTCGTAATATATAATACTCAATAGAAGATCGATTCTATAGTAATACATATGCAATCTGTATAAATAAAAATATCATGGTTAAGCGTATTGTACGACCGAGCAAGGCTTGGCGTCCAGCTAGTTTATATATATATATATATATATATATATATATATATATATATATATATATATATATATATATATATATATATATATGAGTAAAAATGAAATAAAAATAAAAGCGATCGTTGACGTTATGTTATTTGAGAAGGAAAACCGAGAATTAATAAAATAGTAATCAACGCTCCGTCCCTATTTCAAGAGACATCATCAGGATCATTTTTCCTATGAAATCCTGATGATGTCCCCTGAAATAGGGACGAAGCGTTGATTACTATTTTATTAATTCTCGGTTTTCCTTCTCAAATAACATACAGTGATGATCATATTTATTGGCACGGTAAAATAAAAGTTAAATTTTGTCTAATAAATTCTAAAAAAGGGATTAAATTAAAGAAAATAACAAAGTATATTATGTATTTTTAACTGACCTTTCCGATGCAGCAATCGGATTTTAGAAAAAATAAATAACAAAGGAACAACAAACATAATTACAAAAAACCCTTGTTCAAAATTATTGGCACGATTTATTTAATAATCAATTGTATAGCCTTTGGCCTTGATTACCTTCCTCAGTCGCTTTTCATAGTTTACAACCAAGTTGTTGCACTCTTCAGTAGTAATTTTAGCCCACTCTTCCTGACAATAATCCTCCAATTGAATAAGATTCTTAGGCTTCCTTTGCATTACCCTCAATTTTAATGTTCTCCATAAATTTTCAATTGGATTAAGGTCTGGGCTTTGTGATGGCCACTCCAAAACATTAATATGATTGTCCTCAAGCCATTTCTTAGTCAGTTTAGCCGAATGCTTTGGGTCATTATCTTGCATGAACCACCAACGACGACCAAGTGAGAGCTCTTTAGCAGAGTCTTTCAGGTTTTCATCCAATATTTTAACATAATCTTCCTTTTTTATGCTACCTGTGACCTTAACAAGTCGCCCTGGTCCAGAGGCAGCAAAGGATCCCCAAAACATCAAACTGCCTCCACCGTGCTTCACTGTGGGTATGGTGTTCTTAGGCAGGAAAGCTTCGCCAGATTTTCTGTAAATATAAGACACTTTATTATGGCCAAATAACTCTATTTTCGTTTCGTCAGTCCATAGAACACGTTTCCAGAATGCAACATCTTTATCAATATGACGTTTTGCAAAGGCTAGCCTTGCTTTCAGGTGCATAGGCTTCAATAAGGGAGTCTTTCTCGGACGACATGCTTTTAAACCAGCTCTCTTCAAAACTCTACCAACTGTATGTCGAGATACATTCACTCCAGAGGTGCTCTGTTCATCAACAATCTCCCCAACAGAGATCCTTGGGTTTTGTTTTACTTGTCGAACAATTTTCCGTTCATCTCTTGGGGAAAGAATCCTTTTTCTCCCTCTACCCTCTAAACTTATAACGTGGCCTTGCGATTTGAACTTGTTTATTATGGCTCTAACAGTGGATTTGGGAAGGTTTAGCTTCTTTGAAATCTTATCATAGCCCTCCCCATTGGTATGGCATGCTACAACAAGCTTCCTGACGTCTTCGCTGTGTTCCTTAGTTTTAACCATGGCGATTGAAAATTATAATTTAGTCACTTATAATAGTTTAAATAAATCGCTATCTAAAAATTATCTGAAAAAAATTATTCACTGAATTAGCGTTAAACAAGCATAATATGGCTATAAAAAGTTCAGAAAGCACGTAAACCGGAAATTGATTGATATTATACTGATACTAAAAGAAAAACAAAGCCGTGCCAATAATTTTGAACAAGGGTTTTTTGCAATTATGTTTGTTGTTCCTTTGTTATTTATTTTTTCTAAAATCCGTTTGCTGCATCGGAAAGGCCAGTTAAAAATACATAATATACTTTGTTATTTTCTTTAATTTAATCCCTTTTTTAGAATTTATTAGACAAAATTTAACTTTTATTTTACCGTGCCAATAAATATGATCATCACTGTATATATATATATATATATATATATATATATATATATATATTTGAATATCTCTGATCAGTATTTAAAATCGATAATCGAAAAAATCCGATTAAAGAAGGAACAGTTCGATTTTAACAAAAGATAATATTTTTATAACCCCTAATATTAAAAGTACATTTGAGAACATTTATCACAACACAACAAAAAGGCTCATCATATAAAATCAACAGTAAGTTCTTTGATAAGACAGGGGCGCGTTTAAAATTAATATTTGTTTAGAGCAGAATTGAACCATGATAAATTAACTTTTGCATTTAAAACTTAAGTAAAGCTTTTATTTGCAGATAATTTTATAAAATCAACAGTAGCTTCTGTAATATGTAATATAGATTACACTATATCATCGACCAAGTCACTGTGTGGAGGCATGTGAGTTTCTTTATGGTGCATCAAGGTGGGTTCCCGGCTAGAGCAGGCAATCAATCGATTTGATTGATAAATAAAACACTTCATCAAATCTCCACACTAACGTAATGTACTGGCAATAACCCTTATCCCTGAGTGGCTTCCGGGCCTTGATACGGTGTGATCACTGTGTAAAAAAAAATGTTCGATTTCACCGATTTCGATTAAAAAAGTTTTGGGAGTGTAGAACTTGCATTGATTCTCATTCAATCCCGGGCAACGACGGGCCTCCCCGCTAGTATATATATATATATATATATATATATATATATATATATATATATATATATATATATGTATATATATATATAAGTATTCCTCATTAAATTGAAACCTATTTAGACAATAAAAAGGTCAATATACTATAGAATAATTACAATATTTATTGATCAATCAAATTCAAACGGGGAAATTATACCAGTGAAAAATATAAGTGCAAACATAAGAACTTCGTTATAATTTTATAAAACTCTAGTGAATAAAGAAGAGGTAAATTGAGGTGCGAAATTGTCTATCATATAATCCCCAGCCCCCAAAAATGACCGAATCAGTAACAGTGTAATCCGATAGGCGAACAAATCATACTGTAATCCAAAATGTCAGCTCCAACCAAAATGGCCATGGAATATCTATGAAATATCAAGCATAAACAATTTTCGCACTCATTCAATTTATAAATAAATAGATTAAATTACTATCTATTTATTTTATTAAAAAAAAACATTTCTTCCAGGACAGTGAAAAAAAAAACATTTAAAAATTTGATGTAATCCAATTTTATTTTCATCATATATTTTTCCTATTTCTTATATATGTAAGCAAATGGTAAAATTATTTCTAGAAAAATATTATAATTAGGACTAAAGAATTCAGCATCAACAACCAATCAGTATACAATCGTTTCTGTGAAAGTATCATTTTTCTGATTATTTGAATAAAGATTCACCATCAGTCCCTGAATTAGACATCAAATAGAAAACTAGAAAAGTGGAGATAATAAAAGATTCATACGGAGACGTAAATGTTGCAAAAATTCTTTTCCGCATATTAATTTTACCCATCTTGAGATAGGAATTTTTCTAATATATATCTATATGTATAGATATTTCCCCCAAACTTCTAGGCTTGATGGAGGGGGGGGACTAAAACTTGCTATTATCGTTTCACATGATCTGAAATAACAGCAAGAGGAGACTTGATTCCAAATATTTCTAATATATTATATCTACCTTTTTTGGGAAATAGGGTACGGTTATGAATATCTCCAATATCAAATAATCTTTATACAATGTGACATTTATTTATGTATGAAAACCAAGGAGGGGGAGTACTAATATATCATAAATATTTGGAAAAGTCTCCCCTTACTGTTATTTCAAATCATTTGAAACGATAGCAGCAAGTTTTAGTTTCCCCTCCATCAAGGCCCGCGGTTTTGGGGACATATTAGATATTTTGTAATTCATATGCAAAACTAGGAAAACAAATGACTATGATTGAAATATGTTATGGCTGTAAAATGTGCTAAAAGTAGGCTCTGGATGATGGATCATCCCCTATAAGTGCGCCCATAAGGGCAAAGAATTCATAGTCCACTACACAAATCAGGTCACTCGCTTCCCAACGAGCCCTCATTTCTTAATCTCTGATAGGTAGTTGCTGAGATTTGGAACTTCTACAATTGCCAAAAAGAAATCTAGAAAACCAAATGAATTTTTTCAAGTTTAAAACAGAATTTTATTGCATATCGTTCTCGTAAAAAAGTCGTCAAGCTCAGATTGCATTTATGAAATTTACCAGTTGTGATAATCAGGTTTTAGTAGCGTGTATTTCAATTTAAACCTGAAATCATAAAAATTGGTCCGTCATCTCATAATATCTATAGCAATAATATACTGAATTTTCAAGAGTCTACAACAATTTTAAATGCCTGCACAAAAAGAGTCTGGAAACTTATTGAAGCCACCTCGCATATATATTTCCAGTTTTAAAACATTTTCGTATGACTTAATAGACAATCGTGGTTAGCATCACACGTGAAGCATGGATAATGTATTCTATATATTTTATTGCTTTGATTTAAGAATCATGAAAAAACATCAATGTATTGATCTAGTGCTCGATCCTTCGCCAAAATTATACCACTTTAAGATGAGAACAGTAGTCTGATATACAACTCATCAATCCCCATCGAAAAAAATCAGAGACATAGTGTAAAATTGGTACAGACCAAAATTAATACGTAAATGGAACCGATCCAAAAAACTCTACAAAAAAAAGAACTTGACATGACTAACCAACCATCTCATATCATTATAAAGATGCTACAGTCCTAATCAAGTTCCATTATGCTTAACCTTGAGACGACCAGTCAGTTCAAGAAAAATACAATCACAAGGTTTTAAAGTTTTCAAAACTAATGTCTCAAAGGACGAAGTATTTCCTATCAAGTCACTATTCAGTGATATCATAATACTACTAGCAAACAAAGGCAATGCTACAGTGTTAGTAAATAGAGTGAAAAATTCTAAAAATTAATAGCAGAATTAGCAGATCTAATAGGTTCTGGCAACTATTTATAAAGTAAAAAAGAGATGAAGCTGTCACAGATAATAAGTACAAAGTCCTTATTCCATCTGTAAAATAATGGATAGTTTGTGTAGCACTACAACACGCTGCCCAACCTTTGTGGCCTTCCTAAGTTTTATAGGGACGGTATTCCATTAAGGTGCATTTGTCATTGTGCAAGGTTAAGCATGCTAGCAATTGAGCAGATTCATGATAGATATAATAAACCTAATCTTAGACAAATCTCCATCGTACTTCAATAATTCAGCTGGAAAACATGAACAATGCTTCCATTCATTTAAACCAGATTGTAACTTTAGGTGCAGTGAGTCTGACGAGATTAACTGTGGTACATGGATAAGTTAATTTCAGATACTCCGCTGGATCAAAGCGCTTTCATTACAATGGATAATGTAATGAAAATATTACTCATGTACAAAACACATAATTTGTTATATCAGTACAAAGTTCTAGCTAACAGACCACCATTGTCCCCAATACTGGCTAATATATACATTAAATACTTTGAGGAAATAGTATCAGAATAATTATCATTACAACTAACAATCTGACTATGATATATGTGGTTGATATATTCATCATCTGGCCTCACTAGGAAGATGGTCAAACATTACTGGAGTATGTGAATTCCATCTATTCTTCTCAACAGATTACAATGGAAAAGGGACATAAATTATCTTTCTTGGATGTGCTGATAACTTGCACTGATCACAGGTATAGGTCATCTGTATATCGAAAGCCAGCTTTTATGGGACAATAGCTAAATTTCATCTATTATTTATATAATATAAAGCAAGGGATTGCTTGTTGTCTACAACATTGAGTAACGGTGATATATATGAAGAAGAGAAAACAGTTTAAGGGAAGCCCTCTAACAAAACAACTATCCATAGTTTTCCTCTGGTGTCCTTCTCATAAAAGCGATAGCTTGTTAAAAAATAATTTCAGCCGCAGAAGTCAGACCACCACTGGCCCCCACATACTAGACAGATGCATCAAGGAGTTGAACTCGAAAGCATAATGATACTTATCCAGTGTATCATTCTGTCTGGTGCCAGAGTTCCCAAAGAGAAGTGAAGGCCAGAGATTGCCATTAGTTGTCATAGATATGTAGTAGCTATGGCTTCTAGATTATGACCACGCGTATCTTTGGGTTTGCTTGTAATAATCTTGCAGGGGCGTGTTTTACTGAACACGAGGGCATATTTGCACACTGGTTTGTTACGTGTGTCAGGTCGCCGAAAAGTTGTAGTTAGGGAACTCACACTTAGCTTTCGTATCTGGGTCAAATTTTAAACAAATATATAGTTCTTTTAAGTATACAATATACAGTTATCGTTTCAAATCATACAATATATATATATATATATATATATATATATATATTTAAAACGTTTTTTTTTTAAATAAAAAGAGCAAGTATATAGTTGTTTTGAATATCGACTATTTACAGTGGATTGTTCACTATTAGAAAAATCGTTGGAGTAAGATATTTAGTTTATTCGAAAACGTTTTTGTTTTAAAATGCATACGTACACTCATACACACATATAAATACATGCATATACATATATAATGCAGATACATAATGACACATACTTACATTCACCTAAGTAATCACTAGGGCTATGACAACAGGGTATTCTTATCATTGTTTTTACTCTCGAGTATATATCAGACACAGCTAGATACTGTTAATCAACCGAGAAGCACATCACTCTATATAAAAGCATATAAGATATCAACGTGTACACACACGAGTAAAAACAATGAAAAGAATATGCTGTTGTCCTAGCCCTAGTGGAACCTTTTATGGTTCTACGGGAGATAACTTTTTAACATTTTTTAAGCTGGAATCACCTCTTTTGATTCTCAATCGAATTCGATGTTGTTCTGCGACTAAATTTACTAATTGGAATATTCATTGGCAATATTTAGATCCGTTCATAAGACTTGGATGGAGGCCAAAATATTTTTTTCTTTATACGTGTAGATTTCATGAATGCAGTGTTTTAGAAATCAATCAATGATACCTAATCGTATTCACATACGGGCTGTCTGCCTATGTTTTTATTTGCTCTCGTCACATAAGCTTTTCACTTGAAACATTTATTCTCTTATCTTTGCCCGTCTTTCAATGCTGTTATTCAGTTCTTTCATTAAAGACAACTTGTCTATTAGAATAACTATTTCCATTGCATTGAGACTCTCCTAATTCCTAAATATTTGTATTCTTATATACCTCATTCCGAAATTCTGTAAAGTTACTACAGTAACAACACCATCGGTCGTCAATTAACGATGTTTGAAATATCCGTTTCTCTTGTAAAATTGACACTGATTAGCACAAGCATATAATTTCGAATCCGATTTCACAGAAAGCAGAATAGAGGTTCGAAGGTTATTTAAGGGAATTCACTGACATGGTTCGCTTTCTCTTAGCCTCGGGAAGGTACAGATGCTTAAATAAGTTCTGTCACTCAGTTCAACCACGAACCACCTTTCTTGGTGAGAAAAGAAAACTGTCTTTAGCCATAAATTGTCAGTGTCGAAAAGGAAGGCCTCCATATCCAAGATTAACAACTTCCAGGACAAAATCCTATTCGGAATATCATTTCGACACAAAGGTTTCCTTCCAAACAATAACAATATAAACACCGCCAGCCTTTAGTACTTACATATGTATGGACTGGTAAGAACATTAAGTGCTTATACACTTATATTACTTTGCTATTTTTTAATAGTATTTTTAAGTTAAATTCAAGTCTTACGTACCTTTTTTTTTATTAAATTTTAAGGTGAAAGTACAGAATAATTACAAACCACCCTCCTCTCCTTATGTTAAGAATTGCCTTCTAAATAATAACGTTATTATTTCATTACGGTAACATAAGTGCATAAGTACCGAACATTATAGTATTAGGGGCTTGATCTTTGTCCAGACCCATGCTTATTCTTTATCAGTAACACCTTGTCTATTATTAACGAAAATGACAAATAAAGTTAATATAATTCATTGGAAATAAAAAACTTTGTTTTTTTAATTTTTAAAATATCTGTATCTTTTTACATCCTGTTTCTGAATCTTTGTGATTCTTATCCAAGTCCTTGAGTCTTTATATTCGTACTCACCCCATTACCAAATATTTGCATTATTTCAGTTTCTAATTCTGATCTTCGTAATCTAATATTTTATTCCTATTTCATAACAACTTTTTCTAACGTTTATATTAACAAATGCTGATAGATACACAACAGTTTACGGAAGGAATTATGTCCGAAAGTTTATTGATTTTATCTGTAAACTAATTTAGAATTCGAGTGAAATTTGACGATTGTAAAAGTATAATTTTAATGAAATTTTTACAAAGTTCACACACAATCAAAGAAAGAAATCCTTCAGTTTAAACTCAGGATTGTTGAATGTTTTTGTTTAGAGCACATGACTTTTACATTTTTAGCTTTAATTAAAGCCATTATAGATAAAATCATCAGTAGGTTCTTTACAGTGCAATGAAGACCACAATAATCACTGCGACGAGCCATGTGAAACTTGGATCCCCAACCAGACTAGGTCATCAATCGATTTAATTGAAAAATGGGCGATTTCACTGATTTCGATGACATAATTAAACATGACATCAGCTCCAAGGAATCTAGACCAAGTACCAAAGGACAACATCTAAAAACTCATCTTTAGTTGTATACAATAGATAAAAGGCTTGTCGGAAAAATTTAGAAAATATTTAATCCATATGATATCAGGATAGTATTAAGGAGTTTCTTGAGTATATTTACATAATGCTAGCTGTATATACCCGACGTTGCCAGGTAAAAACAAAAACAAAATAAAAACATATTGCCGGATACAGGGTTTAGTCACAAACTATTTAAGATACAAATATCCGAAGTTGTTATGACTTTTCTGAAAGTTGTGTTGGGTTAATTAATACTCTTTGTTAGTTAATTATGAAGTAAATAAAGAAAAGTACATTTCCTCCCGAAATTACTGGAAGTCATATCAACGATGAAAAAAGAAAACAAATTAATTAACAACGTTACATTTTCTTAGCTTTTATACATAGTAGACGTAAAAAGATACGTCTTGTTTATTTACATGTTTACAACGAAGAGGTAAAGTCCACGTCACACACGCATTTAAATATACATCCAATCAAAGAGAAACACCCCCGACTTACCCAATGCCCAGATATCAGCACAAAATAGACTCTTGACATCATTAAAACCCGACAACATTGATAAATTTTAAATAAGTTGACAATGTTTGGGATTTTTGGAAGCATAAAACATAGCCATCTTCATTTATAAAATCCAAACAGAAATACAATCTCATAGTTTAAAAGGGAAATAACTCGCTGCTCATGTTGGTTATACTAATGATTAAAAATAAACAAAATTAAATGTAAATTAAATTAAAAATAAATTAAATGGATTAACATTGTATAATATATTTAAACAGAATACTTAAAACGATTATATTACTAATTTCTATTAAAAATTTACAGCTAATTATTAAAGAAAACTTTCTTACATGAAATATTCAAATGAGATAACCCCTTGAATGTTGATTCCTTTTGAATAAATAGTATATATACAAATCATGTGGGAATAAAAACATATAAGAGTCCATTTTCAGTATTAAAATCTATTTGTCAAGCAGTGTATCTTTTATATATATTAACCAAATCATAAACAGACAAATAAACAAACAGAAATAAGACTTTATTATAATAGGTAATTCAGTCAATTATACTGTATAAATATTGCTTCATTCAAGCAAGAATTTTCCTATCAAGAGCCCCCCTTTAGCCGATAAGTATTAATTTTATTTTACAATAATGGTTTATTTCAGTCTTAACAGATAATGGATACCCACTGTAAGTGTGTCTGCACATGAGATTTTTTGTGGTAAGAGTTGCACAATCTTCAACCACAGCTATCCTGAGTCGACATTGTTGAATACCAGTTGCAAGTGGAGATTCAGGACAGCTAGAACACGTGCTGAGATAAGCGGAAAGCACATACAGCACCTAGAAATCCGAAATGGTCACCCATCTGGTACTAGCCAGGCTCAACGCTGCTTAACTTCGGTGATCTGACGAGAACAAGTGTGTCAACGTGATTATTTTACAATAACAACCTTGGAAACACACTGGTATTTGTATACTGGGTTATATAGTCATATATAACTAAATATTGATTTCAATAGACAATTGGAGTTGATAGAGATTGAAAGAAGAAAAAAATGAAACAGTATTTTCTATATGACTCATCCATTTAAAAGGTGTTTTCATCCCTTGCAGGTATAGAGTATTATGTTCTCTTGCCAGAAGTTATGAGCAACTCTGGTTAACCCAGTGATTTTTGCGGATGGTTAAAACTAGAGCTAACTATATTAGAAGCGCCAAGTGCGGCTGTTAACGTCCACTGCCAAATCTAATAACGTTTCGTAACATTTGTTGTTTCAGCAAGCGTAATTTGATGGGGAAGACCACTTATTTCTGGTGTAAATAAGGCTGGGAGGTAAGAGAATACGAGAAGAATTTCCATTTTTATATTTCACCTGTTTGGTTATACAATTTTTAAGAAAATACTTTTATTAGAGATTTTATTCAGATTATTTAAAGCGACAAGCATAGTAGATAAGGCGAGAGAACATATACATCACTACTGTTCAAAAATAAGTAATTTGTAGGCGGATAGTATCCTGACTGCCAAAGGGATGCGAAACTACCCCCTCCCATAAAAAAAGGGAGAGAGTAATGTCTTGTAAAGATGGTAGCATTATCACGAAACAGATACTGTGGTCCAATAGTCAAGAGTTAACTATTCTGCACTTTTCAATTATGAATTTCAAGGATGAAATTCGACCCATTGCTGTCAAACTTTCGTATTCTGAATCCAACACATCTAAATTGTTACTCCACTATCCAAACCCAAACTACCAGAGTCTCTGAAAAATCAGACTTTTTATTCAAAACCTAAAGCACTTTATTTGTATATCTGGTGAAGAGATTGCAAGAATTTAAAGAGAAGCAGCAAACATTTTTTTCTTTTATGTTCACTAGAGCTTGCATAAAAACAGGTTCCTACAAATTAGAAAGGAGTTTAATAACAGATCCTTCACTATCCCCTCTTGAATTAAGTACTGATAGATAACACATTAGTTGAGCATTAAAAAGATAGTCATAGTGTAGGTTCTCATTCAAAAAGATACATACATTTCATCACTAATTGGAGTAATAGAATAGATGTGTGATCAGACATATAGTAATGGATAAGCGTTGTTTTATCTACTTTATTGTACATCAAGTTTACAAACTTTATTTCATACTAAAACACAAAGGTTTGTCTTTTTAATTACTATATAAACACATTTTTGGGTTTGTTGATTAAAAAAAACACTATAAAAGAATGACTATTATATGCCATATCAACACTTGATAGCACTCTTTTGCTTAACAGTATATGAAAATAGAAGTAAAGATGACGCATAGATAAAATTAACTATTTATATCCCTTTCACATAATCTTGTCTTCTTCATCGTATGCTTGAGAGAATTTATCACTCCAGTTCTTCATCTCTCAGGAGCAATGTACCAGCTTTAACGCTGACTGAAAAAATCTCTTCGGTGATATAATCCTCTTGATTTTTCTTGATCAAAGTCTTCTTTATATGATCTTTTTATTCGATCAATTAATAAATATCGTAATCTATTCAATGTTTCAATTTCATCATCAATTATTCTGGCTTCTTTAATTACTCTATCTAGTATATTGAGTTTTTGTTATCTAGATATGTGCTAATTTATATATATAACAACACTTGGTCGATAAAAAGGAATGCGGTCTTGTTTTCTCTCCGGAGTGTTTTTCTGTTTTGCACCGAGGACGCACAAAGTTCCACCTGTCTGTTCTCGAAGCACTTGCCATCATTGCTAACCCCCCTACTTTGTGCAAGCAGAGAAACCTCCGGCTTCAGTTAGAATTATTTGGGTAGTCAGGTTTTTTTTTTTTTCTTAACCTCTCCGCTCGTATTCCATATCACTACCAAATATTCTAAAAAATAATAATTTTCAGACTTATGACCCTTGAAAATGTTTGTCTGAACGAAAAGCGCTTTGGGTATATTTTAACGATCGTTTTTTAATCGACTTATTTATTTTATTTAATATATATATATATATATATATATATGTATATATACAAACATAAAATTAAATATAAATATAACATTATTTTTAATTTTCAATCTATTTTCCTTTCTTTGGGAGTAAAGTGTTATTTTAGAAGCAGAACGCTAACTAAATTATTCGATTTAAACAAAACGATGTTATCACGTTACTGGCTGTGTTGTTTAGAATACATATCTCATGATGATACGTCTATTAGTTTAGAATTTTTACCCATGTATACACATTAACGTGCACCTAACAATCTGCTAAAACCTTTTATAACATAATTCAAAATTGGATGCAGAGCATTTTGTCTTAATTTTTATTGAATTTAATTGATTTTAAATGATTTTACTTGTATGTTTCGGGGGAAGGGTGATTTAGTTCACACAAAAAAGATGAATCTGCTTCCATAATGAGTTATGGGGTGTATATTTTGAACAACACACTAAGTAAATTCTGTACATAGAAATTTGTAAACACATACATATACTTAATTTTATATATATATATATATATATATGTATGTATATATATATATATATATATATATATATATATAATGTAATCATGAAAGGAAGACGAAAATTCATGATTAAAACGGTAAAATAAAGTCAACGTTTTAAATAAAGTTTACGGGGTGAAGAGAAGAAGAGAAAAAAAATGGGGATGTCAGCTGACCGGTTTCAACCTCGCTTTATCAGAGCTGCATCGAGGAATCTGAGGTAAAAAAAAAAGAAAGACACGAATAGGAATCGAAATTATGTACAGATTAAAATAACGTTGCGTTACGTTATATATGGGGAAAAATTAGGGAAACTTGAAATACAGCAACGTTATATTACTCGAGGATCCTATAGACTAATCACGCTGAAACCTAAAAGGCATTCCTTCTGCTTGCAGAGGGAAGGCCTAATATAACGTTGTTGTATTTCGATCGCTTTCCATACTTTTTTTTTTTGGACTCCTTACAAAAATTTATATCAAGATATAATGATACGAAACCTTATGTTTAAAATGCTTATTTCAATTTTGATAAAAACCCATTACTTGAATTTGACTTCAAAATATGTCTAAAATTAAAGGCTTAAGCTTAAGGCTATTTAAGATATTGAAATTTAGAAAATCTTTTTAAATTAATACCACTATTAGTCAAATTCAATAAAATGTAAAATATTTGCATTTTCAAACAAGGAGGTTATACTAATTATGTTCTTCAAAAAATTTAATTTACTCTAAACTAAAATTCGAGCAATATTTTTTAGTAGATGTTTAATTATTTTTCGCAGAAAAGAATATCGTCAGTTTGTCAATCCTGCATTTAAATTAGTGTATTCGCCAGTCTGTCAATCCTTCATTTAAAAGAGTGTTTTCGTCAGTCTATCATCCTACATTTGAAATTGTGTTTTCGTTAGTTTGTCAATCCTGCATTTTAAATAGTATTGTTGTCAGTCTGTCAAGCATACGTTTAAAATAGCATTTTCGTTGGTCTGTTAGGATTCTTTTTTTAATAGTATTTTATAGGTAAATTGAATATGGGTATCTTAATACACATTTTTATTTATTTTCCATTTCACCTGTTTCATACATATGGAATGGGAAACCTACACTGGACGCAAATTTTTAGGCTGTCAGAGGCTTCATTGACTCTCCTGCATTTCTAGTTGAATTATCAGTATTATACCGTGACTAATCATGAGTAGATAAAACCTTCTAAGTGTGTTCATCTAACCTGGCAAAAGTTCAGTTTTGACATTTTTCATATCTAAAGAAATTAAATTAGGTGTTTTTATTATATTTAATCTTTACTTCGAGTGGCTATCGTCATGTAAGTTAAGAGACGTTTCATATAGTGGAATATGGACGCATGTATATCAGTGATTAAAAACACATTATAGTACACATATCTGTTAAAAAAGGCATAAACTCTCATTCCATGCAGTTTTTTTGGGTAAAAATCACAGCAATAATTAACAAAATGGCAGATTTAATATAAAAACAAACACCAGTTAAGGTTCTTCAGGCTACATTTTGCACAATTCCGAGTAATATTTTTTGAAGTCCTCGAGTATTTATTCTTATGTACTTAATAGGAACTCCCATACGAGTCATTATCAGTAATTGCTTACTGACAATACCAGGTGGTGTTGCTTGGAGTCTGAGAGACAACAAGCCTCTCCAAATTTTCAGCATACTCTGCCTCTTCCAATAACCATTGAAAATTATGTTGCATTATCACAACAGCCATTTACTTTTATTCCCTTGGTAAGAATCGTTGGGCTTCTCTAGGTTTGAATTAATAAGTCACAGTTATAGTATTCTTTGCACACTACCAATGGAGGTCAAGTTGATACCCTCCTTCCTGTATTTCCATTTTGTTTTAACTAATGGCTGTAGTTGGTATCGCTATATATAAATATGTTCTGTTTTTAGAGGGTTGTGATGAATGTAAGATTATAAGCTTTCTTGCAGTTTCGGTTCCTTTTGATACGTGCAACGTTATTTCTATTTTTAAAACTCTCTTTCTACTTATTTAGGGCTGAATTTAGTATTATTGTTATTCGTAGTAGAAGGAGGAGGACTTTAACCCACCTCTGATCCATACACAACTTAGTGTAATTACACCTAACAGATTTGAAGCTTATAAGCGTTTATTGTTTTTAGCAAAAGCGATATAAGAGTCGGTAGAGCTTATCAACCTTTGAAAGACAGTCCACTTGAGAGAATTTAAACCTTGATTTATAACCTCTGTGGCTTTGTTGTAACAGAACACGGACACGCTTATGGCAGCAGCAACAGCCGCAGCAACAGTTAACGTATACAAATGACCAAGCCGTGTGCGAAGTGACATCAAAGCGTGGAAGAAGGAAAGACAACAATTATAAAAACAGAACAACCGTGGCCCGAGAAGGACAGAAATAGACGTGTTACACATGTGGCATGGGAGCGACATAAAGAGACATATCCTAAACATGGTTGGACTAAGACAGAATAACACGTATTCGACACGGTAGAGTTTTGTTAAGCACATTAGAGTACGAGGACACTTTTGAACAAGGGACATGACTTATTGTGGAAAATATCTGTAAATAAACGCTTGTTGTTTTAAGTGAAAAGAAAGATGCGTTGAATTCTTTTGTTTGTCTTTGTTTCCTTGCGACTGTCTACATACACTATGCAAGTCCTGAGTGTTGACATGTAGCGAACATATATTATATTGTGTCATAGCCACCCATGAGAAAGAAGTCAGGAATAACTCTCCAGAGAAATCTAGAGTAGATCTTCTAACGCAGTTTAATGTGCTTTGTAACCTGCATCTGGCAGCTCTTGCGACTTCATTGGTGGAAAACTGTAACAGGCTTGCTGTTCGTTTTAATACACCGGTGACACAAAGAGAGGATTTGCTACACGAGCAACAAACTGTCTTCACTCTCGCATCACCAAAACTAGAATCTAATAACTTTTAGCTAAACTTATAATCAACGGTCTACAACCAAAATACTCCATAACGCCAGGACAGACTAAGAATGCATCACCAATATTTGGCCCTGAGTGATGGAGGATTGCCATGTTATACTGTGGGTGTATTCAAAGCCATTCGACTTGATAGACGATCTAGTGACATCAGAGCTTATATCTGGTCTTGGAAATTATTCAACAAATTTTCTTTTGATAAAATAGAACAAAACCTTAATTTGAAATTAATAAAAGAAACTCAAAATATAGTTGGCTTTATAATGTAAGAAATTTTATCGCCAAAGGACAGTTAAATTTTCCTTATAAATAAACACTTAAAATTTAAAGGGGACGACAGCTTTTAAAGAGACAGAACGAGAATTCTGTATATATTTTCATAATTTGAATTTAGAAGTAATAAATAATTAAATATAACTTAAACCCGTATGTTCAGAAAAGAGGAGGGCTGTGATTACGTGCCTCAGTGATAACCGAGAAATGGATACTGAAATTGGAAAAATTAAGTTCCAATGTGCTGAGATTTATTATGGTTATTCATAGTTATTTATATATTAGTACTGTTGTGAAACGTATCAACATGCACTGTTTCCTGTCTATGAAAACTGTGTAACTCTTACTATGAATAAGATGGCAACTTGTTTTACATTAATTGTATACAACCAATTGTTCATTATGTGTTGTGTTTTAGTCTTAAATAACTCAAAACATTGATATAATGTAAAACATATGGGATACTTTTTAAAAATGTTATCCACCTGAAAAGTTACATATTGCCTGAAAGACATAAAGTAAATTAGGAACAAAATTTAAGAAGAAGGATGTTAAATGAAGAGGTGTTTAAATTTCTTTACCTTGCCACAGTTGATGAAACTGGGAGCAGAGAGTGAATTTATGAAATCCATGTAGTTCGACAAACAAAACTATTGGATTAAAAATTTAACCAGCTGTTGTGGTCTACAAGGAATGCTCGGATTTTATTGCTTGTTTATTTTTATTTTTTACAAAGGGGACACCAATTATCGAGACCCGGAGACCACTCGAGCATAAAAATAATGAGTGTACGGTAGTCAATGGAACAAATAGTTAATAGTCGACATTTAGTAAATTGGATTAATGAAGAGAACGGATCATCAAGAACTTGTTTACATTGGACTTGAAGACGACAATGCTGTAGTCAGCTAGAAAGAATTGCAAACGGGAAAGAGTTTCACAGGCGTGCAGTTCGAAGAAATAAGCTTTGTTCATAGAAACTATGTTCAGATTTAGGCACAGATAAAGAGTGGGTAAATTATTGATAGTGGTTTTAATTAGGCGAGTGTTTGTCATAAAGGTTTGGCAAGGGGGAACAATATATTGGAGCTCAGTCAAGCACTTGCCATGAAAATAGCGATAAAGCAGAAGCCGGCTCGTATATATATGTTTACATTGTGGGGTACAAGTGCCAAAGGTCATCGGAACAAATTCCATTGAAGTACTTGGAAAACAAGAACAGGGATACAACATTGCTTGCTAGACAATTCTAACAGAGTACATATGAGCACGGATGAAATTATCAGCGGCAGAAAAGGATGGGTGGTAAGCATTTTTATATTAGCAGTAGGAGCTGTGTTTGAACGCATATGCAAATTGGCAAGTGTGCCCAGGCGTGCATCTGAAAACAAAAAAAGAAAATTGGACACATCATGGTCGGAGAGAAATAAAATTGGCACCGAAAAAGATGGACATGTTAAACTAAGGGGAGAAGAAAGAGGGTATCGAAAAAGATGGCCGTATGAGAAATGGCTGTTTACGGGCGGCGTGTAGTGAAGCAGAAGCTGTGTCGAGATGGGGAGAAAGAAAATCGGTTGTAAATGACTTGTGTTAAAAAAGGGAAAAATGCCGACCCTGAATTTTATTTGTTTCTTTCGTTTTGTTCGTTTGTTCCCGCAACGTAACACAGTGATTAGTTTAAAGAATCCCCTTTAGATCTTTTTCCAATAGAGTGTGACCGTCGGGTTAGGTGCTGCATTGTAAATGTGGCTATAATAATATAATATTCAAATGCATGAACGTGTGATGTTTTTATAAAGAGATACGATCCTTGCAAGTGTAAGAAGTTTTCTAGCCGGGTAGAGGGAGCCGACCTTCTTTGCAGCAGATTCGTGTACTATGGATTTCTTCTGATTCATATTACCATTAGATGTCAGGCCGAGAAGTTTGACTGTTGGACTCTCGGGAAGGATTCTATCAACCATGACAATCGATGCTTTGAAAGGTTTTAATTAAATTTTTGTATTAAATGATCGTAAAAGGTTGATATGCCATAAACATACAAACTACATCTAAGAGACAGATGAGTACACTGGAAATTGCCTTCGCTGGAACCTCCGATATTCTCCACTTAAAATGTCCGACATTCATTCCAAAAATGTTTTTTAGCCGAATCCTCTCATGACAATGATTTATGCACTGAACCGATGTAAGTTCTCAAATATTCATCTCATGAGGACATTTTGGAAACCAAACTCCTTGATTAAATTTAGTCTTCGTATATTGAGCTTTTTTAGAAAGTGCTACCCATCTTCATTTTAGCGTTAATTAAAAAAAGAACAGTTTTTTTCTCTCCCCTTGATGACCTGTAGATTTATTTTTTTCCATTATCAGAACTATTTATTTACCCTGCCAGTATCAGAATGTCAGCATTATCCGATAAAAAACATAGGATACACACAAAGAGAATAAATAGCATATATATATATATATATATATATATATATATATATATATATATATATATATATATATATATATATATAGAGAGAGAGAGAGAGAGAGAGAGAGAGAGAGAGAGAGAGGGAGACAGGAAGAAGAACAATGATAAATTACATCTGAAATTTCTTGTCATTGCCTTTTGTGTTATTGTTTTATAGATCATATTTAAAACTTTGCTGAGTGGACTATTGTTACACGATTCCATCACCAGTTATGAATTATCTCCCTTCGGATCGATGTTATCAAATATATTATGATTTGAAATTATGCTTTTATCTTTAGAGAGACACACAAATAGAGAGAGAGAGAGAGAGAGAGAGTGACAGAGATTATATACATATATAGACAGAGAGAAAGAAGGAGAGACATAGACAGACAGAGAGTAAGAACGAAAAAGACAGAGAGAGACACACAGAGAGAAAGATATATATATATATATATATATATATATATATATATATATATATATATATGTTGGGGACAGGATTGTCTGCTGTGTGAACACGACCCCATCCCCATGTGTGTAATGATGGATGTATGTATTTAATGGTAGGGGAATTGAAAAGGCAAAAGGTCGCATAATGAAGACGAAAATATACCGTTATATATCAGCGAAAGAAATGCAATTTATTTGCATAAATATGCATGAAGAAGCGATAGAAAGAGTGGGAGTTCGTTACTTGCGATCGGTAGCTGTGAAAGGCTGACTGGCTAGTCAGGGCGCTGTGGTGGCTCATGCCACGCGGAGCGGTGTTTGTTACATCTTGACTGCTTGAAGGTCCAGCGCGAAAGAGGAAGAAATATGGGGAACAGGAAGTTACGTAGCTAGATCGCTCTTCTGAGTTAAAGGGCGACAATCCAGTTAGGCTGGGAGTTTTCAACTCCCCCCCCATATATATATATATATATATATATATATATATATATATATATATGTATATTATTGGTAGTATAGCTTAGTTTTTAAACAAAAACAAAAAACACAATGTGTCTACCAAAGAGTGCTCAATGTTTAGACAGAGCGATATGAATATGTTGAATATGAAAACTAATGGCTACATATATGCATCTATGTTTCAGTGACCACTCTGCTAGGGAAAATCACATCATCAGGCCAAGAATATCTCCGAAAGTACCAGTAGAAAACATTACCTTTTTATATTAAACCAATCTATAGGATTATATCATGTCCAAGGGTAAAAGGGAAAACCAGATAAAATCTATGAGATGGTTAATTTACGATTAAACAAAAACCATTAAAAAAATAAAAAAGGCCACACTAAAATTTATATTGGGAGATCTAACATCAATTTGTATTCTTGGCCTGATGATCTGATTTTCCCTAGCAGGGTGGTCACTGAAACATATTTGCATATGTGTAGCCACTAGTTTTCATATTCAACATATATATATATATATATATATATATATATATATATATATATATATATATCATGATTTGAAATTATGCTTTATCTTTAAAGAGAGAATAAGAGAGAGTGAGAGAGAGAGAAATTATATACATATATAGATGGAGAGAAAAAGAGAGAGACAGAAAGAAAAAGAGACAGAGACAGACAGAGAGCGAGAGCAAAAGAAACAGAAAGAGAGAAATAGAGAGAAAAAGACACAGAGAGATAGAAACAGAGACACAATGCAGAGAGAGAGAGAGAGTATGAGAGAGAGAGAGAGAGGCGAAAACATATATGGTCAAAAGAAAACTGAATAAATTACAATATTAATCCAACGTACAAACAAGGAATTATAATTAGAAAGATCCTTATTCTATGGCTTTTGAAAGATAGACTCTTTTCATCAGGGGATAAACATTAATAAAAATGAATCACTGCTTATCATAAAGGTTAATATATATATATATATATATATATATATATATATATATATATAAATATATATAAGACTCTTTGTGAAACAAAAGGTATTTTCAATAGAATATTTGTTCAATCTT
>NC_136498.1:53553145-53610645 GCF_053919585.1 Euprymna scolopes
CGTGGATACCGTCTATCTTTTGCCGTTTACATCTTACTTTGTATTTTTTTCGAAATCCATTATTCTTCCCATTTAGATTTTTGAATTTTACTTTAAACACTTTCCTCCCACTATTGTTACCATTATTAATCACTATTATTATTATTATTATTATTATTATTATTATTATTATTATTATTATTATTAAAAATTATTATTAAAAATTATTATTATCAATAATCGTAAATATCGCAGTTACGAACTTGTCTATCTCTCAATACCTCCTATTTTTAATTATCATTATCACAATTATAGCAAATGATTATATCTAAGCATAGAGATAAATAAATTATATACGTTTAAAGATATTATTATTATTATTATTATTATTATTATTATTATTATTATTATTATTATTATTATTATTATTATTATAGCTATACAACTTTCAAACCCTCGTGTAACAAATAAGTAAAAAAGCTGTGATGAGAAATGAGAGTAAACGTTGGAGGACTGGACGGGGTTGAGGGAGGAGTAAGAAAGAGAAAGGCATGCCTTAAAATCACCATCTGTAAATTATTTATGGTTTCCCCTCTCATTCTTCTTCTTTCTTTTTTATTCTTCCTTTCTTTCTTGTTTTCTTTTCTCCTTTCTCTCTTGCGTATTTTCCTTTTCTTCGTAATCTCTTAACCTCTTCACTAATGTATGTAGGGATGATAGTGGTGGAACGGGAACACACAAGAGGGCAACGTAAGCTGCACATTGTCTTACCCTATAACAATTCTAGTCAAATTAGCTCTTATTTACATACAACTCTTATTTTTCACATACTTGACAGAACCTCATTATTTTAACTCACTGTAACAAGGAAGACCTGATAGTTTCATTGCAAACTTTGCCTTATTGTAAGATGTATCGACTGACGAGGTCTCTAATAACTAGTAACTAGCTGACCGAAACATGCTCATGATTTGTAGCAACATATTACTGTTCATGTAAACACTAATGAAGTATATACTTGACTTCAGCATTGAGCACTCCTGTATCAACTCCGTTAAACTTCATTAGTTACTTAACTGCTGGAAAACACTAAACTCAGAATATATATATATATATATATATATATATATATATATATATATATATACATATATATATGCGTATATATATAAATGCATATATATATAAATACATAATATATATATAAATACATATATATTTATATATATATATACTTTGTCAATCGCTTTATTTCAGATTGTTAAAATATTCATATTTAACTAAATATACGTCACAACAAAATGAAAATAACTGCATCATATGACTTCTTTAAGGTTGGTTATTTCCAAGAATTTTATTCAAATTCATGCGATATTCACGAAGTTCTGACATTTTATTATTTATCGAAGAATTTCCACTGTCCATCGCTCTACTGCAGGTTTCTTAAAATGTTGTTTTAGGGCAAAAATACAATGTCATTTTTTGCGAACTTTACTTTTTATTATATTTTTCTGTCAAAGAATAATAAACCAAAAAGGTATGGGCCTCATATCAATTAATTATTTATCAACATATCCACCACATTTTAAATAACTTAAAACAACCTTTTGTCCCCCGATGAAGTCAATTCTTTGATCTTAAAAGGAATTATTTCTTTAGCAACATCAACTATGTTCCCCCACAAGGCATCATTTGAAGTAAATTGCTCTCCTCCCTCATAAACTCCTCTTTTTTATATTGACCAGAGATATTCAATGGGGCTAAGGGCTGGAGAATGTCGTGGTCAGGTTATGAGAGTTTTCCCAACGAATTCCATAGATTTCAGGAAGGATGCAATCGCCCCAAGCAGAATTGGATAGTACACTGCTATGTATAAAAATCATCTGAAAGCGACGTGACAATGGTAGGTTATCTAGCATGTCGACAAATGATTATCCCAAAAGGCTGTGTACGCATTGATGGTAAGCTTTACACCCTCTGGCGCTCAGATTATTCCAACCAATTTATCGCCAATGATTCCCGGCCAAATATGATGCCCCCACCTTCTTGTTGGCAATGAACACTGTAATGGATCGGAATTCCGTTCTTGTTTCAAACTTTAGTCCATCTATCCGGACCGGCAAGAGTAGCATGGACCTCATCCCTAAATAGGACCTGTTGGAAATCCATTTTTATGTAATTGTGTGGCAGAGTCATTCGTTGTTTCCTCTGCTGTTTGCTCAATGGAGGCATTAGAAGAGGTTTGATGTTCCTTGCTATGTTATTCAACAAATTGCATCAGGCATGCCTGGATCTTGAGCGATTCCAGCTTTTGCAAAAATGAAAGCACTGGTGCTGTTTGTCTTCCGGTGGACTTCCCTACGAATTTTCCGAATATAACCCTCTAAAAGGTATCTCCTGATGCCCTTATTTTTCTGGATTTGTGTTCAGGTTGTTCAAGAATGCAGCCAAGGTTTTTGGACCCCATTCCAGCAACGTGGCTAAATTTTTGATGGACAATCCTGCGAGTCTAGAAACTATCCTTTGCTTTTCGATAACCTTTATTCGCCTGATATTTTTGCATTATAAGAGATTTGCAATAAAGCGATGGACAGGAAAATTTCTTTGATAATAAATAAAATGCCATAACTTCGTGAATATAATATGAAGTTCAATAAAATTTAGGGAAATAACTAAACTTAAAGCAACCCTTTGATGGTAATTTTTCATCTTTTAAAGCGATCGATACAGTTTATATATATTATAATTTCATTTTTTTCTTTTCTATTGCTGGATTAGAATGTTTAAAATCTTTTTGTCTTTTTCCACACATTTAAAATATTTTTGTCTTTTTCCACACATTAAAAAGGATCAATTTAGTTTCAAGGACCTTACGAAAAAACCCAAATGAAAGAGACGGTTCTGGTCTACACTTGTTGACTCTCGACACCACAAGTGCATCTGTAATAAAAAAACAACAACAACAACAACAACAACAAACAACCAAAAAAAAATAATAATCCGAAGTTGTTTTGTTTTTCACAAGATCGATTTTTAATATAGGGAAACATTTTTTCTGGGGTCTTTGAAAAATAATAGATCCCAAATTGATCTCATCCGTTTGTGTTCTTTTTTAATTCTGACTTAGAATGTTTTCGTCCATATATATTTGAAAATGAGCAACGACCCTAGTCCAAAAACTGAACATTACCGGCTCAGAAATTGGAAGTAATGCATGGGAGCACAATAATGATAGCACAACATATACAACATGACCCATCCCCTAAAAGGTGGGAACAAATATGCTATACTACTCCCCAAGTTGGAAGCAATGCCTGAGAGAATAGTCTCATAACAACAGAACAAATATATGTGTAAGAGTGTAGTTACTAGAAATAATATTATGGTGTAGTATAGTTTCGGCTTCAGATACAAAATCCCTATTATTAATAGAAATGAGAGTATAGATCCGTCTTTTTGCTAAGGAGTATCCACTTTTCAAGGCGTAATGGCTGCTGGAGAATAAGGGTTAAATTAGTGCCAGAGAACATTGTGATGATAAATCCCAATGGTGGTGATTGAGCAGAACTTGATTATTTAAGAAAGCAGCTTAGCAGCAGTTTATTCATATTGGGTTCGAAAACGACAATGTTGTATTCCATAGACGGCTATTCTTAGAGAAAAAAATTTGCTCATGGATTCTGTAGGTAGATAAATAGAAATAGAGATTGCAGTGGTTGCAGTTAGATGAGTTTTTATAGTAAATATTCTACAGAGTTAACTATAAATTAGATCTCAGCCGATCACCGATCATGAAAACGACGATAAAGTAGAAAAAGACTAGCAAGGAGTCTTCTGTAAAAAAGACCTAACGTGGAGGTGAAAAGCTATAAAATTCCCATTAGTAATAGATATAAGATATTAAAAGGTAAGTTTTATTGCGTTCAAGGCGACCAGAGATTTTGTTGATACCTTAAAAATGCTTTTATGCACGAATGTATCTGCAATTGATTTTACCTTCATAATTTGATTATGAAACAAGGGGAGACAACCTTTGTCTTGTTTGAATTCGCGCAACATGCTTTATATTTAATCACAAGCGAATGACGTACGAATGAACTACAAAGGGAGATAACTTCGCTTTTAATTCAATTACGCACTCAAGCCTGATTTTATAGTTCCCCCTTGTTAAGTCATCCGCAGTCCGACCAGCTTTGTTCAACAAACCAATTCCTGATCATTTTGTTCTACGTACAACAACAATAGTAACAAAAGAGATAAAGTTCAGCCTGTCCGGCGTTCAGAAGGTCAGCAATAATTGTTCAAGTTCTTGTTCAGAACCGACTTTTAGTGCTGCTGTAAACGATTCAAGCAAATCCAATTGTGTGTTCCACAGTACACCGTGCTCAAGGCAGGAGAAAACTTTGTTTGTAGAAGCCGACAACTTCTCTGCATTTCCTGCAAATCTTTCCTTCATTATGTGTCCTTCATCTTGCACATGGAACAAATGAAACGAATATAAACGAATAAAACAAAATGACAAAAGCGACAGCATAATAAAAAGAACAAAAAAAAAACTAGTCGAGGGTCAATAACTACGGGCCGATTCTATCTTCATGGCGTAAAGCTTAGCATTATTCACATTTCGCAGCACAGGCCTGAATGTGACCCATATTTTCTTTTTTTTCTTTTCTTCCTTTTTATTTCGAATGGTTAATTTTGAGTTTGATATTTTTTTCTATCTTTCTTGCGCACGTGATGTCAAACAGGGCAACAAATTGGTTTGGCTGATATTATTCATACAAAAGAAAAATGGAATATTCTGCCATAATTAGACAATGAAATAATATAAAGGGAAGTTTTGGTAGGTAAGCCACAGCTGAACGGTTCTGAACCCGCCCTCAAACACCGGTTGACAAGGCGAGCAGCTAAATTGTGCATATGCATGATCGAGAAGAAAAACAAAATTAGTAAGAACAAGGATGGGGACACGCAACATTTAAGCAGAGAAAGTGAGAAATGAAGGAGAGAGCGAAAGGAGAGAGAGAGAGAGAGAGAGAAATGGAGAGAGATAAAAAACGAAGAGAGAGGTGATAAAAGAGAGTTGATTAAGGAATGAAATGGATACAGAAAGAGGAAGAAAGAAGGAAAGAGAGAGAGAGAAAGGGAGTGAAAACGAGAAGAGAAAGAGAAGGAGGAGAGAAATAAACAGAGAGAGAGAGAGAGGGAGAGAGAGAAAGAAAGATGAAGCGTGGGATAGAGATGAAGAGATGAAGAGATAGAGAGAAAAGAACCGAGAGAGGAAGAGAAAAGAAGAGAAAGAAGAAGTTGAGAGAGGAGGAGAGAGTGACGAAGAAGAAGGGGGAAGAGAGAGAGAGAGTACGAAAGATAGAAATGGATAGAGAGGGAGAGATAGATAGATAGATAGAGAGAGAGAAAGGGAGTGAGAGAACGGGAGAGAAAGAAAAGGGAGAGAGAAAGGGACAACCGGAGAGTGAAAGAAAGGATACAGAGAGAGAGAGAGAGAGAGAGAGAGAGAGAGAGAAGGATAGAGAGATAGAATGAGATATAAGGAGAAATAGATGATAGAGATTGATATAAGTATATATATATATATATAGAGAGAGAGAGAGAGAGAGAGAACAATAGATAAATATAGAAAGTAATGGATATATATATATATATATATATATATATATATATAGAGAGAGAGAGAGAGAGAGAGAGAGAGAGAGAGAGAGAGAAAGAGAGAGAATGAATGAATGAAACAGAAGTGGATATATATTTAAAGAGACAGAATAGAGGGAGAAATAGATTGAGAGAAAAGTAGATATATAGAGAGAAATAAACAGATAGGGAGAGGGGAAGAGAGAAAAGGAGAAAGGAGAGAGAGGCAGAAAGGGATAAAGAGAGCGAAAGGGATAAGGAGATAGAAAGGGGCAGAGAGAGATCGAAAAGGATAGAAAGAAAGAAAGTGATAGAGAGAATGAGAGGGATGGGAGGGATTCGCTAATTTAACTACATTTATATTCATTGTTAATGCTGTTCTCGGCCCTTTAAAAAGAATAAATACATTACCTGTAGCCAAGAGCTTACTTATACTTACGAAACTTCCACGTCCTGCAACGCATTACGTCGTCAAACTATACCATCATATTCGACCTGAGCCACATCCACAGCGTCTCTCTAGTTTCTTACCGTTGCAATCAAATCTCTCTCGATTGTGTGCTTCCAGTTCACTTTGGTCTGATTCTTCTACTTCTATCAGCAGCCCATTGAAGCACTTTGTTAGCAATTCTCTCTGGGGTCAATCGTAGGGTATGCCCGAGCCAGCTTGAATGTACTTTGTAGATTATTGACGATAATATCCGTTGGTTAGTTCGGTGCGATTTATTAATGGGTATTCCGATAGCTCTATTTGATCTCTAGAATCAAAGGAATTTAATCTATTCTCTTGGCTGATTTTGTGATGCCAATTTCATGTTCATATACCAGCGTGGACTAGACGTTTCTGTTATAAAATCTTAATTTAGATCTAATGGTGAATTTTTGTTTCTCAGATCTTGCAGAGCTGATTAAATGCTGCTGGGACCTTCGCTATCTTGCACTACAACTCATAGTCTATACTGCCTATTTAGTTCATGGATATCCATAAACATAAACAAACCAGGTGTAGCAGTAGAGAAATATAAATTCTTGTTGCGCCAACATAGTGAGTTGGGATTTCTTATTAGTGTAAAGCATACGGTTTACAACTGTGATTTTGTTTATGAGAACAGATACACTAATATAATTAAGGAGAATAGAAAGCAGACTTTTGGTTTACTTTCGACAACTTCGTAAGTTTCACTTCCATTAATTAGTCCCCTAGTTCTCATATTTAATGAGCAATGTTTCCGACAAAGGGTAAATTGCTGTTTTCTCGGTCAGAATTTATCCATCTTACACTAATTGTTAGCCTGTTTATTTTTTACCTTTGGGTAGTATTCTTTAGTTCCTTACATCAAGTGGCTTTATACCTTGTCAGGAGCGAATCATATAAAAAGTCCTTTGGCTGCGCCTGCAAGAAAATTACTGACAGTTGTTTTAGATATACGAGATTTTGTTGTGCATCTAACATCTAATATAGTAAATACGCCTTCGTCCTCTTTCACTACTTAAGTTATCTACATTTTCCCAGTTTGTTGCTGTTGTTTGTGCAAAATCAGAGATGTGTGACGGAAGGCCTCGAATTTATTATGAAATTTTTTTTACATAGGCATCACTATTTATCAAGGCCAAGTGGCCATTCTAGGATAAAGGTTAAAGAGTATACAGTAGTCAATTGGACAATATAGTAATCGTTAGTAATGGACATTCGGTAAATTGTTTAAGTTAAGGCTCACCAAGAACTTGTTAACGTTGGGCTTGAAGACAAGCATATTGTTGACAGCGGAGAAAGCAGCAAACGGAAGACAGTTCCACAGGCGTACAATTCTAAGAAAGAAGCTTTGCTCATGGAATCTACGTTTAGGTTTAGGCACAGATAAAGATTGGGGGAAATTGTTGATAGTCTTTTCAGCTAGACGAGTGTTTTTTGTGAAAGTTTGGCGAGGGGGCATAGATCGGAGCAAAGTCGAGCACTTGCCATGAAAATAACGATAAAGTAGAGACAAAATCGCAACATCTCTTTTGTGAGAAAAAGGTTGCAGGCAAGAGAAAAGGAAATCCCCTACGAGGCTAAAAAGTCTATTTTGAACTCTATCAAGGCAAAATAAGTCCTCTCTAGCAGCTCATGTCCAGATGTGGCAACAGTACTCCATCCTTGGACGTACCTGACTCTTATATAGATAAAGAATTACATCAGCAGTGAGAGATCTACTGGATCAATAGAACAATCCCACCATTTTACCAACAGCCTTGGCAACGGATTTGATGTATGTATTCCATTTCAGATCAGGGGCAAAGGTCAAGCCCAGAAGCTTGTCAAAATATGGGGCCTCCCCAAGACGAGAGCCATTCATTTCAATTGATGCCAGATGGGGATCAGAGAGTTTATGATGTAAATATAAAAGCTTGGTTTTATATGTTTTAAACGTAACCAGCCACATTTTCCCCATTGTACTACGTGCTCAAAATAAGAGGAGAGAGAATCGGAGAGAACTTGGTCGTTTACAGTCTTTGATGTTCTACCATAGCTGGTAATGTCATCAGCATAAATGTATACGTATTATGTAAGGATCTGATTTGGAAGATCATTAATGTAGATCAGGAAAAGAGTTGAGTCCAGGATTGACGCCTGGGGGACTCCAGCATTAATACTGTGAGAAAGCGTCACTCAAGAATTAAAAGAAGAAAAATAAGGAGGATTTCAAAACTGTATGATGAAATTTTAAAACAAGAGAAATTACGCCATGAAGAACAAACTCGAATACTTTTGCACAAGTGTTGCACAATGTATGCCAGTTCAGTTAACCGAAATTGTGAAAAGTTCGGGTAAAACGAAGTATTGTCCGACATGTTTAATTGTTTAATATTCCTACAAGGCTTAACGTCTGCATAAAAAAAATAAGAACCCGGTTAAAAAGGTTACTCCTCAAAATTTAACAGAAGAATGCTCAAAAAATGAGTTAAGCGTTCAATCATTTTCTCCAGAGTTCTTGGCAATATATTTGATGTAAGTATTCAATTTCAGGTCACGGTTGTCTGATGGTAATATGTCACAGATAGTCTAGTATACACATAACAGTTTTGCAAGAAAATGTCACTAGCGGGATCTGTGGATGTTCAGCGTAAATGGAAACGCTTTGCTATTATTGTAGCTCTTTTGTTAAAACTGCAAAAGTATTTATATAAGGAGGGAGGGACGCCCAGCGTTGTCCGATCTTAAAGTACGCTTAAATATATTTTAATTCTTACAGATTTCGTGCATATTATTTTAGAGTTAATGTTCTCTCGAGTTTTATATATTATAAAGTTGTAATTTCAAAAATAAAAATTATATTCATATGACATGGGTGCATCAGCTTGAATCGAAACCGAAATCGAAATAAAAACTTATGAAAACAATCTATGTATGTATAAATGCAACTTGAGTTCCTTCAGCATAATCGAAACCAAAACCAAAACTTATGAAGAATTCTTGAAAAATTATTTATTAAAAAAAGTAGATTACTGGAGTGCTATCAGCTATAATTGAAACCCAAAGCAAAACTTATGAAGAATTCTTGATAAAATTATTCATAAGAAATAGATAACTTAAGTGCCATCAGCTAGATTCGAAACCGAAACCGAAACTTTTGAAGAATTCTTGGTACGATTATTCATTACAAAAATTGAAGTGCATAACAATTAAACGACAGTGACTCGGAGGTAAGCGTGACACATGAAATAACACACACGCTATCGTATTAATATATAGATTACAATAACCTAATTGCAATTACTGTTATGAAATCTTCATAAAAGCTGTGAGTTTATCTATTTTGAATATCAAATCTAATTGTAAACTAAATAACTCCATTTCAAAGCTCCACAAATCAATTACAACACACGAAGCCTCGTGATCTAAAATATATCGGAGGAACTTGGCACGAAGTTCATACGGAGATTTTATTTTTAAAGAGAAAAGGTAAACTGAGTGTTCTCACGCATTGCCATCGCCATATCTGTTCCTTTCAAACAAGTTTCATTTTTTTTATAATATTGTTAATGTGAATAATCTATGATTTGAAACCTAATTCCAAAGATGAGTGCAACAACGTTCGTTAATCCTCCCCTTTGCAATGAATGCCGACTAGTTTGATCTCGTTAGCTAATTAGAGCTCGGCAGAATATTCACCTGACCTACAACAAGCTTGTCTTGTGCGATCAGGAAATACTAACAAGCCCTACTTATTAGTGAATATCGCCTCTTATTGACGATGATAGTATTTGCTGCTAATGAAGTCGATCTTTAAAATGGATGAAAAATGTCAAAGAGCATTTAATGCAAAGGTCAATGCAGGGATTTCTGTCTATTAATTTTGCCATTTTCTTTCTGTTGATCTGCTTGTTGATATGCTATAAAGAGACTTCGATTGAGAATTTCGATCCGTTCATTTAGAACTTTTATGCAGAATATTTTCTCATGTTCTTAATTGGAGAGCAGCTAACGGCGAAATTTGATATATGCCCTGCACGAACACACCTGAAAGATCTGTTCTTTATTCTTCAATTATTACACTTTTTCATCCTATTAACATAATGCATATTTAGATATTGTATAATGCCAGACTTACACTACCTCCAAAATATTTGGATAGTGCACAATGACAAACTTATACTACCTCATAAATATTTAGATAGTTCACAGTGGCAAACTTACACTACCTCATAAATAATTAGATAGTTCACAGTGGCAAACTTACACTACCTCATAAATAATTACATATTGCATAATGACAGACTAACACTACCTTATAAATAATTAGACAAAGCACAACAGAAAAATTACACTACCTCATTATTATTTAGATAGTGCACAATGACACACTTAAACAACCTCATAAATATTTAGATTGTGCACAATGGCAGATTTATAATTCCTCATAAATATTAAGACAGAGCACAATGGCAGATTTACACTACCTCATAAATATTTAGATAGTGCACAATGACAAACTTACACAACCTCATAAATATTTAGATAGTGCACAATGACAAATTTACACAACCTCATAAATATTTAGATAGTACATGATGACAAACTTACACTACGTCATTAATATTTAGATAGTACACAATAGAAAACTTACACTACCTCATAAATATTTAGATAATGCACGATAAAAAACTTACACAACCTCATAAATAATTAGATATTGCATAATGGCAAACTCACACTACCTCATAAATATTTAGACAGAGCACAATGGCAAACTAACACTACCTCAAAAATATGTATTTAGTGCACAATGAAAAATTTACACAATCTCATAAATATTTAGATAGTACACGATGAAAAACTTACACTACCTCACAAACATTTAGATAGTACACAATGGAAAACTTACACAACCTCATAACTATTTAGATATGGTATTTTCATTTTTACAGATGTGGTATATATTATTATAGAGTAAATGTTCTGTCGAGTTTTACATATTATAAAGTTGCGATTTAAAAAATAAAAAAATATATTTATATGACTTTGCTGCGTCAGCATGAATATAAAATGACACCAAAACTAATGAAATATATATATATATATATATATATATATATATATATATATATATATGTAAAAGTGGAAGTGTCTGTCTGTCTGTGTGTCGCTGTGTGTGTGTGTCTGTGTGTCTGTCTGTGTACATTTCCCTACGCAATAACTCTGTGATTTTAAGTCTACAAACTCTAAATTTGATATACAGGGTACTGGGATTTGGGAAAATCTTTGTAATTCATTTTCGGCAAGAAATTTGGTTGATAAGGTGTCAAACTTCAACGATTTGACCTTTGAGAACTCTACTAAACTCCTCCGCTAATTTTGGGTATAAACAGTTGAAATTTTGGATATAGCTTCCTTGGACAAGGGTGATAATAGAAGTCAAAGCTTTAAAAAAAAAATGACTTCTGCGGTCTCTACTTAATTACTCAGACAGTGTCTGGTCTAAACACTTAAAATTTTACATAAAAGGTATTCAGAGATAGGGCTAGCTTTTAATCGGTTTGAGTCGAAAATTTGAGCTACCAATATATAAATGTATGTTTGTATGTTTGCATATATGCCTAAAACTTTCGACAGAGGCGACGGATTTTCACAAGATCAGTATCGTTTTAAAGCTCGACTTTTGGACGACAAATACCAAAAAATTGGCTAAAAACAATTAATTATTCACCCTCAACTGGTCACTTTTCTACAGGGATGGGTCGCTTTTTTCACCGATATTTTCGAAAGTCATCCCCTCATTTCGATTATCTAGCCTTAATTTAAACCTATGTTAGTTCCGGTTTGCCTGTGGTCGTAACAGCAAAGACTTAACGTTTTTTCCCCATCTTTTCCTCCTCACGGTATGGGTTCGAGCCTCCTTCCTACTACCACTTTTATTTTTTGGCTCAATACACACCCGGGCAACACACGCACCCATATATATATATATATATATATATATATATATATATATATATATATATATATATATATATGTAACTTCAGTTCCTTCATCTATAATCGAAACCGAAACCAAAACTTATGAAGAATTCTATGTAAAATTATTTATTACAAGAAATGGAAGTCTATAGAAATAAAAGCAAGTCACTCGGCTGTAAGAGTGATACAAAAAATAAATAACACACATGCTGCCCTATTAATATATAGATTCAAGTCTATTCACTTTTAAGTGTCGTCTAGGTGGTCAAGTTTCAAACCTGGCTTTACTTAGTTGATTGTCTTGCTGCACTGATGAAATAAAGCCAAACAGTACTGTATGTAGTTGGCTATCATACCTCTTATATTGGTTTGAGCATATTGGGAAGTAATAATCAAACTGCCAATAGAGTACTAAGCAATGCTCTTTGTGTGAACAAATGGAGCTTAGGCGTTTGGAAAATGTTTGAACATTGTTAATTCACGTACCTGTCATAGCGGACTCCGAACAGCATATTTGTTAGTAGCACCGACTTTCATCTAAGAGGTCGAGTTTCAAATCTAGTTTGAGATACTTGCTTGTCTAGCCGTACTGATAAGCTCTGATACAGCGAAACAGTATAATAAAAAGCTAAATGTGTGTGTGTGTGTGTGTGTGTGTGTGTCTGGTCAGGAATAAGCTCCTATATAGTTGACTATTTTAAAAAACTGATTACATATAATGATAGAGGATGTATCGAGACACAGGAATGGATATGTTTGATCTGGCAGAACAGTGGTTCATTAAAATTCTGGGGTCTGCGTTCGCGCCTGGTCCACAAAGTATGGAAATAAAAAAATTAAAAATTAGAAAAAAGACGTTTACAAGTGTTTTTGATATAGATGTAAATAAGAATACTTTGATAAGTATGTTTTAACTTAAATAGGGGTGGTATAATAAAATTATAGGGTCTGCGTTTGCGTCTGCCCCCCCATAGAATGAGAATAGGTACACACTTTAATAAATACGTTTCCTATCTATCTGTGTAAGTATACTTTGATAATTATGTTTCAGTTTGAAAAAAATATATTATAATAATATTATGGGGTGTTCGCTCGCCCCTGACCTCCATAGAATGGAAATATGTCACAAAGTTTAACAAGGTTTTTTTTTTATATAGATCCACAGAGTATTGTGATAAGTGTTTCAGTGTGAACAGGTATGGTATAATAAATTATGGGGTTTATCTATTTTATTTTTACTTTCATCATATTTTGCTTTGGTTTTGATACCCTCAAATTCAACCCAAATTCACACCCCTTTCTTTTCATAACCTAACATACTTTCATAAATCAGAGTTCATTTTCAGTAGGCTGTTTTTGAACCCAGTCAACAACGGGTACTTTCCTAGTATATATATATATATATATATATATATATATATATATATATATATATATATATATAGAGAGAGAGAGAGAGAGAGAGAGAGAGAGAGAGAGTCATCCACATATTTTATGATTATTATAGTAAATAATTATGTGAGCCCCTATGAGAAACTCGTTGCTTATCGTTGAGTACTTTACAGTTTTCAACTCGGTCACTTTAGCTTGCATACGCAGCTCATTATATAATGATTAGATCACTCTGACAGACGTTAAAAAGCATTAAAAAAGATGACTAACTTTCAACGATATTTCTCGCAGTTAAAGGTGGCCGAATGGACTTGGTTCTTGATTATCGAGTCAGAGATGGCTTTGTTGCAGGGTTCGAATATATCGACTGACATTAGTCATGCACTGACGATTCCCAAAAGGATGAAACATTAGTGTCTGTAGGCATTTAATAATTATTATAGCAAATAATTATATATATATATATATATATATATGTGTGTGTATATATATAAGCCGTCGTCAGGTTGTTTATTCTTGTAAATAATTTATCCACCCTACATAAAAACATATCAAACTTGTTGTATCCATTACTCTTGCTTGCGGCACTTGAATTACTAAAGAGACGAAAAAACATTTAAATCACATTTGCAGCAATTTGCTCTAGTTACATCCTCATTTATTTTATTTTTTCTTGTAACTTAAACAGACCACTTATAGATGGCAGACGACTTTTATTGAAAGCCGAATTAATATTTGATTTTTCACTATGCCTTTTGAAAGCACTTAATATAAATTAAATAATAAAAAAATAAATAATCAACAAGGCAGGATTTTCTTTAGTTTTCACTGAGCACAGGTTTTTATTATTTACGGGCAAAAAATTCCATGGTGGACTTGAAAAAAAATGATTTTAGCTATTAAATATATAGAGAAAAGACAGCTAGATGATGGCTTTTGGCATGATTGCTATACAACTTACCCTAGAGTGTCACAAAATAATGTATACACTGTTTGAGTCGTTATACTTCATTCCGTTTTGGATTTTTGACTGCTAAGTAAAATTAATAGTATAAAAAGCATAATCAGCTCTGGTCAAATCTTTTGCAACACCATAAAAACTACGAGTACAATTATTTTGGCTCTACCATATTAAATTCACAATTAAAACGATTTTCAATCATAATTACTCCAAGGATAATTCTTCCATCTTTATTTTTTTTCTTGATGTGAAAATATTTTTCAGTCTTTCTAAAAGATTAAATTTAGTGATTTATATGCATACTCAAGAGAGCTTCACCATATGCTCGGAAGCAAAATTCTACTACTTCTTGCTTCAGGCCAGTCATTCAGCTATTATATATGTAGAGAAGACAATGCTGGATGAGGGCTGATAATTTACTTCCATATAACATGATACTCTTGACAACTAAATACTATACATCTGGAGTGTTACCCCGGCTTCAAAGCCAAAAGAGTATGAGCTTTTTTGAAAAAAGCTCTTTTTCTGTTGAGGAACAGCTGATCTTCTGTGCAGTTCTAGGAGTTCCACCCTCCCAAGCCGTTGCCTCCTGTCTTTTGGATGGGGTAAGTTTATTGGTTATTGCCTAAGGCGTCCTTATCGAGGAATGCACACGGGGCTTCCAAAGCAACATTTTAATAGGCTACAGTGCTCCTCTTTTAGGGAGCTGGCTTCACTCTCCTCCACTTTCATGAATTCGTGGAACATCTTCCTGTTCTGAGAAGGAAGTAAATAACATCTTCCCTAGAGTGTTCCAAAATAATGTATACAACGAGTCCTTATCACTTATTAAATTTATCGATTTGTACTTATAAATACAATTAATAGAAGAAAAGAATATACAACTCTAGTCAAAAATTTAGCAACGCCATAAAAATATCCGAGTACTAATAATAAACCACGATTGTTTTTGTTTTACGAAATTTAATCGGCGTAGTGAATAAAATACTTGGTAACAATCTGTAAGTTACATTCTTCTGGAATTTGAAGGTTTAATACTCACTGTGCACAACGCTCAAAATACAATAGCGAATTACTTAAGACATCAACTCAGTCATGGCTGAAAGAACAAGAGCATGCTACCCCCATATATTAAATAAAGGGTTCTATTCGAAATTTTGTGCATATTTTTTTCAAGTGCTATGGAATGATTCCTGGGTTTTACAAGATACATATCAAGAAGGTCGAAGGTTAAAGTAACAAAAACGTTGTGAAAATAGCAGTCATGATGAGAACAGTAGTCCGAAAAATCCAAACAATATGAAACACATATTATTGAATTAATTGGAATTCTTATTGAGATGAATAATTTGTGTTATTTATTCATTTATTTTATCGCGGACTATTATCCTCATGTTTCAGAGCCGTAGTTGACGAAAACGTGGTTAGATGATAAATAACTATGGGATAGAAACACCGAATCTCCTAAGTAATCCTCAGCAATTACTGCCTTCCATAGTCATTTGTTATCTCACCACGTTTTGGTCAACTAAGGCTCTGGTGAAGGCCAGAGGAATAGTTGGCCGAAACGTTGTGAAACAAAAACTAGAAGATAGGGATAATAGTCCGCAATAAATAAATGGATAAATAAGTACAACTTACTCATTGAAATAAGAATTCCATTTAATTAAATAATATGCATTTTATATATACAATTAATTGAATAATATATACCATTTGGTACGAACCTGACAGATAACAAATAAACGTGGATTTATAAGACCAAAAAATCTTACCTTCATCGCCGAAGTGCAGTGGATGGATGTTATATTTTAACGATTATTATACTTAGATGGTGAATGTTCTTTTGTTGTTTATGTTATAAGTAAGAATAAGTGTCTTAAGAGTGATGAGACAGTCTTAGGAGAGTTCATGTTGTAAGTGTTCATATTGTAAGACATGGGATGGAAACATTAACACATTAACATTTTTAGAGAAGTGATGTGGACAAAGAGAGAGAGTGAGTGTACATATAAGTAAACTTTGAGAAGTGATTCGCTATCTAGATAGTCAGACCGATAATTGAGAGGTTTGAATTTATGCTGATGGATTGACAGGTTGGCATTTATGCTTTGACAGTTAGTGTTTGTATAACATTAATAGATACATTTACTTTCTAACACATATATTTTTTAGATGATGAATTTCAAATAGTTTGTACACATAAAATAGACAATACCTTTTCCATGTATTGATGGACACAGGAGACGGGGTTATAAAAACACATTGAACATTTATTCTTCCACTTGAACCGGTTGGTGGCTTTGCGTTCAGGAATTCAAAGGTTCACATTCTATTGTTTCAAAAGTGATCGTCTCGCTTCTAGACGATTGAAACCCATGTCTGCACTCAGACTATCGTCTGTCTCTCATACTCCCCTCTGAGTTTCTCACTAGCTCTTCAACTAACTAACTAACTCTCACTTCCTATATTGAGAAATCCATGCATATCCGGCCAACGTGACCAAACTCACGTGCCACCACATGCGCGACTTTGCACGTTTCCGACATTATGATTTCCCAATAACCTATTTTTCTTTGTTGTTTTTACAAATGAATTCAACCTACATATCTAATTTATTCAACCCATATTTTATTATCCACATTCTTTCTAACAATTGAATAGTTTATTTATTATTTATTTCATCAGAATTAACAATTTACTGGACATTCCATTTAAACCTATTGTTCTTTAAACTTATATCCAAGGTTCGATTTCTGCTTTCTTTCATTTTATTTTTATTTTAAGTAATCTCTCTATTTTATACTTACATGAAAAGGGGACAACCCTTATCATGTAACATGGATACGTTTAATCTCTACAGTTCCAGGTGAGCATTGTCTGAAAATAGCGGTTTCAATCCTACCCAAAGCTGACCAGAAGAAGATAAATGGTGAAGAGAAAAAGGGACAAGATGTAAAGTTGTTTTTTAGTGTCTTTTATATCTCCGTCATTCTCTCTTTCCATATATATATATATATATATATATATATATATATATATATATATATATATATATACATTTTTTAAATAATTATCACTATATATATAATATAAGAGGCGCAATTATTCCAGTCTGGACCAAAATACAGTGGGTTTCAAACAACAGATGCCACACACATATGTCTTATATCTAGCCTATTAGCCACCATCTTACATAACCTTACAAATACTTTTGTAACACATCCAGGTGTTTAAATAAAGTCCTAGAATAGTTCCGATGAGCTACAGCACCACTATCGCATTAACCTTCAGAGGAAGTAGTCCCGAGTTTTACCCTCTATCACTAAGGTCTTACCACGGCCACCAGACTTGAACCCAATCGAACATCTTTGGGGCATCCTCAAGCAGAAGGTGGAGGTGCGCAAAGTTTCAAATATCCGCCAGTTCCGCAACGGCATAATTGAAAAGTGGATGAGCATTCCAGTGGCTATATGTGAAGCTCTAGTAAACTCCATCTCCAGGAGGGTAAAGGCAGTTCAGGATAATGGTGGTGGCCACACAAAATAGTGAGAGTTGACATGCTGTATGTTAATATTGACAACTTTTCGTAAGGGGTGTACTCACATTTGTTGCCAGGGATTTAGATTTTAATGGCTTTATTTTGAGTTATATTGAGGAGAACATAAATTAACTCTATTATATATGCTGAAGGCAGACTACTTTTCATTGTGTGAAAAAATCATTTTTTAAATGTTGCCACATGAAGAGATATACTTAAATATTTAAAGAAATGTGAGGGGTGTACTCACTTCTGTGATACACTACATATATCGTGTTTTATTTTACAGGCGGCGAAATTTAAATTGACAACTATTTTCATTAATTGCAAATTTGACAACAATCGGCTATTTAAACTTCAGCTTGATTTTGAACTTCGCCATGAAGAGACCAACATCGAGGCAGCGTTTACAAATTGCAAATAACACAATCAATTAACTTGTCAACTGGCAACACCGTTCAGGCAATTTAACCCCATTAGATTATTTTCCTTGGGGATATGAAATGTCCCATATCTACGCTAATAAACTAGACACAATAGACTACTTGGACAACATTCGTAGCCTTATTGTTTAAATACAGCCTAATTTAATGCATAGAGTTTGTGAAAGCGGCACCTTTCGATTACGCCATTTGCCCGTAATTGTATTTTAGTTATAAATACCAAAATAAACACATACGTGTATAATAAAAATATTTTTCTGTGGACTATAATGATTAAAAGTTTGTAGCCTTTAAAAAACGCCGCCTCTGTCTTAGTCTCGGTTTCTCTCTCTGTCTGTCTGTTTGTCTGTCTGTCTGTCTGTCTGTCTCTCTCTCTCTATATATATACACACACACACACACACACACATATATATATATATATATATATATATATATATATATATATCATAAAGCCGTTTTCATACAAGAAAAAATTGACAGCAATAAAATCTGATGGTGTACGTGCAAATTTTCCCCTTGCGTAGATAACAATAAAAGGAAATAATATTTGCACATTGTCTTTATTACAAAATAATGCTTAGGGAATAAGAAAAGATAGCTATGGAATATTTATTTTGTTCCTTTTCATAGTGGATCAACTTGGATGTTTTCACTTTGTCTGAGAAGACTTGCAGCAATAATTCATTGTTTTTATAGACATAGCACCACGCAAGTTTGGTTTTCCACTTAAGCTAGAAAAATAAAAATCTTCGTGTGAAATTACAAAACTGATTCGTGTAAATTGTCCAGATTGGTTTTATATTCTTTATTTTCCGTGTCCAAATAGTTTTCATTTCAAGTGAAGGATGTCTGGAAAGTAATGCAATTGATATTTATATATATATATATATATATATATATATATATATATATATATATATATGTGTGTGTGTGTGTGTGTGTGTGTGTGTGTGTGCATTAAATTAAAAGATGAGGAATAAAAGTTACATAGAATTTATTGTATCATCAGATCAATAAGGATGAAAATGAGGAAAAAAGAAGAAAAAAATCTTTAGGCTATTGCATTTCGAATCTCTAGCTGTCTATATATATATATATATATATATATATATATATATATATATATATATACTTCTGATAAAAAATTTAAGACAACTTGAACATCTTTAAAAAGAAACCTTTTTTTTTAAAGATAGATTTTAAACTCATCCCACTTATATTTTCTAACACTACAACTTAAAAGATTATGAAAAAAAAAACTATATTCAAAACATATTATTCAGAAATATACATTTTTATAAAATGACGCATTTTACACTTGATCAAAATTATTAGACCAGAAGAATTAATTGTTTTTTTTTTAGTTCAGTTTCAGATTAGTAATCACTGTAATGGTCTCACCAAGCCGAAAGCAAGCAAACTTACCAAAACTGAGCGTGCTCGAATTCCAGATTTCGATAAGTAAGGTTTGTCACTGTGATCTGCAACTTTCTAAAGAACACTGAGAATTATGGAAAAGCAAAATCCACTGATAGACCCCTACAATTACTCCTTCATTGAGTAGGAGAATAAGACGAGTTCTTGTGAAAGACAGGGGACATTCCTCTAGTCAAATTAAAGCAGTCGCAGACGCTGATTGCAGTCCAATAACCATCTGACGACACTTACGTATGTTAAGCGTATGTTAAATAAAAAGTGTAAACAAATTCTTCGCCTGCTTTCATGTCACACGGTGGACTGCTTAAGGTTTACTCCTGAATATCTAACATTGAGAAGTGAAAAAAAGTCTTGTTTTCTGATTAGAAAAAATTCAATCTAGAGGGTCCTGATGGCTTCCAACGATATTAGCATTACGAAAACATGCCTCCTGAAATTTTCCACACATCGTCATAGTGGTGAAGGGTCACTAATGGTATGAAGTCCCTTTTCTTACAGAGGGTCAATGGAGCTCCAGGTGGTACGGGGTTGGTAGACTATATTAGCATGCTACAAAAAGCATCATTGATGAAGGATGGGCATTGTGTGTGTGGGGATGGATGGTTATTCTAAGAAGATAATGCTGCAATCGACGCTGCACAACAGACCTTGACCTTTCTGCAAGAAAATGGGGTTTATCTCTTGGGACATCCTTCATGCTCACCGGACTTGACTCCATCGATGGGATGGATGAAAAATTATGGTTATCAAAATTGCAAACAATATGCAACAATAAATGAACTTCGTGAATCATCTTCAGACGCCGGAGCAATATTCCCCTCATCTTAATGGAAATGCCTATTTTTAGCATTCTCTGAAGAATTTCTGAAGTTATCAAAACCAGTGGAGGGGGAACTCATTATGAAATTTGGTTGTTGAATGTTTTCATACACTTTTCGTTCAATTTTGTACAATTTAAAGCCCTGGTCCTACAATTTTGATCAAGTGTAATATGCCACATGTTAAAAAAAGATAAATTTGTGAATAAAATATTTGGAATGTAGCTTTTTCCATAACAATTTTGAGTTGTAGTATTGGTAACCTAAAGTGGAAGGAGATTAAAATCTTTCCTTTAAAAAAGGTTTATTTTCAAAGAACTTGTATAATACTGTAAAATTGAAGTCCATATTAATAATAATATTAATATTTATAAGACAATTCCAATCAGTGAAAAAGACTCAATATACGAGATAACTCAATAGTATAAATAAAAATTTGGAATTAAATTCAGTAAATTAAAATTGAAAAACTAAAAGCTTGCATGAAAAGTTTAACAGAAACCAAGATTAAAAAAGAATATTCCATCGTGTAGTTAGGTTCTATGAAGTTTTTAAATCTTATGCTAAATAACAAAATTTACCACTGCTTATAAACATTATATTGATAAAAACATTTCCTCTCATGACATTGACAATCCATGAAGTAAGGAAAACAATTAACATTTTTGTATTCTTGTTAAATAATTAATTTGCCGGAAATTCATAAAATTTACTGAATTCAATTCCAAATTTATATATATATGTATATGTATATACTAGCATTTCAGCCCGGCGTTGCTTGGGTGTTTGGAGGTGTGTGTTGAGCAAAAAAAAGTGGTATTAGGAAGGCAGGCTCGGACCCATACTGCAAAGGAGGAAAAGAAAGGGAAAACAACTGACGTCTTTGCTGTTACAACCATCGCCAAACCGAAAGTGACATAGGTTATGATTAAGGCTAGACAATCGAAAGGAGGATAACTTTCGAAAATACTGGTGAAAAAAGCGACCCACCTGTAGAAAAGTGCTCAGTTGAAGGTGAATAATATATGTTTTAAGCCAATTTTTCGATATTTATCGTCTGAAAGGTTGAACTTCAGAACGATACTGATCTCGTGAAAATCCGTCGCTTCTGTCGAAAGTTTTAGGCAGACATGCAAACATGCATACATGCATACATTTATATATTAGTAACTCAAATTTTCGACACAGACAGATTAAAAAGCTTGCCCTATCTTTATGTAAAATTTCAAATGTTTAGACCAACAATCGTTTGAGTAATTTGGTAGAGACCGAAGCGGTCAGTTTTTTTTTAAAACTTTGACCCCTACTATGACCCCTTAACATTTATTGTTTTGGACTCACATAAAGTTATTAAGTTAGATCCATGTCCAAGGTACCTATATCCAAAATTTCAAGTGTTTAGACCCAAAATTGTTGGAGGAGTTTGGTAGAGTTCTCAAAGATCAAATCGTTGAACTTTGACCCCTTAACAGCTAAATTTCTGACCGAAAACGAATTACAAAGATTTTCCCAAATCTCAGTACCCTACATATCAAATTTCGAGTCTGTAGACTTCAAATTGTTATTGTGTAGGGAAATGTACACAGATAGACACACCGCCACACCGCCACACACACACACACACACACACACACACACACACACACACACACAGACAGACACTTTCACTTATATATATATATATATATATATATATATATAAATTTGAAATTAAATTCAGTAAATTTTTAAAATTAAATTTCAAATCAATGTATGCTTTATACACAAAGACACACACGTACGCACATATATTTTTTGTGTGTTTGTGTTTGTAAATAATGCACACATTTCTCATCATGAGAAAATCTAAAAATCGATTAAGTTTTGCTCGATATATATCTTACTATTATATAAAATCCATTTGTCTGCATTTGTATGACTAACTAAACGTTTAAACCTGCTAAGTAAAAAACCAAAAGTTTATTTTTCTTTACTTTGTTGCCCCTGTATACGACACTATCACCTTTGGCAACACTTCAAAGGACAGCAATGACCAATCTCTCTCTAATTCTCTCTCTTCTGATCTTGAGCATGTGATGTAATGGGTAAAATGTAGGCTGATTAATTTTAATGCATCTAAAACCGAGATCCTCTCTGCCCATCATCCATTCACTGACCATCATCTGGCCCCAATTACAATGAATGACTCTCGCCTTGGGGAAGCAGCATGTTTTGATAAATTTCTAGGACTGAGCTTCACTCCTAATCTGAGATAAACACATACATCAAATCCGTTACCAAGATTTCTGGAAAAATGATTGGCTCACTCTACTGCTCCAGTAGATATCTAATTGCTGATGCAACCCTCTACCTTTATAGGAGCCAGCTTCAATGTATGGCCCCTTTTTTTCCAAATTTTCACAAAAGCACTAGTCTATAACCACTATCAACAATTTCCCCCACTATCCGTGCTTTAATCTAAATGCAGATTCCATGAAGAAAGCTTCTTTGGAAGAACTGTCCACCTGTGGAACTCTGTTCTACTGGTCTGCTTTCCTGCTAATCGTCTTCAAGTCCAATTTAAACAATTCTTCTTGAGCCGTTCCCTAAAATATTAAAATTATATCCAATTCTTACGACTAATGATTACTATGCCGTCCTGATAACCACTGTACACTCATTAACCAATTAACCCTTTCATCTAATGGCCTTCGGGCCTTGATAAGTTGGGACCCTCCTGGTAAATAAAGAAATATTTTCATTTAAAATGAGATAGCTATAATAAAAGAATTGCATTATTTTTTTTAAAACAAATTCGGCAGTGGTGACCGAGAGGGTTGCAGAGAAGGATCGAATATGGGGTTTAGAAAAAACATAATAGATGTCTAAAGTTTTAATCCAAATATATTACACACTATTAAACTTGTATTTAGACTGCATGGCTCCTGGGCAACATCAAATAACACTGCTAGTCTTATGTAAGTAGAGAAGCTGTTGGTTTGTCGGTCACAATTTTTTTAAACCCTTATAAATACATTGAACATTTTTTTTCTAATTTCGAAATATCAGAGATCTGAATTGATTTTAGAAAAGGAAAATATTGCATTAATAGTAAATTCTTAAGGCGGATGCCATGACCAGAAACCGAAACCTTGAAATGTTTAGTCTGGTTTATTTAAACCTTTTTGATAAATAGAACTTAAAATATTACCTTAACAAAATAATTATAATTATTGAGTGACGTCATATATTTAGTATTAACATCCTGTTTCAAAATATGAATTCAAACAAGTGAGTATGCAACAGAAATATTAGCGTTGCAAATAATTTTAATAGCACAAAACAAGTTTGCTTTAACTATGCATTAGAGTTAAAACAATTTAATTTTTAATATATATTTAAATGTTGGCCCATAATACTAGTATATATTAAATGAAAGTCTATGTCGCATTATAGGAGAGTTCATATAGGCTAATCCTTTTGCTAACACCGGTGTCATAAAGTCAATGTGAATAAAATAAATTGAAATGATCCAGCATCAGTTGACCTTGTCTCCGAGTGTAACTAGTCCAGCATTTGGTCAGAATGAGGGCTAGAAAGAAAATCTTTACTCTTTATCTGGGAATTATCACCCGTTTTCCCTCTGAGTAGGCATGGTAGTAATTTTAATCATATTGCACAATTTACTACATGTAATTGTATTAATAAAACGTCATAAATGTTTATCATTAGTTTATCAGGCTACAATTGCAATTACAAAGAAATCCTATCCAAAACAAATAATATATAGGCATCATTGAAAATACTTTAAGAAAAAATACAATCATAAATACTCTTTTAATAACTTTATGAAACTCACTACGCAAAGCTGGGGCCCAACCAAAACAAAAACAACAAACAAACAAAAAAAACAAATAGTTAAATCTAATATTATGAGAAAACAAGCACCTGTAAATCTCGAAATACACAATGTTACCGAGGCCTAAATAAAAAGTTAGAGAAACTTTTGAATAAAAAACATAAAACTTCAATTAACTGTAGACATAGTAAATCATACTCTTGTAGCAGTCAACATTTTACGTCCTAGATATATATTATCCCTACAAAATTCAGTTAATGATAATTACAAACCATTAACCTAAAATCTCTATTTGACTTTCAAGCACAAGATGATCCCCATCATATAATCTTGCCCTCCCACATATTATGCACTAGCAGGGATACCCAAGGTTGCCCGGTATTGAATTAGGGTCAACGAATGTTCAACAATTTCAATACTTTTATTGTTATTGAAATCGGTGAAATCACTGATTTTTCCATCATATCAATTGATTGCCTGCTCTTGTTAGGGGCCTACTGCAGCGCACTGGGAGCAGGCTTCACATACCTTTTCTGTACATTGAAGAGTTCTAACCTCGACCGAGAGGATTCTATTTATTCTCACATGAACATCACATCTACTCCCTGCCTGGTATTTAGATTGTTTCACTCTTTTTTCAAACTGCTGCTTTCATACCTGCAGGATTTCCTCATGTGAAGTTTTGTTCGTCTTAAAGATATAGCGAGATCTGCTTCTTCCTTCTCACCCTCCTTTCATTTTCATGTTCCCTATCATACTGCCCTGTCGTCGAAATAGAAGCCGTCACTTCTTGGTTGTTGGCAAATCCTGTTTTGAGGATTCTTTTCATTTGTGATAAGTGTCGTCAAATAAGTTTATCACCTCTCATTATAAGTTTATCACCTCTCATTATAAGTTTATCATCTCTCATTATAAGTGCAGATCCGCCACAGTGTTCTTTTACTCTCCATGGTGTTGGGTGGTAAACTAGCCTTAGCTTGTCTTTACTTTGTTTAAGCAGTATGACATATCCGGGTTCTATGTTAATCTGTTTAGCTTTATTTTTTTCGATCCGTGCTATTTTTTGCTCGGTCTTTTGGTCTTTTGTGTTTTTGACATGCTGTTCTCAAAGCTTGGGTTTCCGTCCTTATTTATAATCCTGGTATGTTGATGATTACTTCCATACCCATGAGTAGCTTAGCTGGAGTTTCTCATCTCATGTGTTGTGGACTATTTCAGTAATACATTATCATTTTTCCTAGACTTTTCTCCAGTCTTTTTTTTTCTGTGTTCATCGCCCGAATGGCTTTCAATATGGTTGCAAAGAACTGCTCGATCATTGCATTAGCTTGAGATAAAGACTTATCTTCAATGTTAGATGCCATTCTTTACAGAAGTGCTTAAACTCTGAGGATATGAACTGGTGTCACTTATCTGATATGATGATCACTGAATTGCCACGTATATAGAAATACCTTTGGATTATCGATATGTCTTTATCAGCGTTGATGGATTTAGTAACGAATGGCTCAAGCCTGCTTGATCCTGCATTAATTATTCCGATTACATATTTTCCGCTAGGAAAAGACCCACAGATTCTACAGAGCAATTCTAATCTAAAAAAATCTTTTTATTTCGAATCTGAACGTTTTCAAAGTCGGTGTTGTCTGTTTCCTTTTATTTTTGTATAATTCTGGCGTTTTCTCTTCTTCTGACGAGAAACATTTTACTTCGATAGCCATTCATACATATGTATAAATACAAAGATAAGAAATAAACGTGTATGCACACGCGCGCCTGTGGAAGATATCAAAGTCTATAATAACGATTGGAACGAAACAAAGAAAAATGCAGTCCCCCATCACTTGTGTTATGAAAATTTCGGAATGAAATTTCAAGGAATCAAACGAATCATAAGTTCAACAGGAAATCTCATATTCCTACAAAGAATGTAGAAAAAGATGTGGAGAATCTCTCCTCAATTTTACACTTTAAAGGATTTTACGAGGAATATATATTGAAAGGTCTTAAAGACCGCTTTTGAACCCGCAATTTAATAGGAAGTTAGCTTTAAACCTTCCAATCCAAGGAAGCGATATTCAATAACAACCTCTAAGCTTATCAAGATTTGTTTGTATGCTCGTGTAATTTTAAAACTTTTCTTTTAGTTACAAATGCCTTGGAGATAATTATTGTTTGATCCCTTTGTATTGTGTGAACACTTTTGCCCATTCCTTTATTTATCGCGTTTCGAAAACAATCTACAAGTGTGGGCAAGTTTGTAAATCCGATAGAATTGAAGAATGATTGAATAAGAGTTAAACTAACAAATAAAAATAATAACGTACGAAGCAAATGTCTCCAACAGTTCACACGTGGCAATTCACATAAAGTCACTAAAATGATAACCTGAAATATGATCGAATAGTTTCAACTAAGTGTTTTTTGTTTTTTGTAATGATTCTTGAGCACGTGATGCAATGGGGAAAAAGGTGGCTAGCTTATTTTAATGCATCAAAAACCAAGTTTCTCTCTTTTCATCATAATCGCTCTAACCCCCATCTGGCTCCAATTGAAATGAATGCCCCTCGTCTTGGAAAAGCACCATGTCATCTGGGACTAACCTTCACAGCTGTAGCCTGTGATTGTTTTTCAGTCAATCACAAAACACTTAGCAACCCAGCAAACAGTTTTTAATTTACTTCGGAGTTACCAATTACTAAGGCCCGAAGGCCACTCGAGGATAAGAGTTTTATGAATGTAAGGTGGTAGTGTAGTAATCGGCCATGGTATAAATTGGGATGAATTTGATTTTTTATGGGATTAGCTCCACAAGAATTTGTTAACATTTGATTTGAAGGCAACCATGTTGTATTCAACAGAGCAGCAGGACAGAGGAACAGTATTTCGTAGGCGGGCAATTCTGTGAAAGGAGCTTTGTTCATGGAATTTACATTTAGTTTAAAGCACAAACAGAGTGCAGGCGAAATTCTTTATAGTGGTTGTAGCTAGTCGAGTGTTTGTTGTGAAAATTTGGCAAGAGAGAACCATAGATTGAAGTTCAGTTGTCATAAACACAACGATAGAGCAGAGGCAGGTTCGCAACGTCTCTTTGGTGGAGAAGAGGTGGCAGAGAAGAGAAAAGGGCATCACCTACTAGATTTCGAAGCTGGTTTTGAACTCCATTTCATAATTTCAAAAATCCTTTTAGAGACTGCAATATATTATAATGTATTACAATGGAGCATGCACCTCATACTTTTGTTTTTAGCCCTAAAAGTCTCAGGGGGATGCAAACCAAAATTTTGCTAGGGTCACCCATACTGAATTTATATTAAGAACAATAGCCTCCCAAATTTGGCCAAGTTTCAGGAAAATCTAATGGATGGATAAAACGCTATGGGGAAAAGTGTCATTGCAGTGTAAATGAATAACGGTGAAGTTTCAGGCCTTAACACATGTATATTTGAGTTGACCACCTTGAAAAACCAGTACATAGTCAGACATATCAAATTTTTGTTAAGAAATATGAAAAAAGAGCCACACAAAGGGGCGTTTTTAGCCCTGAAAGTCCCCGGGGACGCGAACCAGAATTTTGCTCTAATATTGTTTTATCGTCATTTTCATGGCAGGTGCTCGTCTGAAATCCAATCTCTGACCCCCCTTCGCCAATCTTTCATGAAAAACACCCGTCTAGCTAAATCCACTGTGAAAATATTTCCCCACTCTTTATCTGTGCCTAAATCAAAACGTAGATTCCATGAACAAAGCTTCTTTCTTAGAACTGCACACCCGTGGAACTCTGTTCCGTCTGCCTGCTTCCCACCTGACTACAATCTGGATGTCTTAAAGTCCAACGTTAACAAATTCCTGATGAACCGCCCCCCTAAGTAAGCACTTCATTAAATCTCCACCATAACGTACTGTACTTGCAATAACCCTTATCCCTGAGTGGCTTCCGGGCCTTGATAAGTGGTGCCCACCGTGTCAAAAAAAAAAAGAAAAAAAGGCTAACGCAATCATCTGTAGGAAGTGATAATTATTGCTGGTCAGGAGATTCGAACCTATATATATATATATATATATATATATATATATATATGTATATATCCTAATCATGCAGTCTGACAGTCTTACCAATGACTAGTCGGGGCCTCAATGCTTTATCCCTCGGTGTTGGCGTAGTCCTATTTCTGTGTAAAACGTCCGGTTGCAGGCACTGCATATGTGGGTGATAGTATCTCAGCTCTGTGTCTTCTGCAGTCTTTCTCTATATTTCTTCCGCTTTGTGAAGACTGTTCCGCCAACTACTCCTTTCTTTGGCTTGTTCCTCTCAACTCTCGACATTATTGTTGATCGCACTTTATAAATATTGTATGTGGTTCAACACTTTAGTTGTCACTGATTGATCTCCATCGATGCCATTAGTATATTTGGAATTACCAGAAATGGCTGAAACTCTTCATAATTTAAAATTGCAGAAAAGAGTAAAAGGGCAAACATACAAAACGAGGTTGCAGTAGACTAAAAAAGGTTTTTAGCCCTTCATATAAATTACAAACAGAAGCATTACAATGAAAAGGAACAGTAATCTTAGGAAACTCTCCAATAATTATTGAAGCAACTGGAATCATGAACAAGAATTTCGAAAACTACCTACTGAATATACCCGGTGAACCAATTGGAACCGAAGTACAAATAATTGGACTCTAAGAGACAATTAGTATATTACAAAGATTTTTCGGTTGGAATATATGAGATAGTGCGTGAATGCTTGACATCACGTAAGATACCCCATCTCCAGCAAAAACAAAATAAAACAGCAAATTGGTCCTCTCCTATAAAAATACTGAATTTTTACATATTGAAGTAAATTCCGGTTTTAATTTTGTAATATTTCGATTTTATGAAAAAAAAAAATTGCACAGTATAATTTTAAAAAGAGGAATATGTTCAGTTATTATTGCTAAAACAAAAATTAATCATAAAAAAACAAAATATAATTGCCTCATTTGAATGCTTATGCATTAGAAGTACCATACTTTTTTCTGATGTAGACCACTGAATATTGAAACTTGGAAAAATGTAATTATTTCAATTCGATAAGAATTAAATATTTGGGTGAAAACAACCCTGTTGTAGTCAGATGGGAAGCAGCCCCGTATTGTGTTCTACGGACAGGTAGTGTTTTAAAAGATTTTTTACCTACAGAAATTGTGTCTAGCTGTATATATTAAATGTCCGCTTCATTTCGGTAACTATTTATTACAAGCATCGAGTATTTTACTTATTCATATCCCACCTTCTTTTCCCAAAATAGGCAAATTGCAACAGAGAGGAATGGATCTACTGTGAATTAAGAACATATATGTACAGGGACACTCTTAGTAGGTAGTTTAGCACTTTTACAGTCAAGAGATGTTATTTTTTCACTGTTTTTTTGTTGCGTTAGTCGTGAGTAGTTTCCTTGAGATGAAACAAGTGCGATGTCTTAGATAACATTCCATTAAAATACTTGTAAAACAGTCAAAGGGATGCAACAGTGTGGTGACGAAACAGAGGTTGGAGATTGGTTGACCTGTTAAGTTGGAGATTCTTTTTTAGACCCTGTCTTAGAGTGAGAGACTAGTACTAGACGCACTAGCCCCATGTAGTAACAATACTCCATGCATGGGCGAATTGTGATTTATAGGATCTAACTTATTTTGAACTCTTGTGGAGTTAGAAAGTCAGTCCTCCCATACTTTTTTTCTCTCACCTATTTAATCCTCTGAGATGCACTTACCGGGGAATTTCACTCGGGATACCCGGGCATATTTTTTTTCAGGCACGTTGACTTTTTCTAGAGCGCTGGCTTTTTAAACTTTACTTAAAAAAAAAAAAAATTAAATTACATTTTCACACCAAACAAGACACATTACCACTTTGATGTAGAGGACTACTATTACGGACACAGGATGCAGTCGTACGAGGTGGGGAGTTGGGCAGCATGTCAATACAGTTAGGGAAGCAGGAACCCGGAAGGGAATTCTAAAGTCTAGCGCTTCTGGGGAAGAAACTACTGGAGTAGAAGGCTCTCTTACATCTAGGGATCTTTACTGTGAAGGGGTGGGATTTTACTGCTTGTCGGGTTTGTCAGAGTATTTACGTAGAGGGGGCAGAAGTGCTTGCAGTTCGTCGGAACATTCACTGTTAAAGTAATTGTAGAACTTTCCTGACCTTGTGTCATAATTTCCCACCATGGGATAAGGTAAACATTTAGATATGTTGATATAAATATACACGCTTAACTATAGAAACGCAATATAGATCAGAGATCACCTACTTTTTTATGCTTCAAGGACTACTAAATATATCATTTTAAATTTGGCACATCACTTCTACAAATTTAGAAAAAGAAGATAATATGATATAATTAGAAAACCTATTTATATGAAATTAACCTATTAAAAGATAAGGTTTGTAATTTATTTAAACTAGAAAAGAAATATGCAATCAAATCTTGAATAATATATACAAAATGTAACTGTACTCCCTGGAAGAGTGGTATAATATTTTATTTTTTACTTGAAGGTAACCATATATCATGGCCGTGAGGCCACTCAAGGATATGTGTTAAGGTAGTTGATGATCAATGATGGTGGAAATGGGTAGGGCTTAATTATTTGAAAAGATTAATTGACACAAACGTATTTACATTGGACTTGAAAATAACCTGGTTATAGTCACAAAGAAAGAAGCCCCTCGGTATGTTGCTTCACAGAGGGACAGTTCTAGGAAAGGAATTCTGCTCGTGGAATTTACATGTAGTTTTAGGGACATAGAGAGTAAGGGAAATTGATGACATTTATTTTAAATGAGTATTTGTTATAAATGTTTTACGGTGTGGGGGCATGGATTGCAACTCAGTCGCACACCTGCCATGAAAGTACCGATAGAGCAGAACTAGACCTGCAACGTTTGTAATCAAACAGTAATCTCCTCCCCCCAAAATAAGGATAATGCCCATCTTGACAAACGAGAATGTACTACACTGCTTCTGTTAAAGAACAGGTGTTGTCTGAGAGGATGATCTTATGACAACAGAACAAGTACTAAATACTCATCTGGATTTAGCATTGCAAGATAGTACATTAGTCTGAAATATAGTAGTGGGAATTAAACCTTAAGAGATAGTATAAGTAATAGCATCGGTTCGGATTCAGACATATTCCAAATCACCATTAGCTATTAATGAATAAATGGAAAAGAACTAAATGTTTGTATTATTTAGAATACTGTTTTCAGCTGAAGTGCTATTTTCACAATGGACCCGTGGAGTAATAGAAAAATACTAAGTAAAATTCAGTTGTGAGGATCTTTTGGAGGCTGATGGTTTAATCACTCAGTGATATTAAGAATACGATTGCAAATTACATCTACCCAATTATGGCTAATGGATCAAAAGCTTGCTACCCCGATGGATTTTATAAAAGATTCCATTCGGAATTCCATACAGATTCGCGAGCTTATCTAAAAACATTCCCGAGTTCGGCAAAAAAACATTTCCCAGTTTGGGGGAAAAAAAAAAAAAAAAAACCCGAGTTCGGCAAAAAAAAAACAACAAAAAAAACATTCCCAAGTTCGGCAAAAAGAAAAAAACTCTTAAATTTGGCAAAAAGAAAAAAAAACAACAACAAAAAAAAACATTCCCGACTTCGACAAAAAAATATTCTCGAGGTTGGCAAACATTCAAGAGTTCAAAATGATACACCTGAAGAAGGTTGGACATTACATCCACTGAAACATTGTGAAAACATTCAAAATGAGAACCGTAGTTCGTAAAATCCAAATACAATTTTTCATTCTCATCAAATTTAAATTTAAAAATTCATAAACTGAAAAATGTATTATATTCCTGCATTTTTTAATGCAGGAATATAATACATTTTTCAGTTTATGAATTTTTAAATTTAAATTTGTTGACAAAGAAAACAACTCACGATAATACGTTTAAATTTACTGACAAAGACAAAGAACTCACGATAATACGTTTTGTCAGACATTTTTAAAAGTTACATCTTTATAAAAATTGAGACAATGCCCTGAATTTCTTTGCAGACCATAAAAAATTTTGCAAACGCCAGGAGTGGTCCATCATAAATCATTGGTTAGCGACAACAAATAAAGCAAGCTAGATAGAAAGTATAAGATACATAGATACGTGAGATTTTGATAGGTTGTTTTTATTTAACGTCATATTAACAATTTTTGGGTTATTGAATGCCGGATACAGTTAGTTTGAACTCTTTAAAAAGTTTTGTTTATATCTTCAAATCCTTATTTATGGTGATTGCTTTGATTGTTTTGTAAAAAAAAATAATGCTTTTGTCTTTTACTTTGCAGAACATAATAAAGTTTTTAAAAAGGAAAAGAAAAAAGAATAACATTAATATTTGGTGTATGTTTGGTCAAGAAGCAAGAATCCTCAGACATTTTGACCTGTGTTAAACTTTGTTAGTAGTACTGAAAGAAAGCAGCACGTCGATTGCAAAGGTTTGACAGGATTCTTCATTAACAGCACGGAGAAAATCATCTACATGGCAGCATATAACACCTGACAGGCACCCAGTCTGTCCTCGTAGCAAAGTCAAGCTTTAACCGTGTACATCCCAGAGAGGAACTCATCTCGAGCACTTAAAAAAATACCTTGCACTATCTTTGAAGCCATAGAAGTCATGCCCCAGTTTCCAAAGTGTGTTACTCGTTCCTCGTTGTGAAATGTACACATCATAGTCAAGTTGCTCTCTCTGCAGGAATGCTTTTTTTAATATCTGTTTTCTTGACTCTCCAACTTCTGCTCGAGACAATAGTAAGAAATGTTGAAATTTTTCCTTTTCCAGGATATCCTGGGGAAGAAAACGATGTTCCTCAAATCCTCGAGCTACTAAACGTGTTTTAACAATGTCAATGTCAATGTACTAGTTCGTTTTCTGTTTCTGTATTCTTTCTAGTTTTCTCTAAAATAGTAGCTGAAACTAGTTTCCTGAGCCTGAACACTTACTCATTTTTAATTTGTTTTTCTGGATTCAACTTCTTTGGGTTGGTTATTGGGATTTTCAGTGAGCAGGTTGGTGGGTGCTACAGTGGAAAAAATTTCTGTTACAACAGTGATGGGAACCACATTAGGAGTTTCCCTTCTTTCAACTGCCACCTCGTCTTCTTCTGTCATAAATTTTTGATTACTGTTCTCAGGTGTTTCACTAAAACCGGGTTTTATTTTGCAGAGTCTTTTTGGTGAGACTCTTATAAATACACCATCATGCCTTATAAATACAACTTTCGCATCCTAGAAAACTACTTTCTCCAGTCAAAGCCAATGTTCTTTTTCATTTTTCCTTATCAAATATAAAATCTCTATTTTAGAAAACCTGCTCTGATGCTTTGATTTCTAATCCTTTCTTCTGCTTCAAATTGGATGAAAACACTTTTGTATTTCTTGTAAAGCCTTTAAATGCTTGAAAATATCTCTCTACTTGTTGCTTCATCCAAAATTGGTAATCATATTGGGAAAGTTTGGATTTTTGGCGAATACTACTTGATGACTGCTGAATCCATTGAACATTTGTAAGGAGATTCCTACCATTTTAGCCCGGGTTAGAAGTGCTGCAGGCTGTATTCCACTATTCTTAGCTTCCAACTGTAGCTACATTATGTCAGTTATAGCATGCACACGTTGACAGACTCCATATTAAAAAGATCACATCTCTTAAAATGTTATTACTAATAGTAACTATTGACAAAAACAGAAAATTTGACAGATCCCATTATCTAATACTTATGTTTAAAAAATGGTTTAGGCCCCAAACATATTCATATTGATTACGTTTCTAACCCGATTAGTTCATTACTGCTCTATTGTTGTCATGTAACCTCATTATGCTTGGTTTTCAAGTATTTTAATTACCAAAAATCATCACTTATCGAGACCCAAATCCTGTCCCAAATAAAGGGTTAATGAGTTTCATTTGCATGCTGATATAACACCATAACGATCAGTAATAGTGGAAGTTTAGCACAATCAGATTACTTAGAAGACGCCTCAGCAAGAATTTGTTTACATTGGACTTGAAAACGATCATCTTCTAGTCAACTGGGAAACAGTTCTATAGTATTTTGTTCCACATACAGGTTGTTCTAAGAAAGAGACTTTGCTCATAGAAGTTTCGTTTAGTTTAAGCCAGAGAGGAAGAAAGGAAAATTATTGACAATGGTTGGAGCTAGACGAGTTTTGTTGTGATTATTTTACATAGGTAGGGGACTATAGATTGAAACACCTTACATGAAAATAATATAGAGCAACATCTCTTGTGCTCTGCTAAACTTTTTCCACACCCATCCGCAACACAAATAATCCCGACTTACAAAACAAGCAAGAAAAATCACACTGCATTAGTTGCTAGATGCCACACGATTTCTACTCTAATAACTTCTTTCCTTGGACCGCTAGAATTTTGAATTCTTTTCCAACTATATGTTCCAAAACTGTATCAACATGCAGAAGTGTAAATGTAATGTGAATAAACATCTTACTGCCAGACTTCCCACTCAGATTGTAACTCCAAATTTGGCCACTATCATATTAGCTTCTTAGCGCTCCAGGGACAATATTCTTTGTTTGAGGCAAACGCAAGTTTACAAAAATCAATTATTTGATAATGCTCCAGCTTTGATAAGACACAACGGAAAAGCATAACTTGGAAGACAAAAATGAAGATTCTTAAAGATGCCCAAAGATTTGAACTTCCTGCACCTACCACCACCTAAGAAACTAATGCTTCTGTTTACCATATATTGATAGATGAGAGACAATTGGCTATAACTCAAATAGCCAATGCTATTAGCATATATCACGAAAGAGCTGAGAATATTCTACACAGTGAGCCTTACACAAATGAAGTTTCTGTTTTGTCGGTGGCACGTCTTACGACACTTAATCAAAAACGCACGTGGTAATCGCATCACGAAAACATCCAATATTTTTTATGCTGGTTTTCTTGAAAAATTTTCTAAGACGCGTACTACTTTAAAATTAAGAGAAATTGTCACTTCAGAGACAAAAGCAACTGTACCTAAGGGGCTGTTTTATTATGAAGACGTAAGGAAAGATAATATGAATCAGGAAAAGTGTATTTCAGTGTATGGAATGGAAAATATGCGAGCAGAACAAGCTTCTCAAACACAAACGCACAATCGATGCAGTAGAAACATTACAAACTTGCTCCATAACTAGGGAACATTATAATTTTGGAGGATGCAAGAGGCAATAATATGTATTGTTATACTAACTTAAACAAATATATTTTATAAAATAAACAAAAGTGCGTTTTTTTTATTTTCATTCGATAATATCTAAAAGACATTTTGAATAGAAAATTCACATGCAGTCCCTATCCAGTCAGCAGAAATTACATGCTGTGCTTCTGGATTTTTTGGATGTATTATTTGGAAAATCTGTGTGCACAAACTCCGGAATCTCTCTGTGCAAATTCTGGAATCTTTCTATGCAAACTCCAGAACTTGGAAATGCCATAACCTAAAGAAGTCTTTTTTCCCACGTTCCTTTCATTTTTGTCCTTATTATTCCGATTTTTAATAAAGCCCTAGTAACTTGTATTCATCATCTTTTTAATTTAACTTATAAATTGCTCCTCTTAACTGGGTAGTGCTTTTACAATCTTGATTGGTTTATTTTATAAATGACTAACCTCGTTGCCCGGCGTAACCCGGGTGTTTGGAGGTGTATGTTAAGCAAAAAAAAAAAGTTTTATTAGGCAGACAGGCTCGAACCCGTGATGCGAATGTGGAAAAGAAAGTGAAAGAAAACCTGACGTCTTACTCCTACTCCAAGACGCGAGCGAGAGTTCGGAACGTTGAAATTAGTAAAGCCATTGCAACCGATACGATGAGTTGCAAAAATGGCGATGCAAAAAAAAAAAAAGAAAAAAAAGAAAACGATCCTCCTTGTAGAAAACTGCCAATTTGAGGGTGAATAAATTTATTTTTTGAGCCAATTTTTCAATATTTGTCGTTCAAAGGGTCGAGCTTCTGAACGATACCAATCAGGTGGAAATCCGTCTCCTCTGTCGAAAGTTTATATAATAGAGCATATTCGATTTGGGATCATTTATTGGTTACATACATAACATACACAGAGACATGCATTTTTTCTAAAATGATTACCCATCTGACTAAGTCCAACGTCGCTCACCTCCAATGATCTAATGACACTGGAGTGTCAATAGGATTATGTCATAACAAAATATTTTTTTTATTCATAACTAAAGTCCCTTTGTTTTAACCACTACTGTGTAAAACTGTTTCAATACTCTTGATTACCCTCTCTATCCGTCACATTTGACCTAATCTGACTATCACTTTCCCATGATATAAAAAGAAAAAACTCTTCCACTTACGATACACACAGCTGATCGAATAGCGAGATATATACATGGGTGGGAGAATTAATCGAACTATGGAATTGAAAAATAGAAAAATTTGGAGCGTTTCAGAAATGTTTGTGCAATTTTCTTACGCCTAAATCGATTATTTCATCATTTGGTTTTTGCTTAAAACGTAATTTTACAACTGATAATGTTACTAATGATAAAGAGATAAACTTTAATTTTGAACTACTAGTAAGACTAAAATCTATAGATCACCTCCCAAACATTTATTTTTATGTTTGCAAAAGTATACAGACATACTGCATGCGATTTAATGGTAATCTTAAAATTAAAAAAAAAACAAAAAAACTCGCGGCTTATTCATAAATAAATCCTTCAAACCAGGGGATCGTCAAAGCAGCATTCAGTTGCACAATTATCTGTCATTTCAATTCTCACATGGTGATTGTGAAAAGTCAGCTTGGCATTACTGTTCAAACAGAGCTCTTCACATCTTCTTTCACACCAGCTACTCCAGAGTTTGCATTGTTCCTCCCTCAAGGACATTCATCCCCAGAATTGCCTATTTTCTTGCCGATTTCATTATCTTCGTTTGACTCATTGAAAGACTTCTCCGATTTTAAACTGAAGCACAAAGAAAGATCGATTAGGAGAACATTAGACCAGATGAAAGTATCAATAAACACAGATATAGCAGAATGAATTGGTAGCAGGTTTATTTGGAATCTTGCTGTTATTACTTCTTTCCTTGACATTTTTCCTGTTGGAGATTTTAACTTTTTATCATTATTCGAGAGTGGGTTTAATTTGGTAAAGTTTATTGTTTTCACAAGAGTTCCACAGCGCTACAATTTAGATATAATAAAGTCATTTATTAGTGGTTTGTAATCAGTGTGGAGTATTTTTATGTTGCTTGTGTTGCTTTTGCTGCTGTATCAGCTTCTTCATTTCCTTTTAGTCCGACATGTTTGGGTCATAAAGTTGAGTTTTTGTATGAGATTGATGATTAGAGGATTGAATAGACCTTTGCCTTTTAGTGATGTTTACACCGGTAGTGAGTCTGGGCGTATAATGTCATTGTTACGATTGAGTTCAAGGGCATGGTCTAAGGTAAAATCCAAACACTGAAAAATTAATGTTGTTTAGGTGGTCTTTGCAAATTGAAAGGTGTGTGTTAGTTTTGGAGTATTTTGATAGGTTTAGAATTATTATTTTTTGTTTAACAGATCACGGTAGATGTTCAGGGTCTTTTGATTTATGTATGTTGGTTTCGTCTATTTGACGGTTTTCTGAAATTTGTAATTGTAGTTTGTTGCACAGGAGTTTTGGGCGTTCTTTTGGAAGAATGAGCTGGCTATTTATTTAGGGTCGATAATTTTTCTATTAGTGTTGAATAGATGCTTGAGAAGGGGTGTTTGTATTCTTTCTTAGATTTTTCTAATCAGTTTCCATGCAGTTTTTGTTTTAGTGTTAGAGTAACTCTTGGATATACATTCTCTTCATGAGGAACGTTTTGATTTTTGGGTGATTTGCTGTGCTCTGTGCTTGCACATTTTGAAGGAATTTAAGTTTTCTGATGTTGGATATATATTAAATTTTTCCTAGGCATATTTGTGCATTTTTCCCTGAACCAAGGATAGTTGTGTTTAGTGTTTTTGAGTATTTTAGAATGCATCTTTCTGCTAGGAAAGTTATTGTCTTGGTGAAGTGACGTTTTCCTTTTTATGCTTGGTTTTAAAATAAGTTTTATGGATTGGTTTAAATGTGTTTACCAGGAGAAATTCATGAATATAGTTGGGTCTGATAAGGTCAGATCTATTGCTGAATGGGCACATGTATGTTGATGCTTAGTTGTTGTAAAGGCAAAGCTCATTTTTGTTTATAAATCTTTCCATGTTTTTGCCTTTTTGATTTGTTTCGTTGCAACCCTAGATTGAGTTGTAGCAATTAAAGTCTACGAGTATTATAAATTGTGTGCGGAGCTGTTTAATTATATGGTATAATTCATTTTCTTTTATTTTCTCATTCGGAGGAATGTATGGAGCAGATATTTAATAGTTTATTAAAAGTAATGTTCGTAGCTGACACTTGTAGGTGTGTTTTAAGCTCTATTGGCTAACAGATACATCATCTCAAACCAGGATAGATGTTCTTCTTGAAGCGCGAAGATCAAAGCTTTTGACGTGGTTATACTCTTGATATTTATTAATATTTATTTTTCGGCCATTCTTAAAAAAGTTTTCTTGTATGCATTTTTTTTCTTAGCAGTTGTAATTCGTGAATTTTTGCATTATTCTTTAATAGTTTCGTTGCAGAATCTTGTGTGTGGTTGTATTGGTTTTATTTTTATTCGATATGTGGTTTTATGAAGTTATAAACTTTTGGAGGGTATTCACGGGTGAGTTTGGTTTGTTTCCATAGCTTCTGTTTTTGCTTTAGGTGAGTTTATTTCTTAGTATTTATGCTTAACTTATTTCTGTTATTTAAGGTTGAGCGAGATCGTGATTTGGTTTTTGTATGTTTAATTTGCCTCGACTAAATTTTCCATTTATTCTTCTTTGGTCGGATGTTTTTAGAGAACCTTTAATTAAGATCGATGGTTTTCAAAACTGTTTGAACATTTGATTTCATCAGAGCATTCGTTTTCAGTGTGATTGTGTTTTTTAGACCACATTTCCGACATTGCTTTCTGCAATTTTCTCCATGGTGTCCATATTTATTGCATTTAAAGCATCTCAAAAGGGTTGGTATATTCAGTTCCACTTTTTTGATTGTGTATCCAATTTTGATTCCTTTTGGCGTTGCAGGGGTGTTAAATGTTAGTATATAAGTCTTTGTAGGTATTGATTGACCATCACATTTCATGTTGATTCGACTGTAATCAATTACTCCCTGTTTTCTTCACTTGTAGCCAGGGTTAGTTCATGGCTTCTTTAGATGGCTTTTTAAAGTGTTTCTCTTTCGTGAGCGAAGGCCTTGCATTGATAAGTGTATAACTTTTTCATTCTTAAGGGATTGTAAGCATCTTTATAAATATCTACCGCAATAGAAAAATCCCCATTTCATTTTTTGTCTGTTATTGGGTTGCTATTTGGGTTGGGACCTTTTCGATTAGAAATGGAGACAACTTACTGATCTTTTCCCCATTAAGGTTTCAATTACTATGAATCGTGGGAATATTTTCTGTTCTATATATTCAAAAGAATTGCTTTTTTCCGAGATTGGATTTTTCCCACTGTCTAAACTGGAGACAACGGAAACGTTAGAGTACGTTCTTTTTGTTTTTCTATTGTTTTTAGTTTGGTTTCTGTTTTTTTTATTCGGGTTTATTAAATTCATGAAAAATTGTTTGATTTTTGTGTCTTTCTTGCTCCCCACCCTTCTCGGAGCCCGAATGTAGGAGATGTAATGGGAGAACCCATTTGCCTTTTTATCCCAAGGATACAGCGACGTTATACGCAATTAGTTGGGCTTCAGTCATCATTTCTCTGTTTTCCCTTTGGTTTAGTTTTCCCAGTTTGAAGAAACGTTAGTTAAGATAAATTATTGATTGTCCCTTGCAACACTTACTTGATCTGCTTATTTTGGTAGCAAGAGTAAAAAGATGTAGTACTTTTGAATTATATACTTAGATATTAGATAGTAGTTGGCGTTTTTGAGTGTAAGTATTAGGGGTCTATGTGACTAGACGATTGATCGGAATGTGCATCTTCAACAGAGCGTGTAGCCAATGTAAGGCCAGAAGTTGTGTATTGCTGTACCACAACTTTTGTGCACCCAGATGTTGGTCTGCTCAACCACCAAGATCACGTCCTAAGGCGTTAGAGATCGCAATCCCTGGTAAACTGGTTTCCTCAATGAGACATTTATCCTGAACAGAATGATAGTCGGCTTATTATAAAGCTCCACCGACAGGGCATCTGTGATTCCTGGTATTACATACAGTACACCAACATCAACATATACTTTAATGACCATCGAAATGATGAATTGGTGGTGATTATTGTGCACACTATACCCTGATGCTTAAAGCCTAAAGATGACTGTGGAAAACTAGCCTGAATTTTAAAAATATTCACTAAAATATATATTATTCTCTGATGAATGCTAATTATTTGATTAAATAAGGTATATTTTGTCCATGATAGTCAAAATAATCTTTAGAAATCTAACTTTTATTAAGATGTCAGTGAAAAAATGATGACTAATGGTCCGAGTTACCATATAAGGTTCAGTCCAAAAATCCAGTACTCAAAATAAAGACACCGGAAGTGGACTTGGTTCAATCAAATTTGAATGAAACAGAAGTCACTAAACATGAAACAATATACAAAACCATACGTAAATGTAAATAATAAAAATTCTCAGTTATTTTTCGTGATAACGCAAATGTTAAAACCAAAAAAATATATTTAGAGAAATGTATAAAATGAAAGTTTATTATTTTTCATTGCTTCATGAAAGCACAAAGAGTCTTAAAAACTAAAATGATATTTTGAAATAAATTATTTCCTTATGGTTTCGTATTTCATTTAAATTATGATAAAAGTAAACTATATCGATACAAAGAGTGAAATATCTATCTATGAATTTCTATGAAAATAAACATATCAGAGTGAAATTACATATATATTTAACTATAATCACTGATTTAAAGAAAATTATTGAACCTATTCTTAATTTAGATAGAAGAGTAATTAATCATAACTAAAGACATGGGTAAAAAGAAAATGTTTATTTTTCATCAATTACTTTGCCATTTCCAATTTGCTCCCTAAATCATGATTGGAAAAATTCGAGCCACTATGCACTATCCTATAAAAAGCAGGTTTAAAACACGCTAGGAATATAAGCTTTGATTAATTCACATTTTGTATAATAACTATCCAAATTGTTACTGAAATTATTACCTGTTTGTTCCGAAACACGTTTATTTGATCGTTTTTTTTAATGTATCCAGAAAGAAATACTTGCTTTTACAAAGTTTCAATATAACATAAGTTGAACAAAAGATAAAATTGAATTTAACTCTCCAAAAATTTCACGTAGTAAATTAAAATTCATTAAAAATAGACTGTCTACTGATGGCTATGATTAAAATCTTAGACGAAAATCAAAAAAGAGTTCAATAAATTAACTAATGAATAAAAAAGCTTTTAAGAAAATTGTAAAGTGGAAAGAAAATTCAAATATGGAATTGTCCAGAAAGTTCTGAACATTTCCAAATGATGAAAATAAAACAAGCTCGACTGAGATTTAATGTATGTTTCCTCCCTCTCTGTAACACATTCTTAACAAAAACTCGTTTTCTACAACCATTGCCAATAGTTTCCCCCTTTCTCTATACCTAAAAATAAATGAAACTCTCAGGATCCAAACTTATTTGATAGAATTTGTTGAACCGACCTCGTAATAAAAATCTGCTCAATCATTATTAACAGTACCAATCATCACTCTCTTCATTTAACTATTATCCTTGAGGGGCCGTTGTGACACCTTAATAAAAAAATATATTTATATTTTACGATCATAAACAATAGTTCGGTAAATTTCTAACATTTATATGAAGAAGATTTCGACGATACTGGTAATGCCTGGCTATACAGAGGAATTCCATACTTCGATAGAGGATCGGGAACAAGTTTCGGAAATAGCCGAAGCTGTTTCCGATTTGAAAACAATGAAAAGTATACAGAAAGACAAATGCTAATCATGCGAAGTGTTCGGTTAGAATTTTAAATAAAATTAGCCCCTTAATATAAAAACAGTTCCAAATCGTAAACCACTTCAACCATTTCCGTGACTAAGGATGCTTTGAAATCCTCTGGATAATCATTCATTACAAGTACCAAGATGTTCATTCAATTTTTTTAGATGAGGATTGATATAATGTATACGTGTCTATATTCGGACTTCTATTCTTTGTACATCTGCAGTTTACGACCGTGCTACTTGTTAGATAATATTTTCTAGATAAATTCAATTTATACTGTATTTTTTGTTTAAACACAACGCTTTACTAAAGGGTAGCTTGCTATCATTCCATCTAACATGATCAGGTGAGAAGTGTTCATTTTAAAATAGAACAATGTTTTTTTAGAAAATAACATCCACTATAGCAATTTCTATTGCAGTTTCTTGGTGAAGAGAGTATTAAATATTAATAGAATAAAGTCTTATCAACCAAGTTACTAAACGTTAACGACAGTGTAAAAGAAGAAATTGTTTTTTTTTAATCACATATTAAGTGTGGTTGTTTAATGTTTAGCTCTTATGCAGAATACGGACCGTAATAGTTCTTAGAATGGATTTTCAAGTTAAATTCAATTTTCTAGGTGTCTTTTGTTTTTAAACTGTTAAGTGAACGTATAAAATAGTTACAGAACGCAAAATTGTTAAGAATACATTTCTCTAAATAATAACATGGTAATTTCAGCACCATCCGTATTCTACATAATTAAATAATTTTTCGTAAAGTTATATGCACGCTTCAACTTTTTCAAATTAGTTGAAATACCAAAAAGTAGGACACGAAAAAGAAACACCAAAAACGGGATTATAACACAACACTTTAAGAAAAGAAAAATACCCTTGAAACTTGCCCCTATTGCCTCCTTTCTTTATACAGTAATCACGATCTCTACTCTTTGCAAAGTGTATATATTTTCTGTAACAATTATGATTTATTTTTACATTTATCATTGTAAAATGTCTCTTTCGTTTTGTTATGCCTTCATGTGAAATGAAATCTGTGTAAAGAACTAGCCATTTCAAGTTGGTGTCAATTTATAGTTATCACAAGCACATAACTCCAGATCAAAGGAAATAATCATGATATATACATATATATGAACATTATTTGATTGATTTTTTAATATATATATATATATATATATATATATATATATATATATATATATATATATATACATATCTGTACTTTTCCATGAAAATATTACAGATACCAGTGTTTCATGCTTACCCAATCACCAGTGATGAAAATTATAATTACTGCTTGTCGGGAGAATGGACTTCACTTCATAGATTACCTGTTTTCCTCCAGGCCACCGGCACCTAACACATGAACGGAAGGAAATTAAGTAACTGTGGTCGAAAATGTAAAGGCAAATAAAAATGTTTTAATAGAATAAACTACTCAAAGCAGCACCGTATATGTTTCGATCGTCAGGTGGCGAGATCGGCAAGCAAATATAAGAAAAGAAAAAATTGAGTTTGTGAATTCTTTATATACATGTGGTATTAATTTGCATAAAAAGGAAATGATGGTAACAAGAAGAACGAATTAGAGAGGACAATGAGTTGAGTTGTTTGTGAGATAGAAAAAAAACGTTGAGAGTTGGTGCTGTGAATTGAGTTAAGAAGAGTTTGTACAAATTGTGGAGCTGGCGAAAAGGAGCTCTGGAATTTATTTTTTTATACCAAGCGATTACGGCGTGAATAGATCATAGAATTAAGGCTCTTGAGATTAGGCATGGGGTAATACCGCCATTTATTAGAAAAGGTGATGTCATCGGGTGACCCAAGAAGGTAAATTTGTAGCTAAGCTAGAAAGGAGCAAGACCTTGCTAGTTTTATTCCACTTTTTCTGCATGGAGATACGCCTGCTGTCTATTTTGAGATGAGCAAAGAATAAAAACTAGATGAGAAACAAATAGAAATGAATGACATTTTGAAGCATATGTCCTGCTATAACGATTGAAGGCGACAGGAGAATCAGTTGATGTATACACTAATACAATCAAAGATTTACTGAACTTACAGGATAGGTTGAAAGAGTGCTGGATCAAGATCATACAGCCAAACTTGTTTTCATTACGAGATGCCAAGACGATGTATCTGTGGCACTACAGCAGTTACCTCACCTGGACAGAATTTATACCAACTGCACGACTCTTGGTCTATGAAAGAATTTCAGAGACTGAGAAATTGTCAGCGATTACATATAGCAATACAATGAAAAGTACGGTTCAAAACAAAATATCAAATATTTAGTGATTTAGATATCGAGGACCACACTTAATTAAAGATTCAACGAAGCTAGCTAGAGCCAGAGTAATGTGCTACAATTGTGGAAAGGTGGGCCACATTGTAAGGTATTATAATAAGATCCAAGAAAACAGACACGGAGGTTTCTAACACAGTAGCACCCTCAGCAACAGGTACAGTAGTCGCGTTTTTCAATAATAGAAGTAGTGATGAATGATGCATTAATGACCACACTTGTTGGTATTGGGTAGACCACCATTTTAATCAATTCCAAACTTATGAGCGGATGCGATAACAATGGCACTATGAAAAGAATCAATGAGAGAGAATACAATGTAAATGAAGACATCAAATTCAGATAATACGTGGAGTACAAGTAAAAGTGGAAGCCATATTAGTAATGGTATTGACGTCAGAATTGGATGGATTTAATTACATTGTAAGGCAGTTCTATGAAGTTAGCTAAGATGAAGTTGGTTATATACACTGTGTCGTAGCTGCCCACGAGCTGAATATTTCCAAAATTGAGGATAAAAGCTTTGAAAAAAATTCGATAGAGAAATGGAAATGGGAGGCAGAGCCTCTGGTATTACAAAATAAATATTATAATAATTCCCTAGAACCCAGAGTTTGCAAAGTCGGATAACGAAATATATTCTGTTACTATGAAAGGGAGAAGGAAAGGTGTGTAACCATTAATGACAGTGTTCCAAACCACAAAAGCGAAAGTCAGGCGAGTATGAGGCTTTCGTGATTTGAACCATTTTGTCACGTGATATACAGAGAGTGACATTAGAGATGTATGCGATGAAAAGATGAGAAAGTGCAGACGGTCGGTAGGAGAAACTGCGACTGTATATTTTAAGTACGCCTACTGCCAGCTGTATTTGGCAGATAAACTAATCCAGTAACAGCTGGTCTGCTATAAAGAAAAATATTCTTGCCTGACATGGTCAGGATTTGGACTTAATGTTGCATTGAAGATTATGCCGGTCGTTTTAAAAATTGTGTTGAAGAAAGAAAGCAAAACAAGTGGCCAGCTGTTCATGCATCAAAAGTGGTAGATGCAACAAAATCGTCTGAAAATAAGTTGTGGAACATTTGAAAGGATCTGAAACAATGGATGGAAGCGTGACACTGCACCGCAAGCTTATAAAAAGAAACATGGCAGAGATGATGATATTGAGAAGAGGCAACAATATCGTAGGATATGAGTAAAGCTCATTAAACGGGAGTAATTTTCTATACGTGGGAAATTGTTGGGGCACTATCCAGTTGCTGGATGGCTGCGAGTGGCATATAGCTATATGGAATGAAGAGTAAGTGGAGTAGTCTTGGAGGGCAGAGGTGATTGCACCATTGGCAAAGTAATACACGGGATCTAAGCTGATGTAGAAAAGATGACCAGTTAATAAAGCTTGGTACATATATGAAACAAAAATTTGAGTAGTGTGGTAAGATGCAAGCATTATTGCAAGAAAACATGGTCGAAAAGATTAATAGGTCATGGTAGATGTGGTATGGCTGAGGACAAAACAACTATAATCATATTAACGTATACGAATTAGATGAAATGTATCAATTTAACTATAAAATAGGGATTAAGAGAGATCGAAATAAGAACTGATTCAATAACTAAAGCAAAGATTAAGGATAGAGAGAGAGAGAGAGAGAGAGTTAATCGCAGAATTTGAACAGTAATAAAAACAGTATGTGTGACTTCAGACACGGATACAGAAGAGGTCCTTTATGCTGTCTTGGAACTAGTGAACTAGAAGAAACATTATATTTGGTGTAGAAAGTTGATCCACATATTAGAAAGGAAGACGTTTAGAAGTTGGTCACAAATTGCGTTCGATGCCAATCGATTGATCTCTTCCTAAATATACACACTCCTGGGAAATTGGGACCTCGAATAATTAGACAATATAAGCTATGTGAGCTATTGTGATAAGCCTACCTGTCAATGATTGACTGCGAACCTGCTTGACTGGTAAGATAGAAGGAATGACATGCGGAATCGGCATCTGGTGTTGTGGAGAAATTGCAAATGGTGATGCATGAACGAGGTTCAGTAATGGAGGTGATAACGTAGGATGGCGGTGTTTGTCGCTCAAGAATTCCCTTTGTGATACTAAAACATAGGAGATAAGAATCAGCGCAGGTAATGGGACTGGGGGAAATGACGCAATGGCGCGACATCATCGGATGATGAAAGCGATAGTTGAGAGAGGAAGTATATCATCTGAAGAATCCACATTCTTATATAACGTGGCCCCTATGTTCGGACAGAAAGAAAACACAATGCCGCAGAGATCAGCTTTTAATTATCAATGGAAGAACGCAGAACATACATTCTCAGAAATCGACAATCAAGGAGTAGCCAGAATTCAAATAGAAGAAGCGGTTTGGATGAATTACTTAACGCACGATGTTCGACGTAATGAGGAGGATGAGTAATTACTGCAGTGCAATAGACGGTAAAGGTGTAAGTGCTAATTCAAAGAGCAATAAAGATGAAGCAGCGTCAATGCAAAGACTGTGATGTGCCTATCCAGATCGGCGACAATATAATGTGAAATGATCTGTAGTGATCGTGTGGGTGTGTGGTCTTAAATATAAAAGCCAATAAAAATGCTGTAATAGAAAAAAACAAACAAACTCAAAAGCTGCATCGCGTCTCTTTCGACTGCTGAGTTAAGAGATTACGGGAGGAAAACGCGAGTTCTTGGATTATACACACACACACGCACACACACACACAAACACACACACCCACACATATATATATATATATATATGGCATTACTTTGCTTATGATGGAGAATAGCGGCTATAAAAAGAACAAATTGTAGAGGACAGTGAGTTGAGCTTCTTGACAGTTGTGTAAGAAAGGGTTATACAAGACACACACATACGTATATATATATATATATATATATATATATATATATATATATATAGTTATATATATATATATATATATATAGAGAGAGAGAGAGAGAGAAAGAGAGAGAGTAAGAGAGACAGGGAGAGAAATTGAGAGTGCAAAGCCGTTTAGTGTTGATGTTGCGAATTGAGTTAAGAGAGTTTCTACGAATTGCGTAGTTGTCGAGAAGGAGTTCTGACATATTTTTGCCTAATGATGAACGCCATGTCGCTAGGCGTCCAACATAAACACAACAACGGGAAGTTGGCACATTGTGCTTTCGCTTGAGTAAGCCGCGTTTTTCTTAATTCTCAAAATAGGGATCAACTTTAATTTCTTAAACAGGTTTTATAGCAGTAATATATTTGTTAAAATAATTAGTAACATTTTTATAAGAATAAATTAAGAAAAGAAAAGTGAAATTAAGTGCTTTACAAGTTTATTATAATCGTCAAATGTTTAGAATTAATTATGAGAAACATATTTCTATAATGATGGGGTCTAGTATAATATAATTATTTTTATAACATTGGAAAACATATATATGCAAATAATTTTTAATAAAAAGACAAAATCGCATATGAACTCAAAATAAAGGTATAAATATTTCATTAGAAATAATTATATCTTTTCAAAAACATGACGTTTTTTCTAATTATTTCGGATAGTAATATATCCATCATCAGAATAAGTGGTTTTGTTTTCGTAATCAGAAATGCCTTTAGCTTGTGTTGTTATCAGGGCTCTAATAAAACGTTGCTGCAGGCTCTCTTCTGGAGAAAATCGATTTGCTTTGAACATATAAAGCGCCTGATTAAGGTAGTTTTATAAGATTTGGTGAAAAAAATGTAACGCATTATATATATATATATATATATATATTCTTTTTACATGGCGGTCACCACTTATGAAGGCCCGAAGGCCACTCAGGGATAAAGGTTATTGCGTGTACAGTAATCAATGAGATAGTATTGTAGTAATTATTAGTATTGGGGGTTTTGATAGAGTGTCTTACTTAAGGGGGCGGTTTGTCAGGAGTTTGTTTATGTTAGACTTAAAGATGACCAAGTTGTAGTCAGGTGGGAAGCAGGCAAGCGGCAGAGAGTTCCACTGGCGTGCAGTTCTAAGAAAGAAGCTTTGCTCATGGAATCTACGTTTGGATTTAGGCACAGATAAAGAGTGGGGAAACTTATTGAAAGCAGTTTAAGCCAGACGGGTGTTTCTCGTGAAACATTGTCGAGGGGGACGAGGGATTGGAGCTCAGACGAGCACCTGTCATGGAAATAATGATAAAACAAAGACAGGCTCGCAACGTCTCTTCTGTGGGAGAGAGGTTGCAGGGAAGAGAAAAGGGCATCCCCACTAAACCACGAAGTCTATTTTGTACTCTGTCAAGGCAGGATGGACTGTTTTTAGCAGCTCCTGTCCAGATGTGGCAGCAGTACTCCATCTTTGGACGTACTTGGCTTTTATACAAATAGATAATTGCATCAGTAGTGAGATATCTTCTGGAGCGGTAGAAGGGTCCCACCATCTTTCCCAGCGTCCCTGGCAACAGATTTGATGTAAGTGTTCCATTTCAGATCAGGAGTAAAGGTCAAACCCAGAAGCTTATCAAAACATGGAGCCTCCCCAAGACGAGAGCCATCCATTTCAATTGATGCCAGATGGGGATCAGAGCGTTGATGATGTAAAGATAGAAGCTTGGTTTTGGATGCATTAAAAGTGACCAGCCACCTCTTCCCCCATTGTACCACGCGTTCAAGATCAGAAGAGAGAGAATCAGAGAGAACTTTGTCATTTACGCCCTGTGATATGTTGCCATAGATGGTCGTGTCATCAGCATAGATGTCAACGAATGATTTAAGTATGTGTTTTGGGAGAACATTGATGTAGATCAGGAAGAGAGTTGGGCCCAGGATGGACCCCTGGGAGGCTCAAGTATTAATACTGTGGGCCTCTGATTTCTGCACATCAACCACTACTCTTATGAGCCTATGAGAGAGAAATGATTTAATGATTGAGAAAACATTTCCAGTAATACCGTAGCTGGAAATCTTGTGAAGTAGACCCTTATGCCATACCTTATCGAAGGCCTTTGATATGTCAAGAGCAATTGCCCTAGAAAGGAAGCCTTTGTCAAGAGATTAACTAATCCTATGATATATAACAGTTAGCACATATGCTGTAGATCTTACAGAGCGGAAACCATAATGCATGTCACTAAGAAGGTTGTTTCTGTTGAGGTGGTTGACTACTTCTGTATTTAATATGCATTCCAACAACTTACTCATGACACACAGGATACTTATTGGTCTGTACTGAGAGAGAGATGACTTATCAGCTGAATTCATAAATACAGGGCATACTGATGAGCTTTTCTAGGATATTGGAAAGCACTTCTCCTTAAGGCAACGCTTAAACAGTTTTGTAAGTATGGGGGCAATTCTGGTTGGAGCTTTTTCAGCACTATAACTGGAATGCCTCAGGGCTAGTTGCTTTACTGGAAACAAAGTTCTTGACTAACTTGGCGACCTCATCCAAAGATATTTGTATGTTTCATAGCGTGTTGTCTGTTATAGGAGGAAATATGGGGAGTTGATGGTCATTGTCGCATAGGGTATAATTAGCTGCAAAGTTCTTTGCAAATAGTCTGGCCTTGTCTGATGACGAGATGACCTCAGGTCCATTGATGATAGTTGGGATAGAATGCACGCTTCTGTTCAGGATCCTGTTTGCTATTTACCAAAACTTGTAGGAACCAAGCCGCTGCTCAGCTACTTTGGATTTAACAGACTGAGCATATAGCTCTCTTGCATGTTTTATTAATCTTTTACAGTGGTTACTGGCAGTCCTAAAAGTAGCTTTTGTCTCAGTACATCTATTACGTTGGTAGCTATGGAAAAAGTGATTTCTGTGCGCGATGACAGCAGCACATTCAGGAAAGAACCATGGCTGGCTGTTAGGTTTTTGTTGGATATTTTTGGATGTTATGAATTGGCCTATGCCTACAATTAACCATTAGGTCAGGCCTGATACTATAGAGGAAACATCCGTTTTAAACATGGAATGCAGAGGTAGGTCAGATATGAATGTACGGAAGCTATCCCAGTCAGCCATATAGTATCGGTATACAGTACGGTGGAGAGGTACGTTTGGGGGCTTATTACATTTCATTTTTATCTTAACTGATACAACGGAGTGGTCAAAGGATCATAGAAGAGAAAGAACGGAACATGTTGTGAGGAAAAGGTCTAGAAGGCTAGCATATTGACCGGGTGTATCGGGCACACAGGTGTGTTCGTGAACAATCTGTGTGAGGTCATAGACAATGGCAAAATCATGACAAAACCTCCAATCGTCATCGGTTTTATTTGAGTGGGTCAGCCATTCCACATTATAGACATTGAAGTCACCGCAAATGTGAATGTTAGCCGAAGGATGAGCAGACAGGGTGTGGTCAATTTTCTCAGATATTCTCTTAAAGATAGTAACCCCACTATTGTGCGGGCGATAGAGGGAAAATATAAATGCAGTGGTTTAAGCAAGTGCAACCCGGAAGCACATATAAGGTAAATTAGGGTCTTCTCTGGAGATATCCCTACCACATGAAAAGCCATATTTGATGTAAGCACATATTCCATGCTCATGGCGATCTTGGGGGTCAGATTTAAATGTTAAGTTGGATAATCCTTTAATTATGAATTCGTCTAGAGAAGTGGTTGGCCCTATGCCAGTTTCACTTAGAAAGAATATGCCCGGTTTCGTCTCCTGTAATTGTGTTTCAATCTCTGGAAGGTTGGAACGTAGACCCTTGATGTTGGAGAAGGAGACCTGGTTCTAGGGGTCTACGTTGGAGGATGGGTTTCTAGGTTTATTCGTGTTTCTTTTTGGGAGATTTATCATGATTGTTGAGGTGTTGGGGTTTGTGGAGTAGGTCGCTAAACTTGGTTAGAACAGGACAGAGAGGGAAATTATGAGAGAATAAGACAAGAAATTTTGTTGTTGTTGTTTTTTGTTTTGTTGCACATGATAAGGTAAAGCCGTAACAATTACCCACTAGTATGGCGTCGAGAGGCCCTACCAGAAACTACTGTATGGTCCAGAATCCATTCACCAAATAGCAATATAGCAGCCCCGGTACTTGTCACCTGCTGATAGGACAGCCTCCTTAGTGGTTCATCCAAGGTTCAGGTCCCTTAGTATCAGGCGGGTAACGTCAGCCCATATGAAACGTTTACCTCCAGCACCCTTCGTAGTGACGTGGTCACAAAGATAGACATAGAAACAGAAAAATTTCCGACCTCTCAGGCTACCCTTTACAAAGTACTACCGACCTGGAAAGCAGATTATTCTTCACCCTTTGTCAGAAAAATCATTCATTGGAAATGAGGACTGAAGGACAAAAAAAAAAGAGAAGCAAGAGTTACTGGAGCTGCCGATAACACATCCACATGCATTATCTACTCTCCATTGGGAAAATAAATAAATAAGTAAAATTAAATAATAAAAAAAGGTGAGAATGACTTATTAATATCTACTTAGTGTAAGTCCGTTGCCCCATTCCGGGCTTAGGATGGTACTTGAAGATAGTCTCCCCTCCCATGTTAATGCATGGATACTTTTTGCCTTTATCTAGGTCGAGCTGGGATGTTGAACCGTTCCAGCTGCACCCCATAATAAATATGCTATAATGGAACTTTTATCAAATTGAAAATGTCTGGTTATTTTTAACTCGTTTAAAAAGCTGGTTAAGAAGTAATACCTTTAGGGTTATGTATTAACGTTAGCTAGAAGTAATGCATACTTTAGAAGAAAGAAAAAAGGCGCGTGTTTTTGAGTTCAGATACTGTGCAAATATAATTTGGGAAATGTTCAATTTCATGAGAGACTTTTTTCCTCGTTTTAAATATAAGAAAAAGTATTGGTTAATAATAGTATTTTTGACAAAAAAGATCTAAGAGAAATGTGATTTTATTAAGCAGTGAACAACTGCAGTTTTGTTCTTAGCCACTTTTTCCTTCTTCATATTGACTCAAGTAAATAATGGTTACGTCACAATAAGGTACGTAGGCGCGCATTGATTCGAGTGACAGTGGAAGATAAAATCAGCTGCGCTTTTCCATTTTTTTATTTTTAAAACGCGCAGACACGTGCACGTTTCTTATTTAAGTCATTTTCGCGCTCACAGCATTTTTCTCTATGATATATATTCTTATCTTTCTTATTTGTTAAATTATTCCTGTAATAATTTTCAAAATCTGATCAGTCAACTTTATAGCACTGTAATTACACCAGGGCTTCCTTTTTACACATGATAACAATTCACAATTGATCCCAGTGCTTCCGAATGTATGTTCTGATCATCAAGTAATATTAATGCTTGTCTCACCTGCAATTTTCAACATTTATGCAACGACGCCTGAGGGTCCTCTGGTTTTACATTTGTTCATCTTGCACACAACTTTTTAAATCATTACAAACTTAAGTATGACGATTTGGTTTATTACACAGTATAAAAATATTGTTTTCACGCATCGTTGAAAGTGGCCTTTAGTTTTTATCATGTACTTATTTATTTTCTTATTCTCTTATTCCTCAAATCAATCTGAGCAGTAAAAGTCTTTAATGACAAAAACACATTTCCTATTTAACACATTCGTTTTCTACTTATCAAGAATGTTTTCTTTTATCTATTTTGACATCATGGATTAAAATTATTAAGACAAAAAAAAAAACAAGAAGTTAAACAATTTTTATTTATAACACCCAATTACAATCCTGTCATGATGTTACAAACAGCCTTTACTTTTACTTGTCTGTAATTATCGTGCGTTTTTAATTATGGGAACCGATTCAGACTTTACAAATATTTATTAATAAAAGCCAAGTTCACTCATTAGCGCGTTCGTTTTCTAGTTAAAACGGTTGTAAGACATTTTAAAACAAATTTTGAAAGCAAACAATAAAAAGATTTGCGTAAAATAATTTAAATTATAAAGCCTAATTGAATTATTGTCTTCAGAAAATGGTGTTAACGACCTTGAGGTTTTCCTGTGTACTCATTAATGTTGTTTTTTTTTACTAGGCAGTCCTATTTAAACTGCAAAACTCAGCAATAACAAAACATAATTAGCTGGTTAATACGTTAATTTCCTTATTACGAAGGTTTTAAAGGCACATTTCCATTTCCAATGAAACAAAGAGCGGAAAAGATAAACAGAGAGAGATATATATAAGAAGGAGAGTATTATGAACGTTACCTTAAACTGTCAATATCTTTGCTGATTCCTTATAATTAAAAACGTTCTTAAAACATTTTAACAATAGAGATACAAAGATTGATTAAAAATGTTTGACTTCTTTTCATCGTTTACTAACACTTTATATTTCTTGCACGAGACAAACTAATGAAACAGATGTATGAAGAGATAAGATACGAGGAAGACGCATACCTTCTTATAGACATACACATTGGGGGAATAAAATCAGATAGAGGGTGTGAAAATAAGGAGACTTTTGCTTTGTTTATTTTCCTTACTGAAAGTAACTTGGATACACTGTATGAATGATGTTATATATATATATATATATATATATATATATATATATATATATATATATATATATATGTGTGTGTGTGTGTGTGTGTGTGTATATATATTTATTCTTTATACCTACATTCCTTAGTGTTTCATGCTTACGCAATCTTCAGTGTAAGGACGACAATTCATAACGGTCATACATATATGTATGTATATATATATATATATATATATATATATATATATATATATATATATATATATATATATATATATATATATACTAGCTGTACCCTGCCACGCGTTGGAGTGGCTCATTTGGTGTAATGGAAAAATTTAATAAAAAGAGAAAATGCATGTTTCCTATATTCTTAATACAGCAATCCACTCGAAAAAGTGAAAAAGAAGGTGAAAATGAAAAAAAATGGTACTCTTGCAGAAGTTGATCTGGATCCTCGGGAGTTTCTGTCAATCATTCCTGGTTTGGACTCGACCAACAATCAGTGGATGAAGCCGAACATAGCAAAGATGTTGAAACGCTAAATGTTTTTTTGTTGTTGTTATTTTCTGTATAGAAAAATGTGAGTTAGTAATTAATATTTGGGTGATGGGGGGGTTACTATACACAGATTCGAAAAAAGTTGTCCAAAAACAAATAAATTAAAGCAAAGGTAAGGTAACTTACGTTTCTACTTAACTGGATAATTGTTTAGTGTTTTTCCTGTAATTTAAATGTTTAATCGGCTCGAAAAACAGAAATGGTCGCGAACTCTGTTGAATACGTTAAGTTTTGGAAAGTAAGTTGAAAACTAAAAACTATACAAAACAGTGTCTGAAACCCACCGAATATATGTTACCATCACATAGGCTGGCATAATCGGTAGATTTCTGACAGTATTTTGTACAGTTTTTTAGTTTCAACTCACTTTCTCTAACTTAAAGTAATCAACAGTGTCCGCCACCATTTGTAGCTTTCAAATACACCGATAAACACGGTTTTTCAAGCCGACTAAACGTTACATTAAATGAAAAGGGTTTATATTACTAAACACAGATATAAAGAAGTTGTCAAAAAATAAATATATAAGAAATAAATGTTATCAAAGGCAAGAAAAGTAAATGTTCTACCTAACTGGATAAGATTTTAGTGTTTTATGTAATGTATAATCGGTTCAAAAACATTCAATGTTTATCGGTATATCTGAAAAATACAAATGGCGGCAGACTGTGTCGAACACGTTAAGTTTGGGGAAATTTTGGGAAAATGAGTTTAAACTAAAAAACTCTACAAAATACTGTTAGGAACTCACTCAATATATATTACCATAACGTAGGCTGGCATATATTCGGTGGTTTTAAATTTTTTCTCGATACAGGTGACGACTTTTAAGAGTCCCTTTTAGTGATTACTTTGTTTGAGGAAATTTTTACAACTAAACGGCAAATCTGCTCCAAAAAATCCGGTATTATTTTACTTTAAGGCCCGTTTCACGTTCGTATATAACGAAATATTTTATTGTAGATTTCGGTGTGCTAAAAACGAATCTGCAAACCTTTTCCGTAGCAAAAAGAAAATTTTCATGATATTCATGAAATTACTTTTTCGAAAAATGGGTGGTCACTTTTCCTGTAAATTTAACTTAGAATTAGCACCCACTTTCTGGCCACCTGAGAGAGGGGCATGTTTCTGTGTGTTTCTTGGCTAAAAAGTTTTTTGTTTGCTTTCTTTTGCATGGTAATAACCCCTGAACTCTGGGAATATTTTCTATTTCACAGCCGTAGCCTACGTTTACGCTATGCGTGAGCATCAACGAAAGCTGTTTAGCCAATAAACATGGGAAAAAAACCCTCTCTCTCAGGTGGCTAGAAAGTGGGTGGTCATTTTAAGTTAAATTTACATGGAAAAGTCATCGCCCCCTTTTCGAAAAAGTAATTTCTTCATATCATAAAAACTATATTTTTGCGACGAAACGGTTTGCAGATTCGTTTTTAGCACACCGAAATCTACAAAAAATTTTTTGTTATATACGAACGTGAGACGCACGCCCCTTAATGGAAAATTAAATTATAAAATATCCGGGGGAAAATAGTTTTCAATAAAAACAGCAAATGAATTCGATAGAAAAAAATGGATGCTATTTTTCTTTCTGCGTGTTTCTTGGCTAAAAAGGTTTTTGTTTGATTTCTTTTAATCACCCCTGAACTCTGGGACAATTTTCCATTTCACAGACGTAGCCTTTGTTTATGCTACGCGTGAACATAAACGAAAACTGTTAAATATGCACTCGCGTACCAAACTGCCTTGTCAAAAAACCTTTAAGCCAATAAACACGAAAATAAATGCCCCTTCCTCAGGTTGCCAGAAAGTGGGACTCATTTTAAGTTAAATATACATGGAAAAGTGATCTCCCACTTTTCGAAAATAAATTTCTTCATATCATGAAAACTATTTTGGTATTCCTTGTGCGTTGCATTCCATGGCGACGTGCAAAATTATTTAATGGTCGTCCCCTTAGTCTCCCCCTAGCCAAGGCTAACGCATGCGCACGTAACATTTTTTATTTATTTACTTACGTGGCGGAGATATACAACCATCACCCCATGCGAATTTCTATACTGATAGGTTTTTGAAATTTTTTCACTGTATTATTATTGATTGAACACTAACCAGATTATGAAAAAAATCGAAAAAAAAAAAAATCATTTCAACATTTGAAAGGGGTACTCACTTTTTAGTTACTACGTTCTGGTAAATGGGTCAACCATTTTTTTTTCTAAATACGGAAGTGTCTTCGGGAGATATAAAATGGTCGCATGTTGACAAAGCAATGTATCGGGAGGCGTACGGGATGGAAAATTATTGGTAAATTTTTAGATTAGGTCTACCTCATCAATTTTCTTTTAAATGACGACTTGTAATGGTTTTCGACTATACTGAATACGAAAATCGCATTGAAATTTTGCAGAAATAAGTAGTTATCAAGATATAAAAAGTTGTATTATGCATTGTAATCTCTGGCGGCCATATTTTTTACGCGCGAGCATTTGTTTATGGCGCGTGCGCGCGTAAAAATGGCCGCAAAAGAATACTATGCAT
>NC_136498.1:53615645-53665645 GCF_053919585.1 Euprymna scolopes
AAATTCATCGCCTTCTCCCCCGTCTCAAGGTGGGCCGCTTAAGGTTTGGTTGTGGATACCAAACATGGGACGTTGAGAAGTTTTCTGATTAGAAAAATATCAATCTAGATGGTTATGATGGCTTTCAGCGATAATAGCATAACGAAAATTTCTCTACACGTCATAGTGGTTGAGAATCCTTAATTGTATGGGGGTCCTTTTCTTACAGAGAGGCGATGGAGCTCCAGAGGGGGTAAGGTTGTGGGACAGCTGCTGGTTATGTTAGCATGCTACAAAAACATGGACATCGTTCGTGTGGGGATGGATGGTTATAATATATTTCTGTAATCGACGCTGCACGACGTGCCTTGACTGTTCTGCAACAAAATACAGCTTTCACTTGAGATATCCTACATGCTCACCGAACTTGAACCCAATTGAAAATGTTTGAGAATGGATGACAAGAGATGTGTATCGATATGGCAAATAATATTCAACAGGAAATGAGCTTTGTGAAAACATCTGCAGAATCTGGAGCAATATCTTCCGCATCTTAACGGAAGCGCTTATTTCTAGCATGCCCCAAAGAATTTTGATGTCATCGAAACGAGTGGAGGCAAAGTCATTATTGAATTTGGTCGTTAAATATTTTCATACACCTTTTGTATAGTTTTATAGAACTTATACATGTGATCAAGTGTACAAAGCCTCATTTTTTAATTAAATGTTTGGAAGGAAGATTTTTTTCATAACATTTTAGGTTGTGGTATTGGTAACCTTAAGTAGGAAGAGTTTAAAAGCTATCCTTAAAATAAGGGTTCTTTTTAAAGATTTTTAAGTGGTCTTAAACTTAAAAATTTACTCTAGGATAGCGATAAAAAATAGTTTTAAAACTAACAAAAACAATAGAAAATAAACAAATAATTAAATTAAATAAACATGAATATACATAAACGATCACACATATATGTATACATATATGTATATATGTGTGCATATATGTATGCACACACACGCATATATATATATATATATATATATATATATATATTTATATATAAACTAAAAAAAACAAAAAACACTAACCTAGTTTCAAAACAGATTCTTTGTCCGATAAAATGCATGCCTATTGGCTGATAGGAAGGGCGCGGTGGATACTAGAAAGCTGATTGGCTAACTAAAATCTCAATAGAAGAGAAGCATATAAAAACGGTAAACAACCACAGAATTCGCGCATAAGCCTGAGGAATCCTAGAGTGGATGAAACGCCGAATATTCAGTGTAGCTTATCGTCATATATATTTTATAAATTACTAACTAGCTCTACCTACGTATTGATCACTTTTGAAGTAAATACTTAAAGTTTACGCATAAATCTATACTTTCGTATATTAATTTTATGTGAGTAGATTAAGTAGTTATATATATATATATATATATATATATATATATATATATATATATATATATATATATACAAGAACAAGTAGTTAATAAAACATGTTAAAAACACTTTTAAAAAGAGTTGAAAACATATTTAATTTTAAAAAGGAACCACTAAATAAGTGGATAGTCCATAATCCGCGGAGTTACGAAGAAATAATTGCGTTCTCACCAGAGAGAAGGATTTAGGTAAATGCGGGATAGGGTTTTGCTTGCAAAAGTATTTAATGAAACAAGACGTAATTCATAGACCTTACTTGGTAACAAATAGTGAAGCAGAGAGAATAGGGTGAAGAAAAACGTGATTTCACGAGAATGCGTAGTCTGGTGAAGGGTAAAATATCCAATAACGGTAAAATCCAAAAATCACAATCCAAAAAAAGTTGGTTAAGTTTCTATTTTCACAGGTAAAATCCAAGGGAATCGCGTAATTGGAAGATGGTCCGACGTAACCCAAAAGCAGAAATCTGTGGAATGATTCACAAATGGGGACAAGGAAAAGATATACGTAGAAAAAATAATTGAAAACGACTGTCAAGGCTGGTCTTATGTTGGGAGAATCAAAGTGTTTTTACATGCTTTATTAACTATTTGTTTTTATTATAAGCTCTAATTCCTATTTGGTTTTATTGAGCTTTTACATCTAGTTGAGATAACTTTATAAATATTAACTCTTGAATATTGATAATATACTTTAATTTTGCCATCCTGGATTATTTTGGTAAACTTTACTGTAATACTTTTTTAATTATATATATATATATATATATATATATATATATATATATATATATATATATATAATTGCACGCACAGCTACCTTTACAAGTGCCATCCATTTTCTTTGTGCGTATAAGAATTTTCATATCTTTTTTTTTACACAGTGATCACCACTTATCAAGGCCCAGAAGCCACTCAGGGATAAGGGTTATTGCAAGTACATTACGTTAGTGTGGCGATTTGATGAAGTGTTTACTTAAGGGGGCGGTTCATTAGGAATTTGTTAATGTTGGACTTGAAGACATCCAAGTTGTAGTCCGGTGGGAAGCAGGCAGAGGAACAGAGTTACACAGGCGTGCAGTTCTAAGAAAGAAGCTTTGTTCATGGAATCCACGTTTTGATTTAGGCACAGATATAGAGTGGGGGAAGTTTTTGACAGTGGGTTCAGCTAGACGGGTGTTTTTCGTGAAAGATTGGCGAGGGGGGACCAGAGATTGGAGTTCAGACGAGCACCTGCCATGGAAATAACGATAAAACAAGGATAGGCTCGCAACGTCTCTTCTGTGGGAGAGAGGTTGCAGGGTAGAGAAAAGGGCATCCCCCACTAAGCCACGAAGTCTGTTTTGTACTCTGTCAAGGCAGGATAGGCTGTTTTTAGCAGCTCCTGCCCAGATGTGGCAACAGTATTCCATCCTTGGACGTACTTGGCTTTGATATAGATGGATAATTGCGTCAGTAGTGAGATATCTTCTGAAACGGTAGAAGGATCCAACCATCTTTCCATCGACGTTGGCAACAGACTTGATGTACTTGTTCCATTTCAGATCAGGAGTAAAGGTCAAACCCAGAAGCTTGTCAAAACACGGGGCCTCACCCAGACGAGAACTATCAATCACAATTGATGCCAGATGGGGATCAGAGCGTTGATGATGTAAGGATAGGAGTTTGGTTTTGGATGCATTAAAGGTGACCAGCCACGTCTTCCCCCACTGAACCACGCGCCCGAGATCAGAGGAGAGAGAATCAGAGAGAACTTTGTCATTTACGCCCTTTGATGTGTTGCCGTAGATGGTCGTGTCATCAGCATAGATGTCAACGAATAATTTAAGTATGTATTTAGGGAGGTCATTGATGTAGATCAGAAAGAGAGTTGGGCCCAGGATTGACCACTGAGGGACTCCAACATTTATATTGCAGGCCTCCGATTTTTGTCCATCTACCACTACTCTTATGAGCCTATCAGAGAGAAATGATTTAATGATTGAGAAAACATTTCCAGTTATACCGTAGCTGGAAATCTTGTGAAGTAGACCCTTATGCCATACCTTGTCGAAGGCCTTTGATATGTCAAGAGCAATTGCCCTAGAAAGGAAGCCTTTGTCAAGAGATTCACTACTCCTGTGAGATATAACCGTCAACACATCTGCGTTAGATTTTGCAGAGCGGAAACCATATCGTGTGTCACTAAGAAGGTTGTTCCTGGTGAGGTGGTTGACGATTTCTCTATTTAATATGGATTCCTGCTACTTACTCATAACACACAGGAGACTTATTTGTTTGTACTGAGAGGGAGATGACTTATCACCTGAATTCTTAAATACAGGGCAAACTGATGAGGTCTTCTAGGGAGTCGGAAAGCACTTCTCTTTAAGGCAGCGCTTAAATAGTTTCGTAAGTATGGGAGGAAGTTCTGGTTTAAGCTTTTTTAACACTATAATTGGGATGCAATCAGGGCCAGTTGCTTTACTGGAATCTAGGTTCTTGATTAGCTTGGCCACCTCATGCACGGATATTTGTATGTTACCTTGCTTGTTCTGTGTTATAGGAGGAAATATGGGGAGTTGATGGCCTTCGTCGCATAGGGTAGAATTAGCGGCAAAGTTCTTGGCAAATAGTTTGGCCTTGTCTGACGCTGACGAGATGACCTCTGGTCCATTGATAATGGTTGGGATAGACCGCACACTTCTGTTCAGGATCCTATTTGTTATTTGCCAAAACTGGTGGGAAACAAGCCGCTGGTCAGCTACCCTGGATTTAACAGACTGGGCATATAGCTCTCTAGCATTTTTTATTACTATTTTACAGTGGTTGCTGGCAGTCCTGAAAGCAGCTTTGTTCTCAGTGCATCTATTACATTGGTAGCTATGCAAAAAGTGATTTATGTGCGCGATAGCAGCAACACATTCAAGGGAGAACCATGGCTGGCTGTTAGGTTTTTGTTTGAATTTTTTAGATGGTATGAATTGGCCTATGCCTACAATTAACCATTCGGTCAGATCTGATACTATAGAGGACACTTCCTTTTTAAACATGGAGTGCAGAGGTAAATCAGATATGAATGTACGGAAGCTATCCCAGTCAGCCATAGAGTATCGGTATACAGTACGGTGGAGGGGTACGTCTGGGGACTTCTTACATTTCGTTTTTATTTTAACTGATACGACGGAGTGGTCGGAGGATCCTAGAGGAGAATGAATGGAACATGAACATAGCTCAGTGAAAGTTGAGAGAAAATGTCTAGGAGGCTTGCATATTGACCGGGTGTATCGGGCACACGGGTGGGTTCGCGAACAATCTGAGTGAGGTCATAAGCAATGGCAAAATTATGACAAAACCTCCCCTCATCATCCGTCTTATTTGAATTGGTCAGCCATTCCACGTTATGTACATTGACGTCACTACAGATGTGGACGTTAGCCAAGGGATGTGCAGACATTATGTGGTCTTTTTTCTCAGATATGCTCTTATAGATAGTAACCTCGCTGTTGTGGAGCCTATAGAGGGCAAATATAAATGCAGTGGTGTTAGCAAGTGCAACCCGGAAGCACATATAGGGTAAATACGGATCTTCTCTAGCTATATCCCTGCCACACGGGAAGCCATCCTTAATGTAGGCACATATTCCATGCCCATGGCGATTTTGGGGGTCAGATTAAGCTGTTAAGTTAGAGTATCCGTTAATTATGAACTCATCTAGGACGTGGTCGGCCCTATTCCAGTTTCACTTAGAAATAATATGTTCGGTTTCGTCTCCTGTAATTGGGTTTCAACCTCTGGAAGGTTGGAACGTAGACCCCTGATGTTAAAGAAGGGGACCTGGTAGTAGGGGTCTACGTTGGAAAATGGAGTTCTAGGTTTAATCGAGTTTTTATTCTGGAGATATTTCATGTTGAGGTTTTGGGATTTGTGGAATAGGTCCGCATACTTGGTTAGAGTAGTACAGAGAGGGAAAGTAAGAGAGAAAAAGACAGGAATTTTGTTTGTAGCACACGAAAAGGTAAAGCCTAACAATTACCGACTAGTATGGCATTGAGAGGCCCCAGCAGAGACTACTGCATGGTCCAGATCCACTCACCAAATGGCAATACAGCAGTCCCAGTACTTTGCGCCTGCTGATAGGACAGCCTCCTTAGTGGTTAATCCAAGGTTCGGGTCCCTGACTATCTGCGTAAATATACTTTGATAATTATGTTTCAGTTTGAAGAAATATGGTATATTAAAATTATGGGGGTGTTCGTTCGCGTCTGATCTCCATAGAATGGATATATGTCACAAAGTTTAACAAGTTTTATTTAAATATAGATCCACAGAACATGGTGATAAGTGTTTCAGTATGAACATGTATGGGATAATAAATTATGGGGTTTATCTATTTTATTTTTACTTTCATCATATTTTGCTTTGGTTTTTATACCCCCAAATTCGAAGCTATCTATTTACAACCCTTCCTTTTAATAACCTATCATACTTTCATAAACCAGTGTCCATTTTCTGTAGGCTGCGTTTGAACCGAGTCAACGACGGGTACTTTTGCTAGTATATATATATATATATATATATATATATATATATATCAAAATCAAGAAGTAATCGTTGTTTATAAGCCCAAATCTCTACTACACTTAAAGCGAATATAAATATAAACTTTTATATGGTAATCCCAAGACAATAAAAAAAATCCGATACAACGAAAATAGGAAATACAACAAGACATAAAAGTACACAATTAAAAAACTAAATTTACAAGAATTTACTGTCTAGATGGATACTCAAAAAGAGATAATTATTTTTCCTTAATCTTTAATTATTTGCATATATGATTATTTTTCATAGGAATGTCAGTACCAGCTAATTCATTGCTATAATAGCTATTTGCTAATATCTTTCCTCTTATGAAAACTCAGCTGATTAGGGATAGCTTAATATTTCTTTTTAATTAACATGTCGACCAATAAATTCTTGTAAATGATAATTTATTGTTTTTAATTGTGTTATATATATATATATATATATATATATATATATATATATATATATATGAGTAAAACGATTCATAATTTTGAATTAAAAATCAGTTTCAAAGGAAAAACAAAAAATAACAATAGATTATGCGATCGTTTCGGAAACGATGTTTTTATTGAAATAGACAATATTTCCTGAACAATAAATTGATAAAAGATTTTCTGTAAACAAAGTTGCCTCATCAGCAAAAATATAGGTGGGAGGGGATAAAGAAACCAAAATAAAACTAGCATTTTTTATAGTAAGTCAGATATTCCTGGAGATATTTTAAAAATAAAGAAAAAAGGAGTTAATAATTTAAAATAGGGTGGAAAATTAAGGTTAAGAGAAAATATTTTTAATAGTTCTAATATATATATATATATATATATGTATGTATACATACATATATATATATATGTATGCATACATTTTTAATAGTTCTAATATATATATATATATGTATGTATACATATATATATATTTATATATATATATTTATATTCCTGATTTCAAAAATGAAAAAACTAAAAGGTAACTATCTCTATATATTTTTAAATCAAATTTATTATGTAAATTCAAAAATATATTTTTTTCTACTCATTTCTATCTCTAACCCATATTAATTTTCTTATAAATTTTAAATCCAAACCTTTTATTTCAATTTGTTCAGATTCATCTGCCTTACTTTTAATGCTAGGTTTATTTATGGTGTCTTTTAAATTCAATAAAACTCCTCCTAAATTTGCTGATGAGGAGACCGTGCTTACCAAAAAAACTATATATAATTGTTCTACATAACTTCATGTATACCACAATAGACACGATCGTACAGATAATTGACTTTGTTGTTGTTCCTTCTTATGAAACTGATTTTTAATTTAATTAAAATTTGATTCTTAAATTAAAAAAAATTTTTTTTAATTTTTAAATTGTAAATCACATTACATAATATATATATATATATATATATATATATATATATATATATATATATATATATATATATATATATATATATATATACCTTTTTTCCCGCTCGCTTTTAAAGCTTGTCATTATTTTAGTCCATCTATTCTATGGCATGCTATTATTGTCTCAGAATGGTTGAAATCGTTATTTATATTACTTTAAAAGAGACGCTGATAAATGTACTTTGCCATTTTATTATCTTTGGAGCGCTATATTTTAATTTTAAATTATAATCAATTTAGAAAGGGAGACAACTGCCATTTTTTTCAAAAATGACATTTAAATAAAAACACATTTTATCGATCAAAGGAAGAAAATCATTAATGATATAAAAAGTAAATTATTTATTTATTGCAATGGTTAAACATAGTAAAATTAATAAAGTTCATAATAGTAATACTATTATAATATTTATAATTATTATAACAGTTATAGTACTAATATTAATAAAAAATACTGATAATTTAAAATGAAATAAATAATACAATAAAAATACAAGATAATAGTAATAACATACCAAGTAAAATAATAATAATAATAATAATAATAATAATAATAAAATTAATAAACATAATTACAATAATAATAATAATAATAATAATAATAGTTAAGTTATAATTATAAATGTTTAAAACAGATTAGTGACAAGAAAATTTTAATGGTTTATGGTGGCTTAAACTGCCGAATTAAAACCAACGTTTATGAATACATTCCGTAAGAATTTCGTCTTTTAAGTTTAAGAAAATGTACTTACTGTCATTATAATTAAATATATTAAGTGCTTCATATCTACAAAGTGTTGATGAAGTGTTTATTTAAGGGGGCGGTTCATTAGGAATTTGTTAACGTTGGACTTGAAGACATCCAACTTGTAGTCCGGTGGGAAGCAGGCAGACGGAACAGAGTTCCACAGGTGTGCAGTTCTAAGAAAGAGCTTTGTTCATGGATTCCACGTTTTGATTTAGGCACAGATATAGAGTGGGGGAAGTTTTTAACAGTGGATTCAGCTAAACGGGTGTTTTTCGTGAAAGATTAGCGAAGGGAGACCAGAGATTAGAGTTCAGACGTGCACCTGCCATGGAAATAACGATGAAACAAGGATAGGCTCGCAACGTCTCTTCTGTGGGAGAGAGGTTGCAGGGTAGAAAAAAGGGAATCCCCCACTAAGCCACGAAGTCTATTTTGTACTCTTTCAAGGCAGAATAGGCTGTTTTTAGCAGCTCCTGCCCAGATTTGGCAACAGTATTCCATCCTTGGACGTACTTGATAACGCTGTCTGGTTTTTCAAGGATTCATTTTTGAAGGAGTGCTTATGCGTGGAGATTCTGTGTTTTATAAGTCCATATGTTGATCCGAAGTAAATTGCATTTTGTTTAATATATTTATAATACTTGTTTTCAGCTAGATTAAGAGTGGTGTTGGGATGTAATATGTTTGTGTTGCATTTGACTGGTAGATGGGTTAATGGGGGGTTTGCCATCCACTAATTTTGTGCTGGAATTAGTCTGTGAGAAAGGATTTATATGGTTGTTTTTTTATACTGTGCAGCTATAAATTACACTTTTTACTTTGCAGATGCCTTGTAAAAGACATGTATTTTTTCTTCTACAGTTTGCATCTTTGTGTTTTATATTTTCCTGATTTTTTTATTGTTGAAACTAATTATTTTTTATACAGATTTGGCATTATTGATTAAGGCACTTTGATTGTGTTTTTGCTAAAGATTTTAGTGTAACCATGAGGGGCTTTAAAGTTTTTATATAATATTTTTAAAAAATTCTCTGACTATGTCTATTTTAAGGGTTTTAGAGTAGGGAGGGTTAACCATAGGGTTTCCCTATGTCTGTTTTTACGTTTAATCATTTTCCTTTGGGGGTTATTTGAATTAATGGTTAATGCTTGTGGTTTAATTTGTGTTTGCATTGTGCTTAAATTATTGACATTCCCTCTCTCTTTCTTTCTCTGTATATATATTTACAAAAGAGTGACCGCTTATCAAGGCCCGGAGGCTATTTTAGGATGAGTTAAAGAGTGTACGATAGTTAATAGGAAAATATCATAGTAATCGTTAGTAATGTAAATTTGGTAAATTGGATTACTTAAGGGGACGACTCATCAAGAACTTATTCAGGTTATACTTGAAGACGATTATATTGTAGTCAGTTAAAAAGCAAGGAAACAGAACAGGCTTGCAGTTCTACGAAAAAAGCAATCTACATATAGGGTTTGGCACAGATAAAGAATGGGGGTAATTATTGATTATGTTTCCAGCTAGACGAGTGTTTTTGTGAAAATCAAGAAAGAGGGACCATAGACTAGAGTTCAGACGACCACTTGCCACGAAAATAATGATAAATAAAGACAGGCTCGCAACCTCTCTTCTGTGAGAAAGAAGTTGCAAGGAAGAGAAAAGGGCATCCTCCACGAGGTTATGAAGTCTATTTTGAAATCTGTCAAGCAGAATAAGGTAGCTCCTGCTGCTCCTGCCTAGATGTGGCAACAGTACTCAATCCTTAGACGTACTTGGCTCTTATACAGGTAGAGAATTACATCAGCAGTGAAGTACCTACTGGAGTGTAGAACGATCTCACCATTTTTTCAGCAGCCTTGGCAACGGATTCGATGTACGTGTCCTATCTCAAATCAGGAGAAAAGGTCAGACCCAGAAGCTTCTCAAAACTCTCAAGCCGGGATCCATTCATTTCAGTTGTTGCCAGACGAGGATCAGAGCGTTGATTATGTAAAGATAGAAGCTTGGTATTTTGATACATTAAAATTTACCAGCAATGTCTTTCCCCATTGTACCACGTACTCAAGATAAGAGGAAAGAGAATCAAAGAGAACTTGGTCATTTACGGCCTTTGAAGTATTGCCATAAATAGTAGTGTCGTTAGCATAAATGTCTAAGAATTATCCTAGGATGTGACACACACACACACACACACACACACACACACACACACACACACACATATATATATATATATATATATATATATATATATATATGAACAAACAGTTAATGAAATATGTTAAAACACACTTTTAAATGAGTTAAAAACATATTTAATCTGAAAAAGAAACACGAGATAAATGGATAGTCCTTAATCCGAGGGGTTTCGAAGAAATACTCTCCTTCTCATCAGAGGGTAGGAATTAGCAAAATGCGGGATTGGATTTTGCATGCAGAAGTATTTGATGAAACAACAAATAAGTCAAACATCTTACTTGAAAACAAAATAAGTTAAGCAGAGGGAATATTGTAAAAAGAAAGGTGATTACACATTAATGGATAGTCTGGTGGAAGATAAAAAATCCAGTGACGTAAAATCCAAATGTAAAACTTCAAGAAAGTGAAAAGAAGTTCCATTTGTACAAGTAAACTCCAAGGAAATCCCGTAATTGGAAGAAGATGGTTCATAATAATCCCGAGACAGAAATCCATGGAATAAATCACAAAAATGTGTACAAGGAAAAAATAATATTAATAAAAGAAAATAAGATGTGCTTTTCACTCTACTTCCGAGACATTACTATAAGTAAAAAAATCTGGGAAGAGAAAGGAGAGAAAAAAATGATAAAGTTAAATATAAAATAAAGGGAAACAAAAGTCAAACTGACCCAGACAGGAAATGTTAAAGGCGCGAAAATATATATAGGGCAAAATAATATAGGTCAACTGAAATGTACAGGTCATCACTTAAAAGAAAAGGTGTCAGCAAGAATTGTTAAACGACATTAAAAGGAAAATAAAAATAAATAAATAAATATATAATAAATAAATAGAAAATAAATAAATTAAAAAAAATTAAATATAATAAAAAGTAAAATATAAAATATAATATCAAATAAAGTAAAATAAGAATAAAAATAAAAAATAAAAATAAAAATTATTTAAGGGGAGAACCTGGCCGGTATCTGCAATTTCAGGAAAAAAAAATAAAAAAATAAGTAAATTCATATAGTAAAATTTAAGTAAATATGCATACAAGATATGAAAGTGTGGGAAGATTGATATATTAGATAGATAGGAAAGTTTAAAGAATAAAACAGAAAATGCAGATTAAAATAAATAAATAAATAAAACAGAAAATGCAGATAAAAAACCGGCCATGCAAAGAAGAGATAAAGAATTAAAATAAAGGATTATTAAATTATAAAGTATTAAGAAGTATGTCGAAAAACGATAAAGTTAAAGAAAAAATATTTTATATCTATATAAAGGGTAAAAGTAATAACTATGTAATTTCAAATTTGCCATAATTAAATTTGGACTTATGTTTACAGAAAGAGATCAGTTCATTTTTAGAATTTATTATATTGTTACTTAGAGGGGAAGTAATTATAGTTATAGCTTCGGTTGTGCAGAGGCGACATGACTTAGAGCCTGGAGTATAAGACTTAACTTTTTTTTATAATGGTCCATTGGATTTAGAAGGGAGTATTGCTAGAGTTAAGCTTTTTAATTAAAGTGGTTAGAGAAGTTCCTTGGTTATTATAAGAATTATAGTTGTTAAAAGAAGAAATGTGGTTTGATATTCTTTTCTTAATTAATGTTGAAGTAGCGCCGATATATGTATGTACTTTATTAAAAGATCGGGGTCTGGTATTAATACTAATTTGCTGATTTGTATTAGTTAAATAGTTTGAATTTTGTTCATAGTGTTCAACAAATGGTGGGACAATGTCTGTATGGGGACTATTTTGCAGGGGATAATGAGCGTTGTTAGTGTTAGGATGGTTGTTAGGAGAAATATTAATGTTCTCATTAATATTATTATTATTATTATTATTATTATCATCATCATTATTACTAGTTGTATGATTGTAGACGGAAGGGCTGCTCGAATGGTGTATTGGATTAGTAACTATATCAGATAGAGGATGGGAAGAAGAATTACTTGAAGACAAAATATTAGTGTCTGTTATGGGAGGATTGCGTGGGAGCTCAGTAATAGTGCAAGAATATATAACATCTTTATGGATACAATCATTATTGAGTGGGCAAAGATGTTTGTTATTACAATTACAGCTACTTTTTGGTTTAATTGGGAAAGTGATTTTTTGGGCTGATTTTATTTTTGTGTTATTAGATGTTAAGATTCTTTGTGCTAAATTAGGCATTGTTGAATAAGAAATCCGGATTGAATTTTTATTGATATATATATATATATATATATATATATATATATATATATATATATATATATATATATATATATATATACCGCGTGTCAAATTATTAACGAGATAACATTTTTTACCAGTGACCAGTACTTTCGTATGAAAAGCTTCGGAAACGTTGGCAATGCCGCACTGCGCGTACTGTGAAATTTTCGTACTGTTCTGCGCAATGTAAACAACTTGCCATCGTAATTGCTTAATCCATGGTATTTGACGTGTGTCAAATTATTAACAAGGCAGTTTGTCTCGTCAATAAGATCGGTCGTAAAGATGGTCTGATTAGTTCTGAAAAGAGTACAACAGGTAGCAAAATGTAAAACTACCTTCGAAGGTACCATCAAACTGTGTATAAATTTCTCAAGGACCCTACAAAGGTACGTAAGAGAGCTGATAAAGATAAATCTAGGGTTGTTTCACGCCGTTTTCTCCTCCAAATTAGACATGAAGTTCTTAAGAACACTGGGCAGACAAGTCAAGAATCTTTGACTAAGCCTGGTGGAAGAATGTCTCAAAAAGTACTCGATGTCGCCTTCTAAAAGAAGTGACAAAATCTATTTAGCCTGTGACACAGCCTCCATTGAAGCAACATCACATACAAAACCGATTGAAATAGGCAGATGACAACACGAAAACGGATTTTTCTAAAGTTTTGACTAATTCTGTGGACCAACGTCTTTTACAAGTCATTCATAAAAAAGGATCGCATATCCTCTACTAATTATGTCAGCATAGAAATTGCTATGTAGTTATTGTGTTCTAAGCATTTTTCCTAGTTCATTTAATGTTTGAAAAATATTTCAATAAACAAGTTACGGGTATATAGTGTTTTTTTTTCTCAACCTCGTTAATAACTTGACACAGTGAAATCAACATATATTCATATTTTCTGCTATAGTTTCGCTAATACTGCGTTAAATACTTTTAATTTCTGACTGGAATAGCTGAATAGTATTGTAAGCACTTTCTAAATGTTTCATGGATTTTTATTCACTCGTTCCTTTAATATTTAAAAAATATGTTTACTCGTTAATAATTTGATATGCAGTCTATATATACATATATGCATATATGTGTGGATATACATATATGCATATATGTGTATATATGCATATATGCATATATGTGCATATATACATATATGCATATATGTGTGCATATACATATATGCATATATGTGTATATATACATATATGCATACATGTGTGTATATGATTAAAAATACGAAGAACGTGACCTATTTCTACCATGTTAGAAAATTACTCATACCTTCGCGTATCCTATATTTTTATAAAGCCACAATTCGCCCATACATCTGAACTTTAGCATCTGTCTCTTATTTCTCACACACAAACAGGTTCTGAAAATAAGTCTTAAATCCCTATTGCCAAATTTCCAACCTCTGTTCCATCATTGTGATGTTGCATCCTTCTGTCTGTTTTACAAATAATTTAAATATCCTTCTGTCTGTTTTACAAATAATTTAAATATCCTTCTGTCTGTTTTACAACTAATTTAAACATCCTTCTGTCTGTTTTACAAATAATTTAAATATCCTTCTGTCTGTTTTACAAATACTTTACATATACTTCTGTCTGTTTTACAAATAATTTAAACATCCTTCTGTCTGTTTTACAAATAATTTAAATATCCTTCTGTCTGTTTTACAACTAATTTAAATATCCTTCTGTTTTTTTTACAAATACTTTAAATATCCTTCTGTCTGTTTTACAAATAATTTAAATATCCTTCTGTCTGTTTTACAAATAATTTAAATATCCTTCTGTCTGTTTTACGAATAATTTAAATATCCTTCTGTCTGTTTTACAAATACTTTACATATACTTCTGTCTGTTTTACAAATACTTTAAATATCCTTTCTCTGTTTTACAAATACTTTACATATCCTTCTGTTTTTTTTTTACAAATACTTTAAATATCATTCTGTCTGTTTTACAAATAATTCAAATATCCTGTCTGTTTTACAAATACTTTAAATATCATTCTGTCTGTTTTACAAATACTTTAAATATCATTCTGTCTGTTTTACAAATACTTTAACGATACATGCAATGATAGAACACCTTCTATCTGTCTGTCTGTCTGTCTGTCTGTCTGACTGTTCGTTCTGCTGTATCTTGAAAATAATGCAGAAAAAATTGAACCGATCAAAATTCACCGTCGCATGTTGAATACTTACGAAGACGATGCAGTTGATGTCAGTACAGTAAGGAGATGGGGTTGTCAATATCAAAGTGGCAACAGATATGTAAATGACAAAGCGCGTCTGGTCTTTTACAACCGAGGCATTAAAAGTACCTGGTAAAATGCATTAAAAATGGTGGTAAATATATATATATAAACAAATTATGGAGCACAAAAAGTGACTCGTTTTTATAGAACTGTTCCCGTGTTTCTAACCCTTCAAAGTTTTAGATTTTGAATGGAATATAGATGGCCTAACCTTTGGATCAACTTTTGTATGTACATAAAACATAACTAGCTTTATCCCATGGACATACTAAACGCTTTCCAAATCAATGTACATACTTTGCTTATGAGAATTGCCCCAAATCAATGTACATACTTTGCTCATGACAATTGCCCCAAATCAATGTAAACATTTTGCTTATGACAATTGCCCCAAATCAATGTAAACATTTTGCTTATGACAATTGCCCCAAACAAGGGGTGAAACCACTTGATGTAAGGAGCTAATAGATATGAAAGATGACTATCGCAATGAAAGGAGTTGCTTAGTTTTGAAGAGACCAAGGCTGTAGGTAGGAGTAAAAGATTCAACCAGAAGAAAGTTCAACAAGCTTACCGTTCAGGGAAGGAAGCTACTCTAAGGGGAAGAGCATTACAATGAGATATCAAAACAGTGAATTAGTGTAGAGCACTGGACCAACAAGTCAAACGAGCTAGTAAAAATAAGCAGGGAATAGATGAGACAATTTTGAAGGATACATACCATAATAGTATTTATAGAAAAGACTTAGACTAGCAACATAACGTCTGTAAGGCAAAGGAGAAGAAAGAGCGAGGCCAATTTAATTTACTTTAGTGATAATAATATTCCATTTGAACTTATAAATCACCGACAGAATAAAAACAATGAAGAAAAATACTTTTTATTCTTTCCGTAATAAAATGGTAATTGCAGTTAATTAATATTTGAATAAATGAAACAAATGCTTACCCTCTTTACTTATCTATACTTTCACTTTCTTGGGTCTGTCTATTTCACAACTGAGAAACTATTGAGCCGTTCTTAATGAAATGTTGTATGGGCTTTTTCTTATGATAAGAGTTTGTTCACTAAACATTATAGTATCCGTTCGACGCATAGTTATGGATAAATAAAAATGACTCATCACAATTTTACATTTATTCTAGAAGAAAATACTGGGACAATCTGACTAAAATTTTGTATGGACATTTTTATGATAGGCTGCAGCGACCTTAGTTATAATATCCGTTTAATTCCCACTTAGGTATGAAAAAGGATTAAATAGAGTTAGTATTTTATCCGAAAATGACCAAAAGTAAACCTATATAACTATAATAGCATAAAGCACACATTCGAGGTCGACTGGCTATAACTTTTGCTTCTTTTTAATATCTAGAAATATCTTTAAAATGTCTACTTTATTTAAATTGTAGTAATTTAATTCTCCGATATTTTCTGCTTTTGCACCGTAATATAAATATCAGCTAAATATTTTTTCGAACTAATACAACAAATATCTAGAACTATCTTTAAAATGTCTACTCTATTATAATTGTAGTAATTTAATTCTTCGATATTTTCTGCTTTTGTACCGTAATATAAATATCAGCTAAATATTTTTTCGAACTAATACAACAAGTATCTAGAAATATCTTTAAAATGTCTACTTTATTTTAATTGTAGTAATTTAATTCTTAATAAAATCAATATTGCCTGCTTTTGTACCGTAATATAAATATCAACAAAATATTTTTTCGAACTAATGCAACAAGTATCTAGAAATATCTTTAAAATGTCTACTTTATTTTAATTGTAGTAATTTAATTCTTAATAAAATCAATATTGCCAGCTTTTGTACCGTAATATAAATATCAACTAAATACTTTTTCGAACTAATACAACAAACATCACGAAATATCTTTAAAATGTCTACTTAATTAAAATTTTAGTAATTTAATTCTAAGATATTTTCTGCTTTTGTGCCGTAATATAAATATCTACTAAATATTTTTTCGAAATAATACAAGTATCTAGAACTATCTTTAAAATGTCTACTTTATTTAAATTGTAGTAATTTAATTCTTCGATATTTTCTGCTTTTGTACCGTAATATAAATATCAACTAAATATTTTTTTCGAACTAATACAACAAGTATCTAGAAATATCTTTAAAATGTCTACTTTATTTTAATTGTAGTAATTTAATTCTTAATAAAATCAATATTGCCTGCTTTTGTACCGTAATATAAATATCAACTAAATATTTTTTCGAACTAATACAACAATTATCCGTGTGCAAAATGTATCTATTTAAAATTATACTATTTAATTCGTCGAGTGCAGAATTCGGCTTGAGAACAACAAAAACGAACTTTTACTTTAATCACATCAGCTTATTCCCCGTCTTTGATGATCGTACAATCTCATTATTTAACCGGTGTGAAAGATGATAACGTATGTACGAACCTGAAATGCTCTGGGAGAGCTCAAACTTTCCATTATTTAAAGCCTTATATCCGACCTTTCTTGTACTTTTGAGGAGACAAGTATAGTAAAAACTAGTATATAAAAAACGGGGTCTTCAGAAGGTGTTGTCATTCAGAGTAAATTTATTTACAGCAGAAATATATTTGTGTGTATGAAGTCGAGAGAAAAAATGTCCAAAGGTTAACAGTAATTAACCTTATGAATTTGTCATTTGAGACTTGGAAAATAACATTATTTGATTTATATTGTTTTTAATCTCTCTCTCTTTCCTTCTCCCCCTCTCTCTGTTTTTTCGCCAAGAGGAGAGATTTGCAATGCAGTTGAAATTAGGACTCGGTACCGACAATTTTTTATTTGGACGCCGTTAGGCCTGATTGTAAAAATTGGATTTGATTTTTACTCTGAATGGTCATGTTCACCATTAAAATAAATTTCTATTTTTATAAAAATATGCGTTGTTTGTTTATGCTACACAACGTAAATTCCAGTATTATATCACAGTCTAGATAATTAATTCTCAGAAGGGAATTAATCACGATGCCACTAATGAAGGCGTTAAAAGAAGGTTCGTCAAGTAGACGTAACAGACGCGGTATCAACCCCTTGGTCTAACAGGGGATGTGCATATCGTTTTATTGTGCTTAAAACTGGGGGAGCTGGTTGCTGCCCCCAGAAAATAAAACCATTCCAGAAATGGAGCACAATACACAAACACTCTAATCCATACAGCACTGTAGTTAATTTGTTTACCCTTGTAGGCAAAATATTAGATAAAAGATGTAAAAATACAAAATGAGTCAAATATATATAATGCAGAAACTATATGGGGTATTATATTTTTAGTGGGTTAAAAGAATTATATATATATATATATATATATATATATATATCTTATTAACTTTTATATATAAAAATTCCGGCAATGTTAATAGACGTATAAAACTAAAGTCAATATGAATTGACTCAATTAATTAAGTTCCATAATTATTGGTTTTAATAACTGAGTATGCGTGTAATATTTTTCCAAAAATCAAGACAACAAAATATAAAATTAGAACATCATACGGTGTATTTCTTATGTATTGCAATTGTTTCGTAACCATTTAGACTAATTTAAACATTATGTCATTAAATATATTCCAAAAGAGCTACTCTTCAGACGCTTAAATACATTTCTCACACACACACACACACACACACACATATATATATATATATATATATATATATATATATATATATATATATATATATATATATATACCCCATCAATATAAATAGCCCACTCGACAGAATACAAAATTAAGGAAGCAGGCGCTTCAAGAGCTTAGTATGATGTACCTATCAGAACAACAGAAGTATGTTCAAGAACAAATAGATCTAATCCAGAATGCAGCAGATAACTAACGATCTTATCTAGCTTGGCAAGTAATAAATGAGATATCTGGGCGCAAACGACCTGCCAAAGCAAAGTTAAAGGCAAACACTCCGGAAAATGCATGTTCGAAATGGAAAGCACTTTTTGAAAACTACTCGGAAACAAACCAGAAGTGAATTTTTCGACATCCGCACTGGGGTTCTACAAGCATATACTCTTGTCCCTTTTCTTTTCATTGCCTGTCTTGACTTTGTACTTCGCACCTCTGTTGATATACACAACATGCTAGGCTTCACCCTAAATGAATCCAGAAACAGACGTCATCAATCATCACACATAACTGATGCAAATTACGCAGACGATATTACTTTGTTCGCGAACAAACCTGCTGATGCGCAAACACCTTTATGTAAGCTAGAAAAATCTGCAAATGACATTGGTCTCTACATAAATGCGGATAAGACAAAGTTTATGACTTTCAATGTGAAGGGGGGATCAGGGCTTTGGTTGGATCAACACTGAAAGAAGTCGCTGAGTTTAAGTATCTGGGCAGCAACATAGTTTCCACATAGAAAGATATTGGAATTTGCATCTCAAAAGCATGGAACGCATTGGATGGGCTACATTCAGTATGGGCTTCGAGACTTGCTGACAAACTGAAAAGAAAGTTCTTCAGGGCAGTGGTGGAGTCTGTCCTTGTTTACGGTGTTACAACCTGGACACTCACCAAAAAATTGGAAAAAAAACTAGACGCCACATACACCCGTATGCTAAGAACAATATTAAATATATCTTGGAAAAATCAGCCCACGAAGCAGCAACTTTATAGCAATCTACCTGCCATATCTAATACCATCAGAGAAAGACGCCTACGATTTGCCGGTCCTTGCCTGAGGAGCAAACATGAATTGGTGAGTGATGTATTGCTATGGACTCCACGACACGGACGCGCAAGCAGAGGACGACCTAGATCCACGTACATCCAACAAATAGCACATGACGCCAACTGTGAACCTGAAGATCTGAGGCAACTGATGGAAGACAGGAAACTCTGGAGAGGAAGAGTCACATTGTTCCGGGCAAGGAGCCCGTCATGATAATGACGATGATGATGATATATATATATATATATATATTCATAATCTCTTTCCCCTCATTTATATATATATATATATATATATATATATATATATATATATATATATATATATATATAGAGAGAGAGAGAGAGAGAGAGAGAGAGAGAGCCAAATAAAAATGGCATCTGAACCAGCCTTTTATCATCGTATTGATGAGATAACACAGAGGGGGGCATTTCGTGTAACTATTTTTAACAACGATTGAGGAACCATCGAATGTTCTTACATTGAAAAAGGAATATTATACTTAGCAACTGGTTATAGAAATTTAATTATTCAATCTCTCTCTTTTTTATCCATCCTTTTCTCTCTCTCTCTTTATCCTCTCTCTTTCTATCTGTCTATATCATAGCTATCTCTCTCTCTCTCTCTATATATATATATATATGTATATATGCATATATATATATATATATGTGTGTGTGTGTGTGTGTGTGTGTGTGTGTGTGTGTGCATACAGTGAGTAGCAAAAGTATTTGGTAGATTTTTTTGTATTTCTCAAGAAATATCAAGTTAATTCGAAGGAAAATTACACTCAATCCTTGAGCAAATTTCTATTTTAATAAAACGGATATGAAAACATACTTAATTCATAAATATTTATTACCAAAAAGATAATTACTCTTATGCAAAATATTTAACACACTGTTACATTTTATTCTTAAACAGTTATTTCATCTTGCTACAATATTTCAACCAATCAGAAAGCACCCAGGCTCCTTACAGTTTAAATGATAACAACTCTCAAACACTGCGCGAATTGTCTCTTTCATTACCATTTTAAAATTGTTAAAACAAAGGAATTGACTAATGATATGCGCTAAGAAATGATAGCCAGGCATAAAGATGAAAACTGGTACAGCAGAATTGCTTCAGAAATAAATTTGGTGGTAAATGTAATTGGGGCTGTTGTGACAGAGTGAAAAACAACGGATGGTAATACTAAAATCTTCTAAGAAGTGGTCGGCCACGTAAATAAAATGATTTTACTGCTCGTTAAATTGCTTGTAACCTGAAGAAAGAACCATGTCTGACTCTATAAGAAATGCAGAAGGATTTGCAGGAAGCAGGTATTGAAGTAAGCAAGGACTCACTCAAGAGATCATTGAATCGTAAAGGCCTGTATTCTAGATCACCGAGAAAGACTGCATTTTAAGTCCGGGACCTGTGAAAGGTAGTTCGAAATTTGTTTATAAATATCAGTATGAATCGAATGACTTCTGGGACAAAGTTATTTGGTCAGATGAAATAAAAGATTGAGCTTTTCGGATAAAAGATGCGCACCATTTTGATGATTTGAGTCTGCTTTTCTGGAAGAATGGAAATCATAGAATGGAAAAATGAATGCAGCTAAATTCACGAAGATTTTGTCAACACAACTTTTAAAGAGTGCCGCAGATTAAAAATTGGGCCATGACTTTATCTTCCAGCAAGACAATGATCTTAAAAACAAGGCTTAAATAATTATGTAATGGTTTACGATGATAGGATTAGCGTTCTACAGTGGCGTAGCTAATCACCTTACCTAAATCCCATCGAAGAGTTGTGGAAGACTTTGATGTTAAGGGTGCATACAAGAGATCACTAGAAACTAAAAAGTTGAAGAGAGTTTGCGAAGAAGAATGGTTGAAACTAGTATCAAGTACTTATAAAAAGTTAGTAGACAGTTGTGGAAAGCGTTTTGAGGCTGTAAGGAGGCTCCGGAGATATATAACTAAATATTAGTAAATGTGTTAAAACTTTTGCATATGGGTAATTTTATTTTTCGTTAACAAATATTTGTCAGGTAAGCATATCTCCATTTTCCTTGTAGTTTTAGATTGATTAATATCCGTGCAAAGATTGAGTGTAAATTGCATTCAAATTAACTTTTTATTTTTGGTAAAATACGAAAAAAAAAACAATGTACCAAATATTTTTGCTACCCACATATATATATATATATATATATATATATATATATATATATATATATATATATATATATTACATGCTTAAGACATTTTAGTTAAACTGTGTAAATTACTGCTCACATCTCCCTCAATGAATATAGTTATTGATTGTAGTGCCCCTAACTCAATCTGTCCTTCATAACTTGATATCTAACTCAAACTATAAAATTATATAAGGAAAGCTATTCTTCTCGAGATATTAGTTCATTTCTTCAAGTCAAAATCCAGAGATAAGAAAGAAAAACACTTATCAGTTCATTTCTATTTTGTTCGGTTCTTTGCCTCCAGAAAATTTCCATTGCCTTTAAGGGATGCGGCAGCACGAGATAATCTGCGCGTTTTCGGTTCACCTTTCCTGTTTGCTTGCAAGAGAGATCTACATCCGAGGGCGTTTTACCTTTCTGCTCCGGCCATTATCTTTTCACATCGATTCACGTAGAAATTACAATGACTTGAAATATAACCACAAGAAAGATGGATTGTTAAGTGCTATAGAAATAGAATAATAAATGTTAAAATAGTTAACTAAATTTTTTAAATGTGGATTCATAATTCGTATTATTAGGACAGGTATTCTCATCTTAAGTTTAATTCGCACAACGTTTCGGCCGATGTAAACTCCGGCATTATATATATATATATATATATATATATATATATATATATATATATATATATATATATTGGCTGGACTAAGGATGCTTTCCGTCGAACTCAGAGATCTATATCGTCAATCATGACTGGTTCAAAGTCCTTAGTAATTCGCAATTATATTTCAAGTGTTGCATACACCAAGGATTGACTTTCAACCTCCAGAAAGTGTAACTAAATTTTACCAAGTACTTTATCTTGTATGTTAGAGGGTTCTTTTCAGCAATAATACGCAATAATACGTAGAAATATGTGTATGAACAAATATAATCGCTGTTTAAAGATTTGTATCTTATACAAAAAGTAGAAATAAATATGAGAGTCTTATTACTAAGGCTGCGACAACAGAATATTCTTTTCATTTTTTTGATCCTCAGAAATATATCCGACACAGTTAGAGACACTTAATCAACCGATAACCACATCCGTCTATATAAAAACATATAAGATATTAAAGGATATATACTCAAGACTCAAAACAATGAAAAGAATATGCTGTTGTCACATCCCTAGTTATTATTACGTGTTGAATCAATCGGAAGACATGTAGTTTTTCATAATGAGAAACTTACCCTGTATAATTTGTTAATAATAAACTTTAATTGTTATGGAAATGGCTTAATTTTTTAAGAATTATAACTGAAATAAGATTCATTTACCTTTAACAAAAAAGAAGAAGCAATTTTCTTTCAATAAACAGATAGATCTTAAGAGCACATAGGTAGACGAACCTCTAACTTGCTGTGGTGTGTGAAGTATAACTGTTTATAGACAAACAGTTTACAGATGAACACTTTGAATAGATTATGAAATCGTATATATTTTGAATTTTCTCTGTAATGTAATAAATGCATTCATATTACAGGTACTGTAATAGTTGATTAAAAAGGTATTATTTTTCGTCATTTTTGACGGAATGTGTACACTATTAAATAAGACTGGAGGACACATTAGTCGAAACGTTGCGGAAATATAAATATCAGCGCTGACAACGACAATAGCAAAACAATATAAAATCCATTAGTGTCTGTAATGAAAAAAATTAAATGCTTAACTTTCTCTCATTATTACGAACTTATCCTCTATTTCGAGGCACCATTAATCAAATTAAAAAAAGAAGAAACTAAAAGTTAATGAGTAGATATTAATTGTGTGATTATGACAAATCTCCTAAAACCTCTGAAATTGAAGAGCGGTAATTTTAGAGGGAGATAATGGAGAGACGGTCAACAAGGAAAAGCAAGGTTAAAGCTGAATGGATATCTTTTTAGAGTTTAATTGTCATCAAGCAGCCATGAATAGAACAGAGGGCAAAGAATAGAAAATAACTCATAGGAAAGTAAAAAAAAAATACAGTAAAAGAAAATTAAAGAAGCGACATTTGCCTTGAGGTTTTATCTTATATATTTGTTTCAATTTTCACGGACATCCATTAATCAAATAAAAATAATGTGAAAAACTATATAAAAATATTTTCTAATATAAAGATTATTAATCAAAACTTTTAAGTCATTCATTACTAATTGTTTTTTTTAAATAAGTAAAAATAATCATTGTTTCTATTTTCTCATCAATATATTATAATGCATACACTCCCCACATACATCCTCCCATATATATATACACACACACACATATATATATATATATATATATATATGTGTGTGTGTGTGTAGGATTCATCAGGCTTATTACAGTTTACCCACAAATTTATACTTTCGTATATTAATTTATGTGATTAAATGAAGTAGTTATATATATATATATATATATATATATATATATATATATATATATATATAATAGAACGTCTGCTTTATTCAAAATTGATAAACTAGAAATGTGCAATCCCATTTTCTATGAAATTTTATGACAGTGACTCTTTATCATCTAACTGTGTTTTGAAATATTAAAAAGTAAATATTACCTTATTAAAAAAACTTTTATTCGTCGGCGAAAATTTCCGATTTTATCCGAGCAGATTAGCGATTATACTTCCGGTTTACTATTTTGAAATGACGAAACATAACGATTCTTACTATAATACACCTTTTTTTTTAAATCGTGGTAGCACAGAAAAAAAATTAATAAATAAAAAATATTTTCAGTAAATGCGGAACTATTTTTACCCATGCAGCTTGGGTTGATGACTTCCGATTTACAATATTTCAATATCTGTTTACAAACTTTTTTCCCCCGAAGGCCCGTCTCACTTTCGTATATAAAAAAAAACATTTTTTTGTAGATTTCGGTGTGCTAAAAACGAAACTGTAAACCATGTCCGTCGCAAAAAAATACTTTACATGATATGAGAAATTTACTTTTCCGAAAACTTGGTGATCACTTTTCCATATAAATTTAACTTAACATAAGCACTTACTTTCTGGCCACCTGAGAAAGGGGCCATTTTCTTTCGTGCTTATTGCATATAAGATTATAATTTTAAAATAAAAAAAACATTAAACAACATAAATAAAATGTTGATTTTGTTCTCGAAAAGAAATGATGGAAGTTAACTATTGAATTATTGTGGAGACGCATCATCATATGCATCCGAGTACAATATAAAATCAAACCAACATCTTATTTGTATTGTTCAATGTTTTAAATTTTAAATTATAAAATAAAAAACTTTACATTATAAAATAAAATAAATTTAATCATTTTTAAACTTCATTTTTCATTTCTTTTTTATTTGTTAAACAACGTATTATTTGTATTGTTTAATGTTTTAAATGTTTAATTATAAAACAGTAATAAATTATAAAATTAAACACATTTAATCCTATCATTTGTTAAACAAGGTGGTTAATCTAAAATAAATTATACGTAAACAAACTTCTTGATATATTCCGGTGACGACCCAACGTGTCATTTTTTTTATAACAGGGCTGTAGGCTATTTGTACAAGTAAACGGCAAATCTGCCAAAAGAAAAATATTGTGGCATTATACGTCAGTCGATTGTTGGGGTTTTGCTTTTTTACCATAAATTTTTAGGTTAAAGCTTCCAGCTTTCTTATTTTTTTGTCCAGGAAACTTTTAACAGTGAAAATACACTTTTTTTTTTACAAGAAGTCGATTTTTATTAAAAATATGAATGCTTTTCCTTCATTAAAGAAAGTTTTAGCTGACATACAGATGCGTTTCTACAACATTCTTACCATTATTATCTTTAGTCATTCTTACCATGATTTTCTTTAACCATTCTTACTATTATTTTCTTTAGCCATTCTTAGATGGTGTTTGCTAACTATTCTGTGCTTTCAACTAACAATTTATTACAACAAAAAGTCTTAACGTGGGGAGAACTCTGGTATTCATTCCAAAAGCCATTTTTTAATATGGCGTTCTTTATATGATGATTTTGCCATAACACCAAACTGAGCCACAGCAACGCGTGGCATCGTACAGTTAGTATATATATATATATATATATATATATATATATATATATATATATATATATATATAAAGGAAAAACAAACATAGAGAACAGTCATCAAAAACAATTGATTTACCGGTTTCCTTCATATCAACGAAAGCCTTAAAGCGGGACAGACTAAGCTTTTGTATATGCAAAATCGCAAGAAGAGGTTTCAAGTAACTTGTACCTGGTTCAGTAACACATGCTAATGAATGTTTAGCGACATATTAATGCTTATGTAAAACAAATAAAAAGTATATCTTGCCCTTCTTCGGTATTGAACGCTCTTGTATTAACCTCGTAAAACATAATTGGTTATTTTACTTCTGGAAAATAACTCGTTTGACCCGTTTTTCCCTCTCGGTGTGCCAAGTTATATATATATATATATATATATATATATATATATATATATATATATATATATATATTGGTTTAATGTTAGTTTTACTTAATTAGAACTGCTTTAAAGCTCTTTCGCTCACTCATATTTTGCGATCAAATTTCTAACAATTTTTACAGTTCATAGGTACCCTTCTAAGTTATATTTTCGTTTATTAAAACCAAAGATATAATAAAATTATTGGTGTTTAAAAGTCTTAAGAATAAGTAGGGAATGTGAGAGACGCTTTCGTCTGATTGGTCGTTGATTACTAAAGCAACTTTTTCAACATTGACCTTTTAAAGACGATTTCTGCTGATTGGTTGTTGGTTACCATCGCAATTCTTTCGTCATCGACACCTTCATACATCATAGCGGGAATATCGCTCGCATGCCATCTTATTTGGGTTATATATAGAGAGGAAACAAAAGTAATGCTCTTGCCCTGCGAGGGTTGATAATCTATCGCTTACGACGTCGCCCTTTAATTATGTTTCTGTCTTTTTGATCCTTTCTTTCTGTTTATTTAATTAATTACGTCTTTTATTTGATGTTTGTTATTTAGTCAATTTAAGGAGTCATGGATTTTTGAAAATTCGTCTGCTATTTAACACAAAAATATTATTTCAAAGGAAAGCATAGAAAAATGGATTACATAGAAAAATGCGAGCATGCAAAGAAATATGGTTAAGATAAAACTTAGAAAATTAAAAATAGTATTTGTTTAAAGTGGAGAAGAAATAGATGAGATAATCCAGTAAAAAATATAATAAATTTATATACTTATAACTTAAAATATTGCAGCATTCAGAATTAAAAACAGTTCAATTTAACATTATATATATATATATATATATATATATATATATATATATATATATATATATATATATATTCTTAATGCTACAATGTTTTAAGTTATAAATTCATACTATTTTTTACTAGAATATCTTGTCCTTTTCATTACCACTTAAACAACTAATCCTTATGTTATTCCATGTTATATATATATATATATATATATATATATATATATATATATATATATATATATGTATGTATGTATGTATGTATGGAGAACCGTTTCTTTTTATGACCGCATTACGAAGATTCAAATCATATACAATTACACTAAACCAATACCTAGCATCCGTATTTGATCAACATTCATAATTTTGATTCGAATATTTTTCATTTATCTTAAGGGACCTTAAGAAGAAATTGCAATTCAGGAATTGCACTTACTTCATGTTTAATTACTGTGGATCAAATTTAATGATACTCTTAAATATATTTTCGCCGATATTATGTACCGTCCGTAGTAAGATTTCGTATTTATTCTCATGGAAACGATTCTATATTAGTTATTATACTGTACTCAATATATGATAGTGATTTCAAAAGTTAAAGAAACATTGATTTGGGTGCCATCAGCTAAAATCGAAACCAAGTCATATAACTTTTTCCCATTATTCCTTATCATTTAAGCAAAGTTCATATGTATAGCAAAACTTTAAAAATAACATTCTTAAACTTATTTTTACATGCAGATAAGATATATGCTTAGTCGACTTACGCTTACCAGGTTCCAATTTTTTAGCCTTATATTCTATTTTTACCTGATAAATACCAAATCGAATTTGTTCTGCAGGCTCGAATCCTCTATATATCTAGCTTCAAGTCTTTAGACAAAAATTGACAGAGAAATTTGGTAAGGACCGTTCTGTACACAGACATACAGACAAAGCTACGTTTATCTATAAACTAGCAGGCCGTCCCGGGTTGATCAGTTGTAAAATACGCTTAAATATGCTATTTTATTACATGAAGATTCCGTAATTATTATTGTAGGGCCAATTCTCTATTGATTATTATATTGAAGTAGCCATTTAAAAAGGTAAAAAAATATATGAGTACCATAGTAAGCAGGGTCAAGTGTAAAGATAGCAAAGAAAATGCATGACAAGATTGGAAGGAGTCAGAAGAAGACTCGAACTATCCCCCAATGCCCTACCAGCCGTTGTGTAGTTCTTCTGATACCATGCCTTACCGCTTACCGCTCAACGTGATCTACAGATAATAATCCGAGAATCCCCTTTTCTATTTTCCTTTCTCTCACAGATAAATACAAAGGTCGGGGCCAATGGAAGGGAGGCTGTTGATTGGTCGACTTAAAAAACGAAAAAGAAAAGTTTTAGGGGGAAATACGACCACACTGCGACAAAGCTTTCTCGAAGTTATTCCAACACACAGCTGAAACCCAAGCCAAACGATTGATTACCATGTCTTATTCAGCTATGCAGTATGGAAAATCCACAGCATATCAACACGCATACTGTGTGTTAAAATCATGCACGCGGGGATTACCAAAAAGAGATGAGATCTTTCCCCATATTTCTATGTTGTGATGAAGCCAAGATGCATGCTATGAGACACTCTCTGTTCCAGTCTGAGCTGTAGCAAAGAATTACGAAATACTCATCATGTAACTTGATGTTATTGTTTGAGCTAATGTGGAAGTAGACATAAAATCAACTGCGCGATGAACAAAGGATTTGCGAATGACGATAGTGGATTTATAATTCGCCCCGTTAGAGTCCAAAAGAATTAACAATAAAAACAGCTGAAATATTAAGATAATGAAAACAGCTGAAATATTAAGAAAAACTCGTTGAATACACATGGGATACATGAGCGGGCCAGACAAACTGCTGTAGAGACAAAACATGAAGAAGCGTTACAGGGAACTAAAAACATTAAAACTGCATATCTATAAGTTTTCTATTCCCTCCTTCATCCACTCCTATTGTCCCATCAGCGCCCCCTACAAGAATGATACTAAATAGCCAGGAAGGGTCAAGGAGGATGAAAAGACCGAGGAGAGAGCACTAACCAGACCTTCGCTGAATATGTACGAATAGAACTGGGACCTTGGGAGGCTTATGCAACTCAAGTTCCAGTGGAGACCAATGTCGGCTCCCAGCAATAAATCAAAGGTTGGCGGCCGTTGCGATGACGCAAATTCAGTTGCAAATTCTATCGAAAGAGGTGGAAAGTACTACAAATCTGGGAAGACTTGTTGTCACTCAGCTTCCAGGAAACACAACAGGTTGTTTCCAAAGAGAGATCTTTGTTAAACCTGTGTGAAAGTTCCGTGTGAGCCAATAATAATAATAATAATAATAATAATAATAATAATAATAATAATAATAATAATAATAATAAGCGTATTGGAACATTGGGTTGGTTTATTCCTACCTAAATGCCAGTAAATACTAGTGACCACTGCCAGCAAGAAGTAACTGTAAGCGGCTGTTATGATAATGCAAAGTTATTATAGAGAGGTTTTTACAGTACTGGAAATCTGGGAAAACTTGTTTTCACTCAGACTGTAAGCAACACCACCGATTATTGTCAATGAGCAACTTCTGGTAATGATATGTGAGAACCCCTAGTGAATACAAATAATAATGAATATAATATAGATATAAAAAGAATGTATTTTTAGTAATGCAAGAATAATTTCTTAACGTATGTCACAGTTTATATACTTTCGAACGAAAACAGAGTAAATAGTATTAGTGAGTGTTATTTAGTGGGTTATGGACGGTCGTCTGGGCAAAGTTATTGATTCGAATTCAAAGATGATTTTAGTACGTATCCTGCTTTGGAGCAATGATAAAGATGCAGTTCTGAGAAACTAAAGCTTCTGTACTCGTTGCATGATGAGTGTAATGAAAAAAATGTGTTATGAAAAACATGGCAGAAACAGCAATCTCTATCGCTAGCAAGGTTGACAGACGTTCATAAAGTCTCAGTCATGACAAGGTAATCGTATTTGAGAGGTGCAAAAGTTCAGATTTTCTTGGCTGAAGCTAGGATTCGTAAAATAATGAAAATATGGTAATAGGAAAAATTTGTAATTTACTTAGTTGGAACTTGGACTCAATTCGAGTTAGTTGCATAACGTTGTTATAAGTTCTCGGTCTCAAGAAGGTGAAATCAGGATCCGAAAGCATGTCACATGTAAGCCAATCTGTTAGTTCTTAAAATCCTCCTTCTAAAATGGTAAAATTGTAAAAGAGCAACTGTATGCAATTACCTTGTCGTGTGCGAAATGACGTCACGGTAAGAAAAAAGAAAAGGAATATAAAAAGAGCAGAGAGCTCGTTAGAGAAGAAGATCACATTAGAAACGTGGGTGACGCCACAGTCGTAACGAGAGTCACGCGTGGCGAGAGAATGAGATGTGTAAATGTTTTTACAAAAAAGGAGTCGAGTTATTATTTGTCCTATAAACATAGACTGCAGACACCCTGTGAGTCTTGTGTGTAAACGTGTGTAACTTTACAAAATGAAAGAATACATTTGTTAACATGTCCTTCAAAATGGATATACATTATTGCTACAGTTTGGAGTAATAATTTAGTAGTCGCCGTACTGAACAAGTGTTTGTGGTCGAAGAGGCTATTCCTAGCGTGAGGCTTGCATATCATTCGGCATCTCACTCTAGGTGACTCTACAAGTCGGTATTTATGACTAAACCAGCAAATCATAATTTTTTCAAGGAGGAAGGGCCCGGATGTACTTGTATTCATACATCATTTTTATAAAAAAACATGCGTTGTAAACTTATTTTATCTCGCGTTCAATTCTAGCACCGACGGTGCAAACGCAGATAATTTTCTACAGAGAATTAATTCTGTAACGTGTCATGGCTGTTACATTTTAACCGTGTTGTTACATTTAAAACATTCGGACTCATACATTATCTGGTAATGTCGCAAAGGAACAACCAAAAAAGGAAAGAAATGAAAATCAAACTCGGCATTATTTAAGTGCAAATCAAATACATTTATTCGTTGTTCTTCCAAAATTACGCATTTAATTATATTTTAAAAGTATTTTCCCACACACATGTTTTTTACAACGCTCTTCCATATAACGGGTGCTTTTTTTTTAATTCTCTCCCCGCCACCTCGCGCCGGTACTAGCCAACGCTTTCTTGTTCTCGACTTCGCACGTCTATCTTCCCTGCCATGCAAATTGTTTCTCCTTTTGTTCAACAACTAATTGTAGTATTTTCTCCTACTTCCCATGGGCTCAGTGCGTGCACACTTATGAATTGGCATATGAACTAAGATGGCTGCTTCTAACATTTTCGCTAGTCATCTATTCTACAGTTGCTGTTGATTTTATAAGTTTATATAAGGATATGTCCCTTCTTTTCAATATAGTTGTCGCAGGGGTTGTGTAGACAAACGTGGTATATGAAATTCAGTTTGGTGCTTGGATCCCGCAATCGCTGGGACGATTATATACTACACTTACACTGATGAGTTTTGATTAAGACGAAACATATGTATGTGAATATTTAAATAATCATTTTCATAAAAATAATTGTATAAATATGAATATATATATATATATATATATATATATATATATATATATATATATATATAATGTGTGTGATTATTGTTCAAGCAGGCATACATAAGCACAGGTGACTTTTGCTCTTTACTCTGCTGGATAAAAAGTGCCTGGAGATCATAATTCTTTTTAGTAAACACATTTGATTTCCAACTGGGAATTTCTTGGAAAGTGTCCAAAAAAATATGAATTTTGTCTTCTATACTTATATATCGGACTTTTAGTTTTATTTAAAAAAAAACGAACATTAAATCTAAAACCAGTTAATATAATGCATGGTTTCGAAGGATTTTCTTATTTACTGACAAAGATTAAAATAGTGAACCGGTTTGAATTCTGTCTGATTGATGCCACAATCTTTTAAACTCTTGATTAAACACATAAGGTTGGCTTGGTTTCATTATATTGTTTTCTGACATGTCACACTTTTCAGGATATTTTAAACAGACTCCAGTGATTTTGCAGAAAACAGATTTTATGTTTTAAGTTCTAGTTTCATTTGTAAATAATATTCAAGATAAGAACAATAGTCCGAAGAATCCAAATATTAATCATCAGTCCTCATCTAAAGAATTCAAATAGAAAATAAGCCACAATTTAGGAGTTTCAGTGAGTATTGTATAAATTTATGCTTACTATTACTCCTAGGTTTACTCTAACCCTAAGACTAGCACTTAATACAGTCCTATCTATCGATTAAATATAATCAATTCTTATGACGTAAAACTGCATCCGGTCATATACACTTATCGACACTGAATAATTAAAGCTAACTTTATGAATCGATTTTTTAGAAATCAAAAAATAAAGGTAGATTTTCCTAAAAAGTACCAACTCGAAAGTGGTTGATATGCCGTAAAAAAATCAGACACATATTTCCTGGGAATAGCAAATAGAGGGAAGTGTTACGTATTAGACTGGTTGTTAGTGACGATTAAGTTGGCTAGTGTACATTTACAAAGTCCTGGTGTGTGCATCATAGCCTGGATCTGTAATAATATAATAAAAATAGTATGATATATTTTGCTCTTTTTTTGAGTACTCTTAATAACCTCTTTTTAATTGATGAGTTTTATCTCCTGAATACTTTTAACTTGGTATATATATATATATATATATATATATATATATATATATATATATATATATATATATGTGTGTGTGTGTGTGTGTGTGTGTGTGTGTGTGTGTGTAGAGAGAAATAAAAAGGAACACACCGTGTTATGTGTTCATCAACGTTTCGTCTTTATTTCGAGCGTTCCTCTGGATGAATGGGATTAAGACACAAACTGGATGAATGGGATTAAGACACAAAACCATCAGTACAAAATATTTGAAAATGTTTCGTTTTCTAGTTTAGAAAAAGGAAAAAAAGACATTGGCAATTAAAAAAAAAAAGAAAGGTGGGTGGGGCTTCCGGTATTAAAGAGGGAGCTTTTTAATAACGTCATATAGAACAGCGTCACACTTTGCACATAAAACATTTTGAAATATTTTGTACTGGTGTTTTTGTTTCTTAATCTCATTAGTCCAGAGTAAATCTCGAAATAAAGACGAAACGTTGATGGACGCATGACATGATTTGTTCCTTTAAATTTCTCTATTTTGTCGGAATACTATTTCCATTATTTTCATCATATGTACAGTCCTGGTATAAATTATAAGACCACTTACGAGAGTAATACGCATAATATCGAATTTTTTTATCAAACAAATGGTTGAAACCATTACCAAAAGGGAAAATATGATGGAAAAAAATGAAATCTGATTCATTCGAAACCTTAACCCTGATCTAATAATTATTTAAAAAAAAAAAAAAAAACATTTTCACCTGGTCAAAATGATAAGACCACTTTAATAAAATCGGCTAGTTTTGAAAAAATGAATACGAAAAGCTTTCTATGTTACTAAAAGCAACTAGTTAGTGGATAAAAAAAACCCATCTTACTAAATTATAACTGGCAAAAGGGAAACCATTATCAGAGTTTGAGAGAGGAAGGATATTTGAGTTTAATAGGGGTGGACTCTCCCATAGATCCATTGCAAATGAAGTGAATCGAAGCAAAACGATCATCACAATTTTTTTTAAGAAATCCAGATCAATATGGGCAAAGACTCCAGGTCGACTCCCCCCAAAAAAACCCGTCACTGGATCGCCTTATCAAAAGAAGTTTAAAAAAACTCCAGTATGAGCTCAAGTCGATTGAAAAGCCAATCAGCAGCAGAATGTAGTCCTAAAACCATCAGACGGCATCTGAAAATGAAGGGTTCTAATCATTTAAAGCGAGTGCAAAAACCAGGTCTTCTTGAACAGCACAAAACTAACCGACTTAAATATGCCGCCAAATACCACACTTGGAATGAAGAGAAGTGGGAAAATGTAATTTTCTCCGATGGTCCAGATGGATTTCAACACTATTGGCATGATAAAAATTTGCCCAAAGAGACATTTTTTTAACTCGGTATAGTGGAGGAGGATCTTTAATGATCTGGGGTGCTTTCTCGTCAGCTGGGACCCTTAAGTTGCAAGTAGTGAAAGGCCGGCAAACATCATTGAAGTACATTTCAATGCTTGAAAATGCTTCTATAAGGACTGAAGGTCCACGTCTGTGTGGAAGAAATTGGATTTTCCAGCAAGACAATGCTGCGATACACACTTCTCAACAAGCACGAGAATACTTTTCTTCAAATAATATAGAATTGTTAGATCATCCAGCATGTTCTCCGAACCTCAATCCTATTGAAAATCTTTGGAGATGGATGACAAAAGAAGTGTTCAAGGATGGAACCCAGTATGATTCGATAAAGGAACATTCTGATTCAGTTTTCAGTACATGGGATAAAATTCCTTCCAACTGATAAAAAAACTTAGTTGCAAGCATGCCGAAGAGAATTTTTGAAGTAATTCGTAATAATGGAGGCTCTACTAAATACTGAGACCTTTTTTAGTAATGTATAATTGCCTTTTGTTAGATAAATTATCAGTGGTCGTGTCATTTTGACCAAGTGAAAATGTTTGTTTTTTAAAAAATTTTTATTAGATCAGGGTTAAGGTTTCGAATGAAGCAGATTTCATTTTTTCCATCATATTTTCCCTTTTGGCAATGATTTCAACTATTTGTTTCATTAAAAATTCGATAATATGCGTAAACGCTTACTTTCTTAAATGGTATTATGATTTTGACCAGGACTGTATGTATATCTACATAAATGAATAGATAAGTCAAATGTAAAGACTTGGATAATATACTAATTTACAAAAGAGCAGGCTTTTATTCTACCTTAAGATATAAGAGTGATCAAGTAAAACACCGAGTAACACATGCTCAGATATACAACAGGTATTCTCTCAGCTATATGCTAAAAGGTTTTAGTCAAACAAAACTATTCTGTAGTCAAGTGAAATAAACAAATTTTGACATATTATTTACGTGAGTTCCAGGAATTTAACATCAACATTTCTTTCGTGCACGATAAGATAAGGTAAGAGAAAACAGGTTTTTATTTATTAATATCTCATCTGTCTCTTCTTAAAAACCGATTAATAATTAGCATAGTATGGAGGCGAACAAAAACATGCACATTATTATTTCAAGTACATAATTATAAAGAACACATAAAATATACATACATACATATACGGATAAAAATATAATAATAAAAAAATACTAAATAAAGAATAATAACAAACTAATACCATTACAAGCCAATAGGCATCAAAATAAGCATCTCGAACGCACAGACAAGTGGCGTAAACATAAGCCGGCAACAGTACATTAAAACGATAATCACAAAATCCTATGGGACATAGATATACAAACTGATTACCTCATCCAAGCAAGAAGACTGGATGTTGTAATAATTTACAAGAAAGACAAATCTTGTCAAATTATTGACTTAGTTGTTCCAGCCGACCATATGGTAAATATCAAAGAAAAGGGGAAACGGAGCAAACACACAAAGCTAGCCAGAGAGCTGAAATGGATATGGAAGATAAAAACATCAAAATAAAACCTATAATGGTAGGAGCACTAGGAACAATCCCTAAAAACTTTGGAAAAGAATGTGAGAAATTGGAATCAAAGGAATCACTGAAAAAATACAACGAACAACAATAATGAAAACAGCTGAATTATTAAGGAAAAACCTTGAATGTGGAGATTAACAGACATGAGCCACAAGCGCGGGCCAGACAAACTGCTGCAGAGGCAAAACACGAAGCACCACATAGAACCAAGAACATTGAAGCCGCATATCTATAAGTTTTCTCACCCCTACCACATTACCAACATCATTGTCCACTCTTAAAAATAAGACCAAACAGCCAAGTAGTCAAGGAGGAAGGAAAGGCCGAGGAAAGAGCACTGACCAGATCACCGTTGGATAAGTACAAAGAACTGAGACCTTGGAGGGGGGGCTTATTGGCATTCAAATTCCAGTGATGACCGATAGCCTCTACCAGCTGTTGTGATAATGCAAGTTTATTTGCAAATACTATCGAGAGAGGTGGAGCGTACTGCAAAATCTGGGGAGACTTGTTGTCCCTCAGCTTCCAGGGAACACCACAGGCCTGTTTCAAGGAGAAATCTTCGTTCGATGACCTGTGTGAAAGCTCTTTGCTAGCCAATAATAATAATAATAATAATAATAATAATAATAATAATGATGATGATGAGAAAGACAAATAGGTTTTAAAAATTATACAAAACCAGATTATATATATTGTAAATTTTCTTTCCAGTCATCACAAAAAATCAATTTTGCTATTTTTACCAATATATTTGATAATTTTCATATTTACTTTGTCCAAGAAGCTTCTTACACGCGTTTCATAGTGCATATAGTCGACGTCATCATCAGGGACAGGAAAATATGACTGACAGTCGCACCGTAGTTTATGTAATCACAACAGAAAAACATGGCTTCAAAGAAGTAAAAAAATCCCTGAAGATTAAAAACACTTACTGAGAAATGGTATCCAAAGAAATACATCGCAACTATAAATAAATATATCTCCCTAATCGCACGAAGAAAATATTTTGAAAAATATGCGTGTATATGTGCGTATACACACATATAACTATTATATTAAAGTCACATCCTTGTCATTTTGTTTGTTTATATTTTAATTTATATGTTCAAAAGATACACTGCTTCACAAATGAATTTTCATACTGTAAACGAACTTATATAGGCTTATATTCAAAAAGAATTTCTATATATAATAGATACTCAATAGAAATATACACTAAATGAGCAACTCCTTTGCATAATACATTACAGGATATCAATTATAATAATTCGTTCGATGTTATGAATTATTTGTTGAAGGGAATCGTTTAATTTTTCTATTTAGAAATATTACTTAAAGTTGATATATTTAATTTATTTTGGATTTAATTTATATTTAATTTGATTTATGTTTAATTAATATATATATATATATATATATATATATATATAGTAAGTTATAAAATATATATGACGATTAAGCTACACTGAATATTCCGCGTTTCATCCACTCTAGAACTCTTCAGGCTTATGCGCCAGCGTAGCTTAATCGCCATATATACTTTATAACTTACTAACTAGCTCTACCTACGTATTGAGCGTTTTTGAATGTAAGAGCTGAAGATGCAATATTTATTTAAAAACTATATATACACATTTCAAAGCCGTACCAGTGGTTTCATTGCGTTGAATCAACCATAAGAATCCGCGCAAATTCAAAAGCGCTTTTGAAAAGGCGAAACAATGCAACGTAAACAAACAGAGAAAAAAACGTTAATAGGTTTGTAACAAATATTATATATATATAGGTGTGTGTGTGTGTGTGTGTGTATGTGTGTGTATGTGCATATGTGCGGTGTGTGCGGTGTGTGCGCGCGCTTGTGTTATTTTCTGAAATATTATTACTTATTTTAAAACGTGTGTAAAGTGATAGAAATTCAATACATTATACTTAGATTTATCACAATGTGATTAAACTGATACCATATGAAGTAAAAAAATCAACCTATTATTTGCAGAGAAAAACTAAGTTTGTACAAATCGAAATATTACGGCTATTATCCGGATTAATTATTATATGGCCAAAATGAATACAAATTATCTTGATTAATTATTATATGGCCAAAATGAATACAAATTATATTGAACCTTATTAAAATAAAATCTGGCGTATTTATTTAATGAAATTGTGCAAAAATTATTTATTCCAGAATCTACAAATACTTGTTTTATTTTGTTTTGTAGTGTTAATTTCATGTATTAAATTTGAGCATGAATAAGATTGAAATTGATTGAATTATTAATGAATTCAGAACATTTGCAGATAATATTTTTCTTTATTTTGTGACTTTCTTCAAAGCCTAATTGAATAGTTTTTATTTTAAAACCATACATAATTTATCACAGAGAATTTAATTGAAATTTAGGGAATTTTACATGATTTTTGCCATTTGCTAGAACTGCCATATTTTGGTTACAATACGGAATTTTAATTCTTTACGTGTGTGGATGATGCTCAATTGCATCTGTCATATTCACTGTCATCTGTCATATTCACTGTCATCTGTCATATTCACAAAAGATCGGTTTTCAGAAGTCAATACTACAGAGCACAAGCTGCTATGGAGGCGATTAGCTTTCTTTTGTCGAAATGGAGTACAGTTCACCTAAACTCTAAGAGTATTAATGAGACTGAAATGATTGTAGTTGAAAATGAGGAACACTATGTGAGTATTAAAATTGATAAAAAATGAGGAACACTATGTGACTATTAAAATTGATAAAATAATGAGGAACACTATGAGAGTATTAAAATTGATAAAAAAATGAAGAAGACTATGTGAGCATTAAAATTGATAAAAAACGAGGAACACTATGTGAGTATTAAAATTGTATAACAAACGAGGAACACTATGTGAGTATTAAAATTGATAAAAAATGAAAACACTATGTGAGTATTAAAATTGATAAAAAAATTGAGGAGCACTATGTGAGTATTAAAATAGATACAAACTTAAGAACACTATGTGAGTATTAAAATTGGTAAAAAATGAAAACACTATGTGAGAATTAAAATTGATAAAAAATAAGTAACACTATGTGAGTATTAAAATTGATAAAAAATGAGGAACATTATGTGAGTATTAAAATTAATAAAAAATGAAAACACTATGTGAGTATTAAAATTGATAAAAAATGAAAACACTATGTGAGTATTGAAATTGATAAAAAATGAGGAAGACTATGTGAGTATTAAAATTGATAAAAAAACGAGGAACACTATGTGAGTATTAAAATTGATAAAAAAACGAGGAACACTATGTGAGTATAAAAATTGATAAAAAAATGAAAACACTATGTGAGTATAAAAATTGATAAAAAATGAGGAACACTATGTGAGTATTAAAATTAATAAAAAAACGAGGAACACTATGTGAGTATTGAAATTGATAAAAAATGAGGAACACTATGTGAGTATTAAAATTGATAAAAAATGAGCAACACTATGTGAGTATTAAAATTGATAAAAAATGAGCAACACTATGTGAGTATTAAAATTGATAAAAAATGAGCAACACTATGTGAGTATTAAAATTGATAAAAAAATGAAAACACTATGTGAGTATTAAAATTGATAAAAATGAGGAAGACTATGTGACTATCAACATTGATAAAAAATGAGGAACAATATGTGAGTATTAAAATTGATAAAAATTGAGGAACACTATGTGAGTATTAAAATTGATAAAAAAAAATGAGGAACAATATGTGACTATTAAAATTGATAAAAAACTGAACAACTCAATATGAGTATTACAATTTATCAAATGGCATGAATAGCTTATTACTTACAGAATTTGACAAAGACAAATCATTTTATATTGGATTTGAAGATAACCCAGTTTTTACCAGCAGAGTAGCAGTCTCACAGGTAATTTATTCAGCAGATCATAATCCCTTGCAAATAATCTTTATCTATGAAATTTTAACCTGACACTAGTGCACTTTAAGGAATGCTTTTTTATCAGAGAATGTTGACGGATTTTTTCATGGTTATTTTTTCTAAAATCAGAGTGCATCTTTAAGATGGTTGCCCTTTTCTTCAATTTCTGGCCTTGTGTCACAACTTCCACGATAGAACGGAATAAAATAAAGAGTTATATAGTATAGTATTATATAGTATAGTTGGAATTCGTAAATTTGAAAGGAAAAGAGTAGCTTTACCAGGTGAAAATGAATAGCTTTCTAGTTGCTCGATGTTTTATTTTACTCAGGAATCATCACTTATCAAAGCACAAAATCCACGCGAGGGTAAGGGTTAAGAATGTGAGGTAGTGATGTAGTCATCACTAAAGCTATGACAACAGCATATTCTTTTCCTTGTTTTTATTCTCAGGAAAATATCCATTTATATCTCATATGTTTTTCATGTAGAGTTATGTGGTTCTCGATTGATTACTTGTGTCTTACTGTGTCGGATATATACTCGAAAGTAAAAATAATGAAAAGAATATGTTGTTGGCAAAGCTTTAGTAATCACTTACGGTGTAAATTGAGTAGAATATTATGATTTATGAGGACGGCTTTACAAGAACTTGTGTACATTAAATTTGAAGACTACCATGCTGTATTCAATCGGGAAGCATGGTAGCGAAACAGTGTTTCAATGGCATGCAGTTCTGAGAAAGAAGCTTCATTCATGGAATCTGTGTTTACATTGAGGTACTGATAAAGAGTGGGTAAAATCATACATAGTGGTTGTAAGTAGTTGAGTTTTTTTGTGAAAGTTATAAAAAATGAGACCATAGATTGGTGTTCAGTTGAGCACTTGTAATGTTATTGATAAGGTAGCCTGATGACATATCCGTTCAAGACGGCGTAATTTTGAGAGAAGTGAATATCCCTGTGGAATGTTGCGAGGCATTGCTAAGTAAATATTTTTGTAAGAATGAAAGACGTATGTCAATCTTCTGTAAACGTAATGAGGTTACAGTGGCGCTCTAAGTTTCAGAAGGAACTCCTCTTTGAAAACTACCGTAAGTTACACTGACGAAATTTCCAATACTAAGAGTTTTCTCTTGCCTCTCCAAAATTCGATTAACTATCTGCTTTTAAACCGACTTTTATAAAGTGAGTCACTCTTTACAAATTTGTTTTTCGTGCATTGCATGCAAAATAGATTTAACTATAAAAAATATGCCATCATGAATGCTACGTTTTTTCTCTGGAAATGCGTAGCATTTAATATACTTGAAACCTGTATATGTTCCTATTCCATTTCTTCAAAAGAATAGATGTAAGATCGGAAACTATTAGCACAATGAAACAGTATACAACGAGAATGCTGTGATAGAATGTTACAATAATTGGCAACATTACGTTTGTGTAAATTTACAAGTGTTTAATGAGAAATATTCATTAATGTTGTGGCCTTGCAAGCTAGTTATAATTAAGACAAACATAGTTGTATAATTAACAAAAAATGTCTAAACAAAAGTATCTTAGAGATGTACACGTAATGATTTTGGGGATATAACAGCTACGACATTTAGATATAACTATATTATGTAAGTCCACAACCTAGTCCACACATCTCAAAGCTCCATCATCAAAGTTTCAATAAAAAATACACAATTAAACCCAGATCTCCAACTTCTAACGTAGACCCCCACTACCATGTCTCCTTCTCGAACATCAGGGATCTACGTTCTAACTTTCCAGTGGTTCAAACCCAATTACGGGAGACTAAACCAGACACATTATGTCTAAGCGAAACTGGCATTGGACAGACTACTTCCCTAGATGAGTTTGTAATTAAAGGATACTTTAATTTAACTTCCAACTTTGACCCCCAAGATCGCCATGGGCATGGAATATGTGGCTATATAAAGATGGTTTTCCATGTGGTAGGAACATCTTAAGAGAAGATCCTAACTTACCCTATATGTGCTTCCAGGTTGCATTTGCTCAAACTACTGCATTTATATTTGCTCCCTATCGCTCCCACAACAGCGGAGTTACTATCTTTAAAAGCATATCCGAGAAAATTGACCACATCCTATCTGCTTATCCTTCAGTTAATATTCATATTTATGGAGACTTTAATGTTCACGATGTGGAATGGTTAATTAACTCAAAAAAGACCGACGATGAGGTGAGGCTCTGTCATGATTTCTCCATTGCTTATGTCCTCACTCAGATTGTTCACGAACCCACCCGTGGGGCCGATACTGACGGCCAGTATGCAAACCTCCTACACCTTTTTCTCACAACTTGCCCTGAACTGAATTCAGCTTCCCTTCTGTCTCCTCTGGGATCTTCCGACCACTCTGTTATATCAGTTAAGATAAAAATGAAATGTAATAAGTCTTCAGATGTACCTGTCCATCGTCCAGTATATCGATACCCTATGGCTGACTTGGATAGCTTCCGTACATTTATATCAGATCTACCTCTGCATTCCATTTTATAAAGGATGTGCCCTCTATAGTATCAGACCTGACAGAATGGTTAATTGTAGATATAGACCATTTCATACCCTCGAAAAAATTCCAGCAAGAACCTAACAGCCAGCCGTGGTTCTCTCCAGAAGTGCTGCTGCCATTGCGCACAGAGATCACTTTTCCCATTGCTTCTAACTTAATAGCTGTACTGAGACTAAAGCCGCTTTCAGGACTACCAGCAATCACTGTAAAAAAGTAATAAAGAACGCAAGAGAGTTGTATGCTCAGTCAGTCAAGTCCAAAGTAGCTGAGCAGCGACTTGGTTCCCACCAGTTTTGACAAATAGAAAACAGGATCCTGAACAGAAGCGTGTGCTCTATCCAAGCTATCATAAATGGACCTGCGGTAATCTCCTCAGCATCAGACAAAGCCGAACTCTTTGCCAAGAACTTTGCAGCTAATTCTACCCTTTGCGACCGAGGCCACCAACCTCAATATTCCCTCCTGTATCAGAAAATACGCTATGTGATATATAAATATCTGTACGTGATGTTGCCAAACTAATCAGAAATCTTGATTCCAGTAAAGCAACCGGCCCTGGCGGTATTCCAATCATAATACTCAAACAACTTCAACCAGAACTTGCGCCCATCCTTACAAAACTGTTTAAACGTTGTCTTAAGGAGAATTGCTTCCCGTCACCCTGGAAAATCTCATCAGTATGCCCTGTACTTAAGAATTCAGGTGATCGCTCATCTCCCTCTCAGTACAGGCAAATAAGTCTCCTGTCCGTCATGAGTAAGTTGCTGGAATCGGTGTTAAATAGAGAAGTAATCAACCATCTATGCAAAAATAACCTTCTTAGGGGCACGCATTATGGTTTCCGTTCTGCTAGATCTACAGCAGATGTGCTTACAGTAATAGCTCATAGGATAAGCGAATCTCTCGGCGAAGACTACCTTTGTAGGACAACTGCTTTTGGCATATCAAAAGCCTTTGATAGAGTATGGCATAAAGGTTTACTTCACAAGATCTCCAGCTACAGTATTGCTGGAAATGCCTTCTCAATTATTAAATCATTTCTCTCTGATAGGTTCTTAAGAGTAGTGGTTGATGGGCAGAAATCAGAACCTCTCAGTATTAATGCTGGAGTCCCTCAGGGGTCCAACCTAGGTCCAACTCTCTTCCTGATCTACATTAAGGATCTTCTACATCACATCCTTACATGATTCGTAGACTTTTATGCTGATGACACTACTATCTATGGCAGTACATCTAAGAGTGTAAACGACCAAGTTCTCTCTTATTCTCTCCTCTGATCTTGAGTAAGTGGTACAATGTAGAAAGAGGTGGCTGGTTACTTTTAATGCATCTAAAACCAAGCTTTTATCTTTACATCATCGACGCTCTGATCCCAATCTGGCATGAATTGAAATGAATGGCTCTCGTCTTGGGGAGGCCCCATGTTTTGACACGCTTCTGGGCTTGACCTTTACTCCTGATCTTAAATGGAACAGGTACATAAAATCAGTTGCCATGGTCACTGGAAAAATGGTGGGATCTTTCTATCGATCCAGTTGATATCTCACTGCTGATGCAATTCTCTATCTATATAAGAACAAGGTACGTCCAAGGATGAAGTACTGTTGCCGCATTGTGACAGGAACTGCTAGAAAGGACTTATCCTACTTTATAGAGTTCAAAATAGACTTCGTAACCTCGTGGGAGATGTCCTTTTCTCTTCGCTGCAACCTCTATCTCACAGAAGAGATGTTGCGAGTTTCTCTCTGCTTTATCCTTATTTTCATGGCACGAGCTCGACTGAGCTCCAATCTATGGTTCCCCCTCGCCAAACTTTCACAAGAAACACCCGTCTAGCTGAAAACACTATCACTAATTTCCCCCACTCTTTATCTGTGCCTAAACCTTTACGTAGATTCCATGAACAAAGCTTCTTTCTTAGAACTGCACGCCTATGGAATTGCCTCCCGTTTTCCTGCTTTCCAGCTGACTTGAATATGGTTGTCTTCAAGTCTAACGTAAACAAGTTTTTGATGAGCCGTTCCATATAAGTTAACAAATTTATCCAATTTTTATTACTAACGATTACTACATTGCCCAATTTCTACTGTACATTCTTTAACCCTTATCCAGGAGTGGCCTCTTGGCCTTGATAAGTGGTGATGTTTATGTAAAAAAAAGTCCATTATTCCTTAAATTTGTGGCTCATATTACTCCATAACAATAAATAAATCTTACATTCCACCAAAATTAGATAATGAAAATACTATATCATATTGCATAAACGTGTGTATTTAAAAAAAAAAAAATTGGCTATTTTTTTGTCAATAACCATAGAAACACATTAACTGGTTCGATGTTATTATTTCTCTGAATTCAGGTAAAACATTGCGCGCGAACCATATTATTGAATTTCCATGATTTTATGTAATCAAACCTACTCAGGCAACTTGAAGAGATGTCGGTGCCTTATTAGCAAGTAATTAGCACATAAGGTCAAAATGAAATAAAAGCCGGAAGTGAGGGTGAGAGTTTGTTTCAGTTCCGCACATGATGTCAACGTCGATATCAAATGACATCTCCTTTTTCTCAGTTTTTAACAATAATTAAAAGTTTTGTTATATGCAACATAGTCACATGAAGTTTTAATTTAATTGTGGAAAAGTGTGTTGTGTAGTGATTAGATGAATTAGAGGCAGAGATAAATCGTTGATTAAAAGAAATGTAAAGAAAGACTAAGAATGTGCAACAGTAAGAGAGAGATAGAGAGAGAGAGAGAGAGAGAGAGGGAGAGGGTGAGAAAAGGAGAGGGTGGAGAAAGAAAGAAAACATCTGGCAATATCCTATATCGCTATAAAGTCACCATTTGCATGTACCTTGGACATTCTTGCCACATTGTGGCTAGTACATCAATTATTCGTCCTTCTCTATTGGACAGGGTATAAAAAAGAGTTTCCAATCTAATAGATCTTGCACTGTCAACCAAATTCCAACTCCTTTCCCATCGCCCCAGTGTTGCATCCTGGTGCTTGTTTTATAAATAGTTTAATTGTATGTGCTTTGTCAAATTCGTAGTACCTGCTCCTCCTAAACTAACCCAACGGAAAGCAACGACAGGCGTCTTCATATTTTTCCTGATTCTAGAGGGGCTTCGATGCTGAAAGTTTCTTCCTTAGAACGTTAGAAATCCCATCTCTATATACTGTTTTCCTGACAGTTTCATAGATTTCAGACTCTCAGAGCTAACTCCCTTATTAGAGCGCCCTTGTAGACATGGTCCCTGATTCAAAGTAGCTTTCAGTGACAAAATGCCGTGTTTGGAGTGAATATGAGTAAAAGAAAGAAAAGCAAAACAATTAACACCTTAACATGTTTTTACCTTTTATTCACTCCTCTCCCCGCCCCACAAAAACAAGATATGTTGCCGCTAAAGTATAAGACTCTATTGCGACAGGGGCAACATTTATAGGAAAGGAGTCAACCTGATTTGGGAGTTGTGCCAATAAGATTTTTATTTACATTTTGTTTGAGTTTCTGCATGTTGGTATGGTCGGAGAAACAAGGAGCAGGAAGGGAATTCCAAAAGTTTACAGTCCATAAAAGGTTTAATCATTAATACGCACCACACTTTATTTTATTAATAATAAGCACTTCGTGGATATGACGTGTAACATTGTCAATAAGTCTACTGCGTCCCCAGCGCCTTTTTTTTTTTGACTGTGAAGGTCCTGTTTATTGCAGGAACTGTCTGGGGGATTGTTTTCTGAGATATTATCTTTGATAAAGACATGCAGATACAAGGCTCGGGAGGTTAAGATCTGCTGAATTTGAAACTTATTCAAGATCCAATCTTTTACTGATGAAACAAGCTTTTAATCTCGTCAACTCATGTCACTGAATGGAAAAAGAGGAAGACTGTTGGACAATGATGACTGCCACTTGGTGGATATGTCAAACATATACTGAAGTTTATTTTGAATTATAATAATAATTCCACGGGGTCAGCATATAGTCAATTATAAATATTGGCGACACGCTGACCCCGTGAAATTATTAATACAATGTAGCCTCCTTGATATTTTTTAACTTTGAGCAATTTATTAATAAGATGGCTATTCTCACCAAATATAAACATAAGATAGAGCATATAAACATTTCATATAAACATAGCACTAAGTCGTGAATGGCTGACTGGTGTTTGGTTTATATAAAACAAGAACAATATCCACGCAGTTTATGGAAAAAAATGGCGCAAATGGAAGAGTTTTGTACCAATTTTCGTTTCCTTACGGAGAATAAAACCCGAATATAATGCCACTAAAATTCATTTTTCAAATTCTTATCTAATTTTGATCGAAACCCATCACATCATTTTGTTTTGAAAAATATTTAAAATTTTAGACGTAAGAAAATGCAAAACGTAAGTTTAGTAAGCCAAATTCAAAGAAATTACAAAACAAACAAACAAGCAAACATACATTTAATTGTTTATAAATCCAAATACTCTTCGACGTAATCTCGTCATCATTAGGAAAGACACCGTTTTTAAATCTTATTTATCCCTCATGGTGTCACAAGTCCGTTCGGTGTTATCAACGGCGATTTAAAAATGTCAAAGCTAGAAGATACGTTACACCGCGCGATAAAGTTATTTAAACTTGAAAGTTATTCAAGATCACACCTTTTACTGATAAGACAATCTAATATTTGGTTTGTTGCTTCGCGAAAAGCGTCGTCAAATGAAATTTCAAAATGCAAGTTTAGTAAGCCAATTCAACATAAACTTTAAAAAATCAAATAAACTAACATTTGATTTTAATCTTAAAAATAAATTAAAATTCGGAGAAACTTGCTTATTTGGTAGATAATGACTAGGCATCAAATTTAATGCAAACCTGAAATATGTAAATTTTGAATAGGTGGTCGTGTTTGAAATCCACTTTAAAATACTCTACATAATCTAAAATTTGGGGAATATTTATTAATTCGTATCACATAGATTTTGTTTAAATTTATATAAAAATCGGAGATATCTGAATTGTCGTTCAGAACTTTCACCTCTCGTTTCCCTCATTTGCATAAAATTCAGTGTAATTAAATAAAGCTCACTTTGCCTTTCATTAAGCCTAGTATCTATATTCCAAAATTCATAATGAACCGTTAATTAGTTTAGGAGTGAATCATATGCATAGGAATATATAAGCAGCGGAGTTTTTGCTCATTTTTGACTGGCAAATCTTATAGACCGTTGACTTAGAATGCATGATTTGTACGAAACTGATGATTGAATATGATTACTTTTGTGCTCACTTTTGAAAAGAAAAAAATCCAAGATGGCTGCAACTCAGAAAAAATTTTTAATTAATGTTTATGCCTTTTACGTAAATGTGTTGTATAATATCATTTATGTTAGCTGTGTATTTTTATTTTACTTTTTATTTTTATTTTTCTGTGTTATATAATTTTTAAAAACTATGTTTAGTATTGTTATTGCTTTATACGAAACTGATGATTGAATATGATTACTTTTGTGCTCACTTTTGAAAAGAAAACATCCAAAATGGCTGCAACTCAGAGAAGAGAACAACTGGACCACATTCAGAAAAACAATTAATTAATGTTTATGCCTTTTAAGTAAATGCGTTGTATAATATGATTTTTGTTAGCTGTGTATTTTCCTTTTACTTATTTATTTTTCTTTTTCTGTGTTATATAATTAAAAAAAAATGTTTAGTATTATTCAAAAGAAGCGAATACGCTATTGACTTTAATGAGTATTCTGTTCCGCCCTTGCTTGACAGATTTAGCGTCTGTGGAGAATGGTTTTTACTTTATATAATGCATAGACACGTACACATATACAAACGTATGATAAATATGATATAAGATATACACATATCTAACTTTATATAAATAGAGGCGTGCAAGTGACAAGTTTATCTTGTCTTTTTCCCTTCGATAGATGTTTATTTTCGTAACGAAATACAACCGAGTTCCATTTTGCCTACATCAATATAAATGCAAACATCGGTGTTTAGCATCTCAACACAGAACGGCCATATCCTTTATTCTCTATCGGCTCTTGCCGCACATCGCAACTCAGATCCCCTTGATTCTTTCACCGCCCACTGCTCAACCTTAAGAAAGCTTCAGTCAGTGACAATGCGAAGAGACCTCCGTCCCTTTGCAACCCTTTCCTCGCATTGTACACGAATTCCTTGCTGACAGTCATTGGAACCCATGCAATATTAAGCATTTCTTGCACGACAGAAAACTTTTATATCCACGAATCACTCAGCGTTCGGTGCACAGAATCTGAATGAGTTTATTGTTGTTGCACTGTTTTCCTGTTCAGGACCAGCATAATACACACGAATATACGAGTTGAAAGAAACGGCTTAATCACTTCGAACAAATATGTACTTACATTATACAGATTTCTGTAAATTTTGTTTTTGTATATTATAATAATAAAAAAAATATTGAGTTCCAAGTTGGACATATGGTGCATATGTAATTATTATTATGTCGCAAATGAGAACATAAGAAATTACGGTAACAAATAATTATTTATGAAAAAAGAAACATTTGTAAAATCTACCGATTTCGTTTCCAAAACTATCGATTTGGATAACAGAAAAGGAAATTAATTTTTCAATTTTTCCCAAAATTCAATCAGTTATTTTTTTAATAAAAACATTAATCAGTTACAATGTTATGTAAAAAATTCACATATAATGTATGTGTTATGTTTATTTTTGTTTTCTGAATAAAGTTTATCTGAATTCAACTGTGTTTTCTCCCTGTTGCTTTTACCAAAGGACCCAACATATCCGACGCATCACGGAACTATTTGGCCCTTATCGGAACTGTTTTCTCCTAATTATTATTTTTCTAACTCATCGTATTCCGTTATCTTTCAATATGTTGCTATTTGCAACATGACAATTGCGTAGGCGCCATTTGTTTGACTTGCACCTCGATATTTATTCGTTATTATATATATATATATATATATATATATATATATATATATATATATATATATATATATATATATGTTTTTTTCATATTGGGAGAATCTGGACAAGAACCATTATTTCTTTTTTACAAAAAAGGAAAAAAAAGCCAATTTCAACTAAGAAATACCAGCATAATACACAAGTATTGAAAGAAAGAGACGTTTTAATTATTTGGGCAAAAATATTATCTCACCGTTTCCACAGCTAGTTGATACAAACTCTGTTCAAACACTTATTTGGTAAACTTTTGCATAGAATAATTTTATTTTATTTTTCAGTGAAAAATTCTGGGTTTTATATTCGGAAGTTACAATTTATAAAAACTCTCAACGCCGTCATCACCAATCATTACGGTGTAGTCTCACTCTCCATTTGATACTCCTTTATCCTTTATCCTCGAATGGCATATGGACTTAAATAATACGTGGTTACAGAAAAAACAAAGAACATGGGATGGTCTATCAATTAAGGTGGGATTCGCATTCTCTGAATAAAAAAATAGCAAAACAAAATTCTAATAAAAAGCAACCAATCCACATATCTATTATATAAAAGACGAACGCCTTGTTTTATTTTACTTCAGTCGAAGTTCTCAGAAGTCAAGGGATCCACAACCTGGGGCTAACACTTAAACTCTATATGAGATACATAGATATTCGAATGTTCCATTTAAGTTCTTTATCTCTCAAATACTGAGTAAAGAAATTGAGAACATAATTTTCCTCTCCCCAATTAACCATTTTCATACGTTGTAGTATATCTTTCATTTTGGTCTCTTGGTCTTACTGAATTCCAGGACATGAAATTATCGTCTGGTGGAGTATCCAGCTTCTTTCTATTATTTGAG
>NC_136498.1:53670645-53693145 GCF_053919585.1 Euprymna scolopes
AGTATACTTTGATAATTATGTTTCAGTTTGAATAAATATGGTATCATAAAATTATGGGGTGTTCGATCGCGCCCGACCTCCATAGAATGGAAATATGTCACAAAGTTTAACAAGGATTTTTTAATATAGATCCACAGAATATTGTAATAAGTGTTTCAGTGTAAACAGGTATGGTATACTAAATTATGGGGTTTATCTATTTTATTTTTACTTTCATCATATTTTGCTTTGGTTTTGATACCCCCTAATTCGAATCTATCTCTTTACAACCCTTCCTTTCCATAACCTATCCTACTTTCATAAATCAGAGTTCATTTTCTCTAGGCTGTTTTTGAACCTAGTCAATGACGGGTACTTTTGCTAGTATATATATATATATATATATATATATATATATATATATATATATGTGTGTGTGTGTGTGTGTGTGTTTGTAAATATTGCTGCAATCAAATAGAGGGGGTTTCAGTAAGTTGGACAACATGTATGGATAAGTCTGTCTCATGGATTACAAGATCTATTTTGAACTGTCAGGTGAATTGTCAATAAGCAAAGAACTTAAAAGCGTTCAAATAAATTCAACTATTGCACTCTAAAAAGATGTAGATTTAAAATCTATAATTCAACTTACAAGATGTATTGTAATGAGTATACGTCACGTTATATAAAAACAAATGAAACATGTATAGTCACTCGTGGGTGTACAGTGAACGAAGCATACAAAATGACTAAGTTCTGTATTCCCTTCCCCTATTTAGCCCCTAAAGTCCCCAGGAGGACGTCAAATGCTGGTGAAAAATGAACACACGGTGCAGTTTTAAGCCTTAACATATGTAGGGGGCAACCGGAGTTTTCCCGGAAAATCCGTTCTGATACTTTTTACTCATATCATGATTAAAGTTTGAGCAAATATCAAAAAATTCCAAGGCGTAGTTATTGAGAAAAGTGTGGTCAGACGAAAGGACAAACGGACGAACGGACAAGTGTGAATTTACAGGTCCAACCTCCTTTTGTCGGAGGACGAATATATGTTGAAATAATATAGAACTGATACACTGTAAAATCTATCAGTAGTTGTAAAAGTAATATTTTTGAAACCGAAGTTTACCGTGTTTTGTATTCGAACTCTCTAATTTTGGAGAAGAAGGAAAGGGAAGTCAATATTAGAGAAAAAAGCCCACCGATTTCATAAAAGCTGCACAAGAGAAAAATTCGTGGATAAAAGGAGCTCAGCGTCTTTTTGTGTTTATAGCGATGCAATTTTAAAACATTGTTACGTATTGAAAAGCGCTTACAATCCGCATGAGATGGCCAGAAGAAAGAACGAACGCAAGCCATTTATGGAAAAGCAATTGGAAGTCTTCCGCGTGGATAAACTTCATTTGCCGTATGATCAGGTAGAAATGCGTACTAATTACAAATAATCTAATTATCGGCAAACGCACAAAGCAATCTTTCGAAAGAATTCCTGTTATTAACTTATTTTAGCATTTTTCTTTATTGCATTAGCAGTTAATGAAATAAGCTTTCTCGTTATATAAATGTATAATTGAAAGACAGTAAAAAAAAATAATCGATGAATATAGATTTGGAAATCTATATCCATTATAAGAATTCTTTTCAACAAATCAACACTGCAACCCAACAACCCCATGAATGCTTGTACAATAAATTCATGAAACTATTTGGATTTTGTGGAATTAGCTCTTTAGAATTTCGTTTTCGGTAACTTCAGGCAGAAGACGGTTTAATTAAAGCCGCAATATAAACATAAGCATTTATTAGTGGCCTGGCAAGCCCAGTAGGAAGACAACCAAGCAAAAAAATCCGAAGCAAAATTCACCCCAAAGCAACAAAACTAAAGCTGGCTTACAAATACACTATAAATATAAATGTATGCTAATTTGGGCTTATTTTGTTTGAAAATATAGGTTCTTTTTAACTAATTGTCATAAAATTTTAACCATAAAATAGAATTATAATCTTCTAAAAGCTTGTAAATTATCATGTAGTTTCGGCTTACTTCGGTATTAAATTTGGCGACGAGTATGGATATATCCATATATTGATATACCATTTTGGGGGCAATTTTGTAAGTTCCAAATCTCGGAAAATACTGAGCAGTATTTAACAAATGATAGCTCATTAGAAAGCTAATGCCATGAATTGTGTCATTTGCCCGTAATGTGGCACATTTCAAGAAGTTTCAGCAGCAGAGCATGAGCCCCTCCCTCCAGAAACTGGGTCACGGGGAAGTGTTCCAGCATGATAATGGCACAAACCACACATCCAAGACAACCACTACTTTACTGAAGAGGCTGAGAGTAAATGTGATGGACTGGCCAAGAAGAACTTTGGACAAAAAGTGACTGACCAGGAAGAATTTTGGACAAATTTAAAGAAAAGTGGGATGTCCTTTCCACAGAATATTGCTGCAGTCTAATTTAAGGAATTCATAAAAGATTGCAGGGTGTCAAATTGCAGAACGGCTATGCTACTAAATATTAACAAGTTCATTGTGTTCCTGTTGTATTTGTGATGCATTAATGTCGTAAAGTTACATTTAAATAATAATTTTCCATTCTACAGACTTTTTTTTGTCTCCTCAATTTGAAGTTATTTTTTTTAAATTGACGTGAACCCTAGAAGATTTCAAGGAAAAGTCAAATACGAACTGGTAAAATTATAAGGGAATAACATGCGAATCAAATGAGGTATAGGCTGTTTCAACAGTTACATTAAATTTAGCTTAAATTTGCAGTTTTGAAAAAAAATACAAGTGCGGACTTTCTTTTCGACAGCACTATATATATATATATATATATATATATATATATATATATATATATATATATATATATATATATGTGTGTGTGTGTGTGTGTGTGTGTGTGCTTGTGTGTGTGATTGTGTGTATGTGTCACATTAATGTTTTTTTTAACAGAAATCAGCTTTCACAAAATCCAAATAAACGACAAAGCGATGCGCAGAATTTTTATATACATAAAGATATACGTCTGGACACCTACTCTTTTATATATATATATATATATATATATATATATATATATATATATATATATATATATATATAACGAGCAAACAGTTAATAAAACATGTTAAAACACTTTGAAATGAGTTAAAAAATATTTAATCTGAAAAGGAAACACTAGATAAGTGGATGGTGCTTAATCAGCGGGGTTTCGAAGAAATACTTTCCTTCTCATCAGAGGGTAGGTAACAGTAAAAAATCGGATTTTGCATGCAAAAGTATTTGATGAAACAACAAGTAAGTCAAAGACGGAATTTCCTTGGATTTTACTTGTGCAAATGGAAATTCTTTTAACTTTCTTGAAGTTATACATTTGGATTTTATCGTCACTGGATTATTTATCTTCAACCAGACTATCCATTCATGTGTAATCACCTTTTTCTTCACCATATTTCCTCTGCTTCACCTTTTTTGTTTTCAAGTAAGATCTTTGACTTACTTGTTGTTTCATCAAATACTTTTGCATGCAAAATCCGATCCCGCGTTATGCTAATTCCTACCCTCTGATGAGAAGGAAAGTATTTCTTCGAAACTTCGCGGATTAAGGACTATCCCCTTATCTAATGTTTCCTTTTCAGATTAAATATGTTTTTAACTCATTTCAAAGTATTTTAAACATATTTTATTAACTGTTTGCTCGTTTTATAAGCTCTATTTCCCATTTGGTTTTATCGAGCTTTTACATCTAGCTGAGATAACTTTATAAATATTAATTCTTTAATATTAATAATATACTTAAATTTTACCATCTTGGATCATTTTGGTAAATTTAATTGCAATTTTTATTTTATATATATATATAATATATATATATATATATATATATATATATATATACTTCAGAAGAAAATTATCTAACAATCAACTGGTATGGAAAGTATTATTATTTACATTATGAAAATTCTTCAGTAAAATATTATTATTAATATTATAATATTTATAACATGTTTCATTAATACCCCTAGTTTCAGTTTTGCAAATTACTTCCGCAGATTATAATAGTGCCAAACTTTGGTTTAATATTGTCATATAAAGGATATTATCAATACATATAAAATTAGCCATAATTTTACATTATATATTAGATAAGATAATTTTGAGTTTACTTGATTTAAATTTATTTAAGTGGGAATTTCCACTTGACATGCGTTATTTTTGTGTTTGCTTTCTTTACTTCCGCCTCTCTGTCTTTCCTGCATATGTTCTAGACGCTCTGACCTACTTTCGCGATCTGACCTATTTTCGCGCCTTGTCATTTTGCCTTATAAAGGTTTATTGATTTCGTTTTTTAGTTCCTCTTACTCTGTCTTTTTTCCCACTCATCTTTTTCATTATTATTCTCTAATTTATATCTCGCCATATTCCTTAATCTATTTCTTTCCCTTCCCCTTTATTTTATTTTACCTTCTATTCTATTCGCTAATTTATTACGCGTAAGCATTTTCTGTTCTTTCTTGTACTTTTATTTTAATTTTATTTTATTTATTTATTTATTTATCCTTTTCATTTTTCATTTTATTTTAATTTTTTTAATTTTTAATTTTTCTTTTTTCGTTTTTCATATCAGTTCAGTTTCTCTTAATTTGTGTACCCTGTCTGCTGAAAGCGGTTTTATTTTATTTTATTTACAATTTGAAGTTATTTTGGAGTGTTATTTGAAGCTCATGTTCTATAATTGTAAAAATATTAAATATATTAAATTATATGTTTATGTATATCTACCGGACCTATATAAAACATTTTTTACCGGACTCATTATATAAACAAAGAAAATATCTCCTGGGAAATCCCTACTTCGGACTATTACCTTGTGATGTGGATTACTCCAAATACAGATTGGATCACTTTACCACACTGCCATCAATGACATTCACTTCGGATTTTACTATGTAATTTGGATGTGAATTTTTATCGTTTTTATTAACTTCCCTTAATCTATGATATTTAAATGCTTAAAAACTTTTAATTGTGATTTTCCACGTCTCACTGATTTTAGTAAATAAGGTGTAAACCATTATCACTATTTGCTAATATTTTATCATCTGAAGAGATGGTAGACATCGAAATCCTATAGGTTAACGAGTTATAATATTTCAAATGTATTCTTTGTCTTACATAGAATAATAAACACCTTTTGATTTTTAATTTAACCATTTCACATAAAAATTTTTAAAATTTATTGAATGACTGATATTTGATATATATATATATATATATATATATATATATATATGTGTGTGTGTGTGTGTGTGTGTGTGACTGTATATGCATGTACATATGTATGTGTATATATACATGTACACATATGTATGTATATAAATATATATATATATATGTGCATATATAATTCTTAATTCCTAATACTAATCTTTAACTATAAATCATTAAATTCCTAACCATTAGCTATTTAAGACTACATATTCGTTTTACTATATAATATTATAGGTTAGTATATTAACTAAATTATTCATGACCTAGTTGATATTCTGTTATATTTATTATTCATTTTTTACTAACTACTATTTTAATTTTCAATCACCATTTTATCTCTCGCAAATAAAGAAAAACTAAAAACATAATTCAAATATATTGGTTTAATCCAAATATAACTCAGCCAATATATAATGAAAAAAATTAAAATAAATAATTTTTTTTAATTTATTAAATGTTCACCCCAAACAAGGCACATTGACACTTTGTTGTAGGGGGCTATTATCAGGAACATAGGTGTCAGGGGTACTGTGTATGGAGTTGGGCAGCAAGATGTTGGTTAACGTTACACTTGAACTTCTGCATGTCAGTACAGTTGTAGAAGCAAGGACCCTGAAGGGAATTCCAAAGTCTAGCTGTTCTGGGGAAGAAACTACTGGAGTAGAAAGCTCTCTTACATCTAGGGATCTCTACTGTGAAGGGGTGAGATTTAGCTGCTTGTCGGGTTTGTCGGGGGTATTTACGTCGAGAGGGCACAAGTGCTTGCAGTTCGTCGCAGCATTCACCGTTAAAGTACTTGTAGGACAGGCAGAGAGATGTAACATTTCGTAGATGAGACAGAGGCTGAAGTTTAGTTGAATGTTCAGGCCTATCAGATTGGCGACTATCTTTTGAACCTTATCTAGGAGCGAGAGACTAGTGGCAGATGCACTAGCCCAAATATGACAACAATACTCCATACATGCGCGAATTGTGGCTTTATAGAGGTATATGCTATTTTTGGCCGTTAGTATCTTTCTAGCACGGTAAAGAGAACCTACCTTCTTCGCAGTGGTCCTGGCGATACTCTCAATGTAATTGTACCAACTCATGTTTCCTGTGAGCGTTAAGCCGAGGAGTTTAAAAGATGTACTTTAAGATAAAGAGTCATTGGCCATAGTTATTGGTGGTAGAGAAGGTTTCTTGTAATTATTGAAGGAAACGAGTTTATCCATGGCAGCATTGAATGTGACCATCCATTTATGCCCCCATTCCACCACAGATTGGAAGTCATCCTCTAGTGTTTCTGCCATTTCTTTAGATACAGGCAATTTTGTTATTCATGAATATTAGGAACAAAAACGTCCAAGGATAGACCCCTTAGGCACTCCCGAATTTATATCATATTGTTTATATGTACGACCGTCGAGGACAACCTGGATTTTTCTCTTATCTAAGAAATATTTAATTATGTTATGTATTCTTCCAGTGATACCATATGATCTGATTTTCCTGAGAACATCTTCATGCCATACCCTGTCAAAAGCCTTATATATATTTAGAGCTACCGCTCTATCCCCCCCCGTTGTGTCCAGTGAATGTTAGATACGTTCTGCGATAACAGTTAGGATGTCTGCTGTTGAACGGGCTTGCTTAAATCCATATTGTTGGTCAGTCAGAAGTTTAGCATCTGTAAGGTGATGGACTAGAGCTTGGTTAATTATGATCTCAAATATTTTGGCGAAAAGTGGGAGGAGGCTAATAGGGCGATAATTAACTGAGTCAGTTTATTCGCCAGAATTCTTGACAACTGGTACTACAGAAGCAGTTTTCCAGCAGGCGGGAAAGCAAGATTAATTAAGGCATTTGTTGTAAAGTTCGGAGAGAACTGGAGCTACTTTGGCGAGGCACTATTTTAATAGCACAGCTGGGATGAAATCAGGTCCACATGCTTTTGCAGGGTCAAGATTTCTTATGATAGCATGCACCAGAGAAGGGGTGATTTTCAGATCGTCTAGTGTGGCAGCCTTCCGCAAAGGAAAGCAGGAAGGAGGTGTTTGGCAGGATCCAGTGTGGAGTTGGAGGCAAACCGACTGGCAAACATTTTAGCCGTCTCAGTTGCAGAGCAAACAACCTCATGATTGTTGGATAGTGGGAGAATTGTTGATTGGCCATTATTTACTACACTCTTGTAGATTTTCCAGAAGTCGCGGGTTTCTAATTTCTCTGCTTCAATGCGTTTTTTTGTGTTTTCAGTAAATTCTCTCTTTGCTGTCGCTATTTATTTCTTACAGTTACTTCTGGCTTCTATATACTTCTGCCTGTTTGAACTGGACTTATACTAGTAAAATTTTCGGTACGCATGCTGCCTTTGCGCTATTGTAGCTGCATAAGTAGAAGTAAACAATTGGGGAGAGTGGGGCTTGCTAAAAAATTTGCGCGCGGGAACATGTGCTTCAATTGCCGTTTTGAACCATTCAGTGGCCTCATTTGCGCAATGTTCAGCAGGAAGTGAAAAGATATTTTGCCATGGAGCGCCCCTTATGAGATCACTGATGGCTTCACAGTCACCCTTTTTATAATATCTCGTTGTTTTGATCAGTAGTTCTTCAGTTTTGGCTCTAAATTTTAGGGCTATTTCAACCATTACCACTGCATGATTGGCGTTCTCAAGTTGGCTGTGGGAATTATTTACAGTCATCGGGAACTGTGGTCAGAAACAGATCTAGAAGTGATACGTATTGTTCTTGTTGGTCTGGGAAACGAGTTGGAAACATAACCATCTGTGATAGGGAATGAGATATACAGAAGTTATGTGTTGTGGCACCAGCTCCGTCTGTGTGAGTAGAAAATCCAAGCCAGTTGCTGTGGTGGACATTGAAGTCACCAAATACATGTACTTGTGCGCTAGTGTCGAAGGCAAGTGCTGTATCTATGCTGTCAGAGACTTTGTTTATTAGGGTACAGTCCTGGGTCGAGGGAGAGCGGTAGAAAAAGTAAAAGTAGTTAATGTTATGTTGCATGTTAAGTCTAAAGCACATAAAGGCTTGATCGTCCGATTCTAGTTTTGTTTTACTAGTCAAGGGGAGAGTGTTTCGAATATAGACTTCAAGGCCGTCCGAATGTCTGTGAGAGCCCTTACGGCAGAGAGGGAGATATCCAGGCATGTTAAAGTAGTTAGAGGGCATGCTGGAGTGTAGGTTAGTCTCACTAAGTGCTAAGATATCCGGGGTGTTTGTTAGTAGAAATGCTACAACATCATGTAAATTAGTTCTAAGCCCACTAATTTATTACAACATCATTTAAATTAGTTCTAAGCCAACTAATTTATTAATAACTACCGCTGCCTCTTATGTCTTGTCAAGGTCGAACCTGTCCCCTGTCTGCTGGATGTGTTTGTTTATATATATATATATATATATATATATATATGTACATATATATATATGTATATATATATATATATAGCTTTCTCTCTACCTACCTATCTATCTGTCTCTTATGTCTTGTGAAAGTCGAACCTCGCTAGATGTGTTTATATACATCTATATCTATATCTCTCTATCTATCTATCCTCCCTTTCACACTCTTTCTCTCTCTCTGTATATATATATATATATATATATATATATATATATATATATACGTCTACATATGTGTACAACTATTTATCAGCATATATATATATCTATAAAGGATGTTTAAAAATACGCATCTAAACAAGTTTATGTACTCTTATAGTAATGTTAAAGGATATTTGATATTGTTTATCCGAAAACGAATTGTGTGATCGAATCTAAAACGAATCTAGCACTTTCCAATAAATCAATGCTTGATAAGATAAAAGCAAAAAGGTTTGAAAGTAAACAAAAATAATCTGAATCAAAAGAACAAAATCACAAGAAGGAAATTCCAAAATGTTTTGATTGGAGAGAGAGATAGAGAGAAATAGATGGATACAGAGAGAGAGAGAGAGAGAGAGAGAGAGAAAGAGAGAGAGAGAGTTAGACACACACACGGAGCCAGAGAATGGGGAACAGGGTAACATCCAGAGAGAGGGGGGTTCAATAAAGAATGTTGGAAAACAAAGAATAGTGACAGGACAAAAAAGAAAGTGAAGAAGTCGTAATAAATCACAAATAGAATATTATAAAGTGTGGAATATATATTCTCGGCAACAGAGTGTGTAACAGGCATATTTTTTATTGTAAACTTAAACATTTAATGGTGTGTATATATTAAAAGTTGAAAAATATTTCGTTGTACATGATAAATTTCTAAACTAATGAACGAATCATTATGAATTTTGAAATATATATTCTACATCTCTCCATATAAGGTGACCTCCGAATACTAGATAATAGCTAGCAGGTGTTACACCTTGCCCAAAAGTACCTGGAACTGTGCACAGCAGAGGGCATTCATTTCCTTAAGGTATTTTAGATACTAGCTTAATGTGCCTATTTTTTCCAAATGGTCACTCACTCCAGATCCCAGAAACGGAGACCAACTCCTTGGGGTTCTGAATGTACCAATTTATTGTTATCTTCTAGGTCTTCAGCTGTCCAACGACACGTTTGGCTTAGCCAAGCTAAAACGCGGGGGGAAGAGAAGCAGAAGGGCAAGGCAGAGCTTAGTTGAAACGCATTATTAATCTATCTATATATCCATAAAAGTGAACGTGTCTGTGTGTCTGTCTGTGTACATTTCCCTACGCAATAACTCTGTCAATTTTAAGTCTACAGACTCGAAATTTGATATACAGAGTATTGAGACTTGGAAAAATCTTTGTAATCCATTTTCGGCCAGAAATTTGATCAAATTTCAACGATTTGACCTTTGAGAACTATACCAAACTCCTCCGCTAATTTTGGGTCTAAACACTTGAAATTTTAGATATAGATTCCTTGGGCTAGGATATAACGTAATAACTTGATTTGAGCGCAACAATAAATTTTAATGTGTCATAATAGGGGCCAAAGTTAAAAAATTGACCTCTGCGGTCTCTACCAAATTACTCAGATAATTTCTGGTCTAAACAATTGAAATTTTGCATAAAGGGTATTCAGAGATAGGGCAAGCTTTTTAATCGGTTTGGGTCGAAAATTCTTGGTTATGAATATATAAATATATGTATGTATGTATGTTTGCATGTCTGCCAAAAACTTTCGACAGAGGCGTAGGATTTTTACAAGATCAGTATCGTTTTGAAGTTCGACCTTTCAGACGACAAATATCGAAAAAATTGCTAAATTTGCTTTGCAGACTCTAACAAATTTCACTCCCAATTTCTGGCCTAAATATGTGAGATCGTACAGAAAGCATATTCACACGTAGGGCAAGTTATGAACAGAACATATATCTCGAGCAAAGCCGAGCTGAACTGCTTGCTAGTATATATATATATATATATATATATATATATATATATATACATACAGAGAGAGAGAGAGCATTTGCCTATTTGTCTGTGTGTGTATGATTGTATTTGTAGCTAAAGTAAATAACCACAAAATAAAGACCTACAAAGTTTTTAAAAAATATCTACTTATTATGGGTCAACATGAAAGGCCCTTAAAATACAGCAGTAATAAAGTCGAAATCTTTCGTAGCTTTTATAGTACATTACAACACATTACGTCTAAGTCGTGTGTACAGAGAAATCATTTTAACAAATAACGTATATCTGGCGACAAATGTAAGAAACAACAAAATTATTATCAAATGCACAAATCTGAATAAAAATGATGAACGTGAAATCTTGTTTGTACAGAGTAATAATTTTTGAAAAAGCCTGCAACAGCAAGAAAAATAAAATAATTATCAAATGTATCAAAAGGTCGTTTGAATAAAATTTAAAAAAAAAAACTGATAAAGGAACCGCGTTAAGAAGAAGCAACATTGATTAATTGTCCAAGAAAAAAAGATGTTAAAAATATCTTTATTAGTCATTTTCAGCAAAAGATTACGCAAGTGAAATCAAAGCCAGGCCAACCCAGTGAAACGAGAATGGTCGAATAAAACGATATTGGGAACAAACGTTTACGATGGTCACAAAGGTTGACGATCTGAAAAAAAATCAACCTGTAGAATTTCCATGTGTGCCCCTCTCGCTTAACACCCAACCATCGATAACCGTCACCGAGAATAAAGATATATTGACTCTTTTCAAGCTACCTATTCCCTTGTTTACATTGGTTGGTGCGATCCTTACGTTCGGCAAATTTCATTGTACGGATGACTAAAAGTATACATCATTTACAGTTATAATCTTGATAAAAAGTTTCCATTAAAAAATAATGCTTAAATAGAAATTATCTGTACTGAGACTTTTTAACATAGAAATATAAACTTTATCAAGCATCAGAGGGTATATTTTTAAAAATCAAACATAAAAATCGAACTTTTTACCAAACAACATAAAAAAGTATTTAAAAAAACAAAGTTTTTATAATAAAAATATATTTATACAATATGTTTTTAATAAAAAAAAATAATAAAAATATATCTCTGGACTTATTTTTCAAGCAAAATTAAGAAAAATAACGTATTCAATCCCAAAGTTATTGTCCTTGATTCACCGCCGCCAGAGAAATACTTAAAGACTACTATCAAAGTTTGCAACACTAATCTCTTTCATGACTCTTTTAGCTTTAGAAGAACTCCAGCGACCTCCACACGATTTTATTTTTTAATGTTTGATTTGATTTTTAATTAGGTTTCCATGTGTAATTTAATAAAGTAAGACCTCTGATGTTTAATAAAGTTTATGTTTCTATGCTTAAAACGTTCGATTATAGAATATTTTTATACAAGCAATATTTTTATTGAAAACCTTTTTCATCAAGATTAGAAATTATTTACACTGTTAATCTTCCGTACAATGAAATTAGCCGAACGTAAAGGCGGCACCAAAACAAGCGTAGATTGAAGAGAACCAATATATTGTTATATCTTTATATATTAGTGTGACGTGATTCTTTTAAACACAGAAGAAATTTTAAAAAAATTGAACGAGGTGGCAATTGTTTCGTGAATACCGATGCAGATTGTGGACTCAGCGTGACAGACTAGCGTGTTTGGCCATTTTTTTCATTTCTCTAATATCGTCGGAAACTATATGGATGAAAGCCCGCCCTCTCCATCGTATACGTAGGATAGTAGAGTATACTCTTCTGAAATCTTAGTATGCCAACTGTGTTAAAAAAATTAATTAGTAGTCGGACACGTAGTACGGAATAAAATAAAACTAAGCCTTAAAAAAAAACAAGTAAAAGATGATTTCGTCGGCAGACGGTTGTGCAGTGGGAAAGAGAGATGAGGCCCAACCTGTGTCTTGTTGCCAGAATGTTGTACCTCTTCGCCTTTTATTACAAGTACATTATTAGAATGTGCCCTGAAGAACTCATAGAATTCGTCCCCCTCGACGTTAATGTTCCGAACGAATTTGACAAGCAGCAAAATCCCACTCCTTCACTTTTGAGGTTCCTAATTTCCGGAAATCTTTCTACTTTAATAGTTTTTTTTTTACTTCGAACTGTTAGACTTTGGAATCCCCTTCCACTTTCCTGCTTCTATAACTGTACTAACGCACAGAAGCTTAAATGTAATGTAAACAGACGTATCGGTACTCAATAAACAAGTAGCAGCATGTGCCTGTTTCAAGAAAAAAATCAGAGAAACCAATACCAACAACAGAATCTGATTAAACAATATTAAAAGATTGATAAGACATACAGTACATAAATATGTTGCTTGTATTTATACAAAAATAAAACCAACATTAATAGTAAGATTTTTAAGTGTCTAGACGAAGAAAGCGTTATTAGCGTGAATGAGATACCATGACTCCTTTAGTTTTGGATGTTCTAACACAACCTTTTTTACATGGTGGAAAACATTCTTAAAAGTACAAATCATGAATATTTATTTAACAATGTATCGAAAATTACAAATATCTAACAATTTAAACGAACGACTTATTATACATTTTAGTTTTGTGTGCTTTGAATATTTTAACATTAATATCACATAAGTAAAAATGCGTGATTTAATAATAAAAAACAACGGTTATAACGATAAAAAAGTAGTCAATGCTAAGCTCTCTGGTTAGTTGAACCAGAAGGAAATATATTGTAATTAATAGTTAGAGTTGGCATATAAGCAGGCTTGGATGTTCCATTATGCTTAGATTTGCAAGTCTATGTTTTAGGTTCTTATTGGCTGATATTCCATGAGTAAATATTCTTTTATATAAATTGTGTTTATTTCAAACAAAAGGTTTTCTATCAATTAAACAACGGTTGGAGTTTGAACTAAATATTGAATATAAAGCGATTTGAAACTATTGATATATGAGTAGGCTGGGATATTCTATTGTGCTTATGTGGCCAAATCCCTTCTTAGTGTTCTATGAATAAATCTTTTAGCACATGGTATTAAAGCTGGTTTCCACATATAACAACTTGGAACCTTCACCTATAAATCTTGGTAGTACATCAGTAATCATTCCATAGCACAGCAATGCTTAAACTTTTTGTTTTTACTCTTGTTTTTCTCCGATTAAGGTATATTGCCACTTGCACGTTAAGGGATACTATTTTGGGATCATGTCTACAAGGAACTTGATATGAGTGAGGTGCTGGGTTATATTACATTTAAACTTCTGCATGGCAGTACAGTAAGAGAAGAAGGAAGCAGGGAGGGAATTCAAAAGACGAATAATATGGGGACAAAAACTATTAGATCAGAAGGATTTCAGATATCTAGTGAGCACAACAATGAAGAGGTGAGATTTTAATGCTAAACGGATTCCACGGTGAAAAACACTATTCTAACAAGTAACAACAGTAAATAAAATGGATATATTTATGCATGGATAAACTTTTTCATTTTGTTTTATATTGCTTTAGACTTTGCAATTTGAACATTTTAAAAGTCACAACAGGCTAATTTATACAAAATCATGCCATCAGCTCTTTTTAATGTTGCTAATTTTACGCTGAAACACGGCATCTATTTTAAACGATTCATTAGATATGATTATAATTGAAGACGTCTCAATTAAAGACCAATTAAGCATTTCTTGAAAGCCATGAACAAAAATCGCACAGTCCCACCCTTCTCTCAACACCTGTGCAATCTGTTCTCGACTACCAGTTCTGCTAAGCTCTGGTCTGAAAGTATGAAAAAATTATATCAGGTTTTTAATCTGCAAAATGTTAAAATGTAATGAATTTGACAAGTTTCATGCCTCCCAGAAACTGAGAGCATTTAAAGAATTTAAGTCAGTGTCTCATACAGGACTAGATATATCATATACTCTTTTTCACCCGAAACAAGACATGCTGCCATCTGAAACGTAAGAGGTTACTATTTTGAATCAAATCTAACAGCAGACTGAAGGGAGTTGAGTAGCAAAATAATAATTCACATTATATCAAACTTCAGCAGGTTAGTGTAGTCAGAAAAGCAGGAAACATTGGGGAAGTCTAGAGTCTAAATGTCTGAGAGAAGGCACTAGAAGTGTAGAGGACTTTTCGGCAGCAAGAGACATCAACAAAAGTAAAGGGGTGAAATTTTATTGTTTGTCAGGTTAATCGGGAGTATGTACGTAGAGGTGGTGACCAGAAGGTTCTGAGGTCATCCGGGCACATTTCTTAAAAGTACTTGTAAAACAGTTACAAGAATGCACATTACAACGACGTTAATATAAGGGTTATGGAAACAGGATATTCTTGTTATTTTTCAAACTCTCGAGTATATATCCGACACGATTAGACCCAGTTAATTAACCGTTATATAAAAGCATATATCAATAGATACACACGCGAGAGTCAAAACAATGAAAAGAATATTCTGTTGTCATAGCCCTAATTATTATACAGGTTGAAACTTGGTCGATATTGCATGACGTATTAAACTAGAAACTCTTTTTTCTTTTCTACTTTTCTTAATTTCTTTACTCAAATTTGTATGCTTTTCTTTCTGTCCAGTATTTACTTTATAATTTATGTTACCTTCATCAATTTATTAGGTTACCTTGTTAAATCTCTATTGTTTCACAAATATCGCCACATTTTATGCCTAAAACATCATTCATAACGTGGTAATTAAGATTAAACACATTTGCTCGTTTATTATATATGTAAGTTTAACATTTTGGGAATTTCGATTCAAATATCCTTAACTCTTAGCTGAACCGTAAAGAAAAGAAACAAAATGAGCAATTAAATTGGTATGGGGTTTTGCTACTTGTCGAGTAAGCTGAGAGTATATATATCGAAAGAAAACACATAATACGTCATGAAAGCAGTTCATCATCGCATATTATATTAAGGTACTTGTAAACAGGCACATAAATGCAACATTGCGGCGATAGGGCAGGAGTTTGAGTTGGCTGATAGTATGACACTATTAGATATAATTCTCTCTTTTAGACCCTTTCCAAGTAAAAGACTAGTGGTAGATAATCACGTGTTTAATATCTGTGTAGAATAAAAAAATGATATTTCTGGCATAAAGGCTCCAACAGAAAAAAAGTTGCTTCAATAAATCTCTTTATATTTCTAGAAAATATCTCCGGAGAATCCAGAAAATAGACTTGCCAATCTAAGTACAATAGAACATCCCAACCTACTTATATATAAACTCTCGAGCTTCTGACTTCTATCCATTTTGTTATACTGATTAGACAACTTAGAACTGGCTACTGAATTCAATAATTTGGTTTGTCTGTTTTACTGCATATCAAAAGTACAATACCCAACGTTGACGCTTAGCATTATATATTGGAGATCTTACGGCAATAGCGATTAAGTGATTTTCACAGAAGTCACACTGAGTGCATGTTAATTACCCACATCTGCAAAACAGAAACATTCTTAGGGTTGAATCAAAGATGGATGACGTGTAAGATCAAAGCACAAACGGCATAGAGAAAACAAAGGGCCGAGATGACAAATAAATGCACGTTTTTTCGAGCTGAAAATAAAACAAAGTCGTCAAATCAGAATATTTGTGAAGATGTTTGATAAAAGCCGCCAATACTTTTCATGGCTTGCGCGAACTACGTATGCAATTTTGTAATCTAAATGCGAAATGTTACCTCGGTGTGTCTGTCTTGTGTGAATCACTCATTTCAGTTAAGTTAATAAGTCAAGTAAATAATAAATTAGCAAAGATAATTTAAGACTCTCTCTCTCTCTCTTTCTCTCTCTCTTTAGTCAATTTCCTCTGAAAATAAAAACGTTAAGAACTTTCAGAAACGACTCTTTGTGTTTTATTGCATGAAAAAAAAAGATTTATTTGCATAGCAATCAGAGAGTCGCGTAAAAAATTCAAACGACTATGAAAGAAGTGAGATTAGCAGAGAACCACATATAAATAACCTTTGATTTCGACAATTTATTTTGCTATACAAAATAAAGAATACAATTTTGGTTTCACATTTTTTACAAATGTATTGATTCATAAATGGTAACAGCAAATTCGATTGAACTCGAAATAGTGCGAAGTAGTATTCATCAGGCAAATTACTCACATCCCAAAATGAAATGTACGTTTTCTTTTCTTTTAACAATAGAAACAAACGCTGTCATATGAAAAAACATGGTATATTTTATTGCTTGGTTGTAGTAAAAAAATGAGCAAAAGAGAGAGAGAGAGAGTGAGTGAGAAAGAGAGACAAAGATGTAGGAAGCTTGGCAATTGAAAGAGGTTGATCTTGTTTCAAGCGATAAACAGTAGATGCTAATGATGAGTGTGTTTTTAATACAGAGTTATGAAGAAAAATATCCTTATATAGCCAGAAAGATAAGAATAAAAAGAAAAAATTAATAATGAAAGAAAAGAAAGAGAAAATAGAACAGATTTGGATCTGGACACTTGCTTAGTGTCCATCATATGTATTTTATCTTGCAAGCAATAAAAGAAACAAGAATCAAGATAACTATAATATGATTGAAATATCATATTTATTAAAGTGCGAGCTCGGACAGGTTCACTACAGGATGAACTGTATGTATGAAGCATAAGTGTAATTTGCAAGAATATCTGAGACACGCGCACGCGCGCGCGTGTGTGTGTGCGTGTAATAATGTTGATAAAATATGTTTATATACAAGATTGGTTGTGCATACGGCAAAAAGGACACAGGTAAATGGTAAGTCATGGATGACTAGCAGTGCTAAAAGAGTGATGTGGGTAGGTTAGGCCATGTCGAAAAATAAGCAGACCCATTTTTACCCAGGAATTCTTTGCGCCTTCGCGGGAAGACTGATCGTTACGGATTTAGAGCACGCTCTTCCGAATGTGTGTGTGTATGTATGTGTGTGTGTGTGTGTGTGTGTGCGTGTGTGTGTGGAAAGGTAAATGGTGTTACAAGGAAGTAAACAAAAAAAAACGAAAATACTTTAAAAGAAAGGGAACGATTGTAAGAAAAGAAAGAAACGAACACAAAAAGAAAAATAAGAAAGCCGAGCAGTAAGTAGAGAAATGCAAAGAAAAAGAATGAATTGTTTTTTCACTGTTTCGTTTTACGGCATATCAACCATCTTTCAGGTTATGTAATGTCGAGTCGAGTAAATTTGGAAAAATGTTTATGTGCTTAAAGTTCTTTATATCTTAACATTTTTCTATATAGTGTTTGGTTTGATAATTTTTGTTTTACCACGTATCATTTTTTTGGGGGGGGTATTTAACACCGAATCTGGCACTTCGTAAAAATTTTGTTCATGGTGTTTAGTTGTTTTGTTTTAAGGCATAGCAATCATTTTGTGTATTTAATGCTGAATTCAATATTTTTCTAAACGTTTTAATGCTTTAAGTAATTTGTACTTTCAGATATTTAGTAATAATTTTTCGTTTGGATGTTTTGTAAAGAATTTTTTCCTTTCATCTTTCCAGAATATTCACCAATTTAAACAGCTAAAAGCTACTCGTAGACAAAAGTTCATGAGATTGTAAGTTGGATGATGAACAATATTATAAAAGGAATTTAGAAAACAATGTGTGCAAAATTACTTACAGCTCGAAAAAGTTTGATAATATCAGGCTTGGCGATGTCTATGTTGTAGTGTGCAAAAAACAAATAACAAAACACACAATAGATGGTAAATCCTAGGAAAGTACCTTGGTTAATAACAATTCTAACTGAGTTCACGTACAGAGTTGAAGAAAGAACATTTTATTTGAAGTTGTGGTACGAAAGTAGTTCTTGCTGCGAATGTTTTACTGAGAGGAACTATTGAGTGGAACGGTAAAAAAAAAAAAAACAAACAAAGCTAAAAAAAATAAAAGAAGCTAAGACTAAACAGAAACACAAAATAGAAAACAAGGCTAGGAGAGTGCAAACAAAAATGGGTAATCGTCAGCTAATGTCTTCCCTTATTTTCAGCGGAGCGCTACAGGAAATGATGACAAGGCAAATCCGTTCCTTCTTATTTTTCTCTTGCGACTATATTATTCAATATATTACCGAAACACTTTTTAACTTTTATTTTTATTTTTTATACTTTCATAAACACATATTTTTAAAAATAAAAAAAACTGAAATGAAAATATTTTTTTATAATTTTATATACATAGATTTTTTATAAAATTTCAAATTAAATAAATCGTTTATTTTTTAACTTTGTTATTAAAAATGCAATTAAAGGGCTAATTGTGTTATTTTCATCTGTATAAGTTTGGTAATTTGTATTGTATAGCTTTCAATAATTCCTTTTTTATATTTCATTTCAATAAATCGTTTTAAAATAGAAATTCGGAATGACAAACAAGCGAAGGTACTGTTTTGTTAGTCACCGCGTGCAGTAGCGTCCAGGAAGAACGTGAGCAAGGCGTTAGCTGACAATAACAATATATATATATATATGTATATATATATATATATATATATATATACATATAATGAAAGATAGCGAAATAAAAATCATAAAAATAAAAATCAGAATAGAAGAACGTAAAAAAGAAACACAAAAGAATGATATCAATATATAAAAAATAATAAACATAGAGTAGAAGGGCGTATATATAAAAATTAAAAACAGAAACGAATACGTGAGAAAAACAAGGCTAGAAGGCTTAAAATGAACATTAATAAGACATAAGATTATGAAAACGAAAACCATGGCCAAACGGCGTAAAAGATAGAGACCGACATTAATTAAAACAAAGGATAGTAAAAAAGAAACAGGATGAATGACAGATGCGCAAAAAGTAATAAACTAAAAAAGCAAGCATAGAAAGGGCATAACAAGCAACAAAACGGAGATGAACACAAAGTAATGAAATCGAATATGACATGAAAAATGCGTAGAAAATAAAAAAGATGCACAGTAGTTAATGAAAAAGAAAACAAATACATTTAGACGCAATAAAGAAACATAAAATAAAGATTGAAAACGAAAACTAAAAAATAAACAAGAAAGCCACATCGAACATTACGGGAATAAAATAAATAAATAAATAAAAATCGGTGTCGACATTTTTTTCTTTTTAACAAAAGCATTTATTACGGTTACTCTGCTTTCTTAGTACCACTTAAAAGGTCTCACTCTTCCAAATGTCCGTCTAACTCGTCGCGTTTCTCTTTCGTATGACCGCACGCTGGCCACAGCCAGCCAATTATCGGTTTCACGTTACACGCCCGTCTCATTTTGCGTCGAGATTTTTCTCACAACATGGTGTGCTTTCTTTTCATTTTTCTTTTCGCGCAAGCTCGCACAAACTTCCTAATTTGCATACGGGTTCGAAGCTGCTGTTGCTGCTAATACAATCGCCTACCATTCACCCTACGCTGCTGATGATATTTTTCCACCTGGTCATAGTGCTCTGTTACACCGCAAACAAAACAGAAGAAAAGGGAAAACAGAAATGAAATGCGACAGGCATAAAGGAAAATACAGAAAGAAAGCAAATAAAAACGAAATGGAGGAATAAAGAAAGAGTAAAAATTAATAAAAAGCAAGAAGTATGAAAAAAAAGCAGAGAAAAATCTGGACATTAAGGAGAGATGTGTGCAGAAGAAGAAGCATTGAACGATGAATAAAGTTCTTGGAGAGAAGATGGAGACAAGTTAATATATTATGTTTCGTTCACAGAGACAAAGGAAAATACGAGAGTAAGCGATAAGAATAGACTTGATAGAAATATGGATTGATAAAAACCTTGTCAGAGATAAGTTAATTTTGAAATCGATTTCTAAAAGCTGTCTAACGCATGCCGACATATAAAAAAAACAATGATGATGATGATGATGATGATTATGATGATGATGATGATGATGATCGACAATAGCATCTGCTACATGCAGTATCGTTAGGTCAGCGGGTGAATTCTCCGTGTTTTTCTTGTATACAAGGCAGTATAAGTGTTGATTAATGTACAATAATAATAATAATAATAATAATAATAATAATAATAATAATAATAATAATGACGATAATAATAATAATAATAATACGAAGAAGAAAAAGAAGGAGAATAATAATAAGAAGAAGAAGAAAAAGAAGAAGAAAAAGAAGAAGATGCTTGAAAGAATTGTAAGAGTCACAGCAAATAGAAAAATCAACAGAGAATGAAACCAGCAAGGAAACCCTCAAAACAACCCTACGAAAAATGGTCAATTGGAGAGCACCAGATCATGACAGAATACATGCCTATTGGTTTAAGAAATTCACAACACTAAATAAAAGGCCAGTTCAAGAACTGAAAAGATGCATCCACGAAGTACAAGCATCAGAATAGATGACCAAAGGAGGAACTACACTGGTGCAAAAAAGACACAGAAAAAGGAACCATATCACGCAAATACAGGCATATACCTTGTTTACCTACGATGTAGAAAATACTTACTGCACAACTGAGAGAACAAATGTATCAGTTCCTTCAGAACCGCGGACTACTCCAAGAGGAACAAAAAGGATGCCCCTCCCCCCCCAAAAAAAAGAGAAAAAAAGAAGAAAAAAACAATACACGACCTATTATATATAGATCAAAGGATTCTGAATGAGGTCCAAAGTAGACAAAAAGACATAATCATAACATGGATAGACTATAAAAAACATATATGATAGTGTCCCGCAAGCATTGATAATAGAATGTCTGAGAATGTCAAAATACTAGGCACTATAACCAATCTGATAGAAAATGCAATAAAAAAGGAGACTTTAACTGACAGCTGATGGGCAATACATGATTGAAATCAAAATACGAAAAAGTATCTTCCAATGTGATTCGCCGTTACTGTTAATTATAGTCACGATGCCCCTAAACAATATATTAAGAAAATGCCAAGCTGGATAGAAGTTCATTTACACCGAAGAAAGAATGAACCACCTAAAGTACATGGATGACCTGAACCTGTTTTCAAAAACAAATATAGAAATAAAAACACTAATAAAGACGACCAGAATCTTTAGTCAGGATAGCCTAATGGAATGCGCTATGAGGAAGTGCGCAACCATGAGGAGTTGAAAACTAGAAGAAACAGAAGGTATAATACTGCCCAATCAAACAAAAATGAGGGCACTAGGTGAACATGATAGTAACAAATACTTGCAAGTGGTGGAAGCAGATGCCATCAAGGCAACGGAAATGAAAGAGAAAATAGGAAAGTAATCAGAAGAATAAGAAAACTCTCCGAAACCAAACGAAATAATCGCTACCTAATTAATGGAATAAACATGTGGATAGTGTAACTAATCATATACTCTGGGCTGTTTATAAGCTGGAGCAAAGAAGAACTAAGAAATCTTAACCAGAAGACAAGAAAACACAATTCACTACACCCGGAGGATGATACTGACCGACTATAGGTGAAAAGTAAAGACGGAGGAAGAGGGATTGACTGTATGGAAGACTGTGTAACTAACACAACGAAAGTATGAGAATAAAAACCGAAAGAATAATTACTGTAGCAAGAAACAAAGAAGAAACGAACAAAATAGAAAAGAGGACAAGGAATAAGACAAGGAAAGAAAAATGAGAAGAGAAACAGCTACATGGACGGTTCGTAAGAATGATAAAAGAAAAGACTAACGAAAACATTTGGAAATGGCTACAAAAAGGAAACAGTAACAGGGAAACTTAATCAATAATAACAGCGATTAGAACCAACCATATCAAAACAATGATCGATAAGATGCAAGAAAACAGCAAATTCTTTGGTGCCTTTTTTACGCCTATTTTGATCTGTATCTTTAGTAATTCCAATATATACTTATTGTAATCCTTAAATTATTTTAGTAAATTTC